>NC_060245.1:17680934-17995934 GCF_021155785.1 Neodiprion fabricii
ATTAATGCCGTAATTTACAGTGCAAGGAAAAAATGCGGCCCGTCAAAAAAGCTCTGAAAGCTTTGGATAGGCCGGATCAGTCTTTAAGTCAGAGTGAACAAGTAACGCATACCAGGCAATGCCTCGTTCAAATTGGGAATCAGATAAATATTTGTCTGGCCGAGTACAAGGATCCCGAACTTATAAAAGAGTGGAGAAGTAATCTATGGTATTTCGTGTCTAAATTTACGGAATTTGACGCGAAAAAATTATACAAGTTGTATAAACATGCGACTAAGAAGGATGAGACTAGCTCGAATCCAGTATCCAGCCCCGAAAAGAAGGAAGAAACTGTCAATCCGAAGGTACGTCCAGTAAGACAATAATTTGCTAGGTTTTACAAACCCGACATTAATTTTTTACTACAATGTACGAGAAATTCTTTTCATTTCAGAAGCATAGTGAAAAACTACACGATAAGCACAGTGAGAAGCATAGTGAGAAACATGTTGAAAGACATACGGATAAGTGGAGCGATAATTCACAATCCAAAGATAGTAGCAGCAAAGATTCACAGAGACAACAGGTGAAACGTAGAATAGACGAAGTGGAGGAGAATTCAAATAGCAGTACTCCAAACAAAAAACATCAATCTATTACCTCGGTTGCAAATAGTACGACGACTGGTTCCACGACGACGGTAACAACAACCACAACAACGACGCCAATTGCTGCGAACACTTTGATGGCAAACTCGAATTCGAATTCCAGTAATTCATTGAGTAGCGAACAACCGTCCAGACACAAGGAACCAAAAGAAATCAAACATAAGGAAATGAAAAGAGACAGAGATCGAGATAGGGAAAGGGAAAGATCCCACGGCGAAAGAGGTTTGGATAGATTAGGCGGAGCGAAAGATGAGAGAGTGAGGAGAGACAGCGGAGGTTACAACATCGGTGGTCATTACAGTGGAGGACGCGAAGACGATCATTGGGTACCCAGAGACGGTAGAGATCCTCGAGACAGCAGGTAAAATGTGATGCGTTTGAACTTTGCAATTGGTTTATTCACCTATTTCGTCATAGTTAATTGTTAATTAACGTTCCGCTGCTCGCCAGGTTTGGAGATCATAAACGAGAAAGATTCGAATCTTACGGACGTATGCCTAGCGGTTATCATCGCGACAGAGACAGAGAACGTGATCGCGGCATGCATATGAACGAGAAACGAAGGTATGCGTTACTTATTGATGTAGAAATCAATTTTTTTTTTCTCATTCTTTGCCTGTATTAAAGCTTATATGAGTATTTGCGAACAAATTTACTTCTACTGAGAATTGAATTTCCGAACTATTATCTTTGCAGTGATTACTATAGATATCCTCCAGGACCTCCGGGTTATGGATATGGTGGTCCAGGAAGTTATGGAAGCGGAAGCAGCGGTGGTTATCCACCCTCAGATCTACCGCCTGGACATTTCAGAGGACGAGCATACCCAGGGGATGGATATCCTGGTGATTGGAGGCCCAACAAAGACTATAGACGTGATTACGACCGTAGGCCACCTCCGCCGAATGCAAATTCCTAGTGCTCCTTTCTTGCCACCGTCCTCGAATGTGTCGTCAACCGGTTGTAAAACCTGGTTAAAGTTGCTTTGTCGTCTATCATTCATTTCAATGTCCTCGTGCCCGTTGTGAATTGTTCTCTTGAGGCAAAACTTGGAAAGGTTTGCCTTTTGTATTATGTTACAAGTGCGATATCCATTATTGTCATTCAAGAAGTTGATGGCATTTAACACGGCAAAAAAAAAAAGACGAAAAAAAAATATCACTACGATTTAGAAAAATAAAAAAAACAAAAAAAACAAAAGGGAGGCAAAGAAAAAGGAACGAGAAAACGGAAAAAAACGAAATTAACTATTTCCACCCGTACAGAATAAAATACAATTTTATATCGAGCATCTGACTGATTTATCATATAGTGGAATATATGATGAATTTTGAATAAATATAAACATGGTTCGAAAATAGATGCCGAAAATAACGAAGAAAATAATATACATATGTATATTTAAATATGGATGTATGTATTAATCTTCAAGAATTTTGCAAGGGTGACACCTCCGCGAGACTTCTTTGAATTGGTAAATTTTAAAACTTGGAACAAAATATTGAAAAACACAAAACAAAATAGAAAACTATGCGAAATTGTTACCAATTAGATTCTCTATTTGTAATGAGTTTCAGATTATAAATTTATGATTATTTGTTTTTTTTTTTTTAAGTTGCTAATCAATACCATATACGGAGAAGCTATTTATTTTTCTTGCTTCACAAGTTGCTGTGCAAAGACCGAAATTCTGCCAATAAGTTAGCTTTTCATGACTTACAATCATACACTGATTTGACGCCACTTTATTTTATTTTTTTTTTATTTCATTTCATTTCATTTCTTCACAAAGGAAATAGCTAACCAAACTTTATCGATTAAACCAATCACCGATTCAACGTAACTGTGAAAGCAAGAAGTTATAATTGATTTTATAAGATATTAATTTTTACTTAGGCATTTACTTTATTATTAAACTTCTTGGTCATTTGCACGGCATTGCTTGTTTCGTTTGATCAGTTTATTGTGCAATTTTTAAAGCAATGAGTATTAACTTGATAAAAAAAGAAATTAAGTTTAAGCATGTATATTTTCTCCGATCATGTCAACGTATCGAGTAAATATTGGATCGTAATCAATTGTTCTTCGACAGGTCTTTAGGTATACATATATTCATTGATACAGTTAAAAAT
The DNA here is from genome assembly GCF_021155785.1 of Neodiprion fabricii. Lineage (NCBI taxonomy): Eukaryota > Metazoa > Arthropoda > Insecta > Hymenoptera > Diprionidae > Neodiprion > Neodiprion fabricii. The sequence continues at coordinate 17,683,714 of NC_060245.1, forward strand.
AATATGATCTGATTATTTTGTTTCGATCCAGTAATATTATTTCATTCAGTTTCAGTCAAATTTAAAAACCAACTAGAAATAAATACGTCCGGAACTCCTTAACCATTATTTATTATGTTTTTTATATGTCATTTACGATGTGACGGAGATCAAGTAACGGAAAACAAATAAAATAAATATATCTGTGTCGTGGAATCAGCGGTGAAATCAGAGATCATATTGTGGCGATTTACTTTCTTTTTTTTTTTCAATTATCACATTACCAACTACCTTGACACCGTCTTCTTAAACAGTTTCTTTGTTTCAATACCTTATATTTGTTTTCTGGAAACAAATGTTGAATATATACCCAGGCACTTTGTCGATATCGAAGTTGAACTAACTGTACACAAATGATTTAGAAGTATCATTTTTGTAGTTTGATCATGATCCGCTATTCTTATTGACAATTTGGTGATTCATTTTTCAAATTCCATTCATTGTTCGTAAATTAATTTGATTATGCTCGTTCGCCTCTAATATAGTGCTATCAGAGGGTAAATTGGCATTTATTTCATTTTAATTATTCAAAATGAGAGACAGACGTTTTTTCATTAAAAAAAAAAAAACCGCAGATTTCGATGTATATCATGTGTAAATAATATAAAACGTATTAACAGAGATAAACGAACGCTAAGGTTATATTGTGTGCACGTGAAAAACACAGATATGATAATATTGTTTAGAGTCCGTTTCGAAAACTGATACTAAAAATGCGTGATGCACCGTTTAATTAAGAGATGAATGACAAAACAACCCCTGCTAGATTAGATTTATATTTTTTGATTAAATCAAGTTGAAGACGTGAAAATGAACAGAGCCGTTTATAATTTATTAATGGTCGAATACGGAATCATGATTTAGATAAGAGTGAGGTAGAAATGTTGTGTATATATTATAATTAAGTAAGCAAAAGTAATTATTGATAGTGTATAACAAGAGGTATGTAGTTAATTATTATATCATAAAAATCAGTTTAAACGCATAATATGATGGTAATGTATTTTATCTATCTTCATTCTAGATAACTTGATATTTCTGGAAATATATGGATGCATAAGAACGAAAGAGAGAGAGAGAGAGAGAGAGAGAGAGAGAGAGAGAGAGAGAGAGAGAGAGAGAGAGAGAGAGAGAGAGAGAGAATAATGATAATTATAATAATAACCACAGGAAACTTACAACTATTGAATGAATATATGTCATTTGTGAATATAATTTGTTTTCTTTGATACATTTTTCGTTCTAACAGAAGTGAAGTGACAATTAAAAATGAACTGAAACTTTAGGATAAGTCCTGAAAAACTTGGAAAAAAAACAAAAAAAAAAAAAAAACAAACAAACAAATAAACTGTATTTATTTATAAATCATCTGAAAAAGTAAAACCATGTATAGCTGGACAAATTAATGCTTCTTTCTAGCACAGTGTAGAAATGAATAACGCTTAAAAGTCATGTAAAGGTGAAAGTTTGTATACAAATTGAATCTGTCCAGATTCGCCATTAAAACAGCTTAAGTATTGGTAACGGTATATGAATTATTTTAATTTTAGCTCACACAGTAGCGACCTATGACTTGTATAAATGTATACATTATTGGTTGAAAACGATATGCTGAATTTACTGTATCGATGACTTCAAATATTCTTTTGGACAGTATTATTGGAGTAGTCGTTCTATTGACATTGACAATGTTGACGGATAAGATTTTTAACGTTTTTTCAAACGACGCAATTCTGAAGTATCGTTACAAGGATAGTTAAAATCCCGTTTTCTAATTTAAAACATAATCTTATCAAACGCGAGTTGAATGACGTTCCACAAGCCTATACAGGGTTGTAAATATCGTTGTGTAATAATATTTATTATCACTTTCTTTTCTTCGTTTATAAAGTTTCCTTTCGCTACGCGTAAAAGTTGAAAAATAATTACGCATCACCAAACTGATAAGGGTTTACTTATATTAACTACTAAAAGCTGTTCGCGGCAGCGGAAAATAAAAATAAAGAACAACATTAGCGGAAGTATTAAATTGCGTATGATGTATATGTGTTGTACATACATGCTTCGAATCTGATATATAAATATACTAGTGAAGGAATATTAATATACACATATTAATATTCAGCAGATTACGTCACACCGTATGATAAAAACACGTGTATAAAAAAGAGAAGAAAAGAAACTAAGAAACTCATAAGATGACGTTTTAAACACTTGCGTATGTGTCACACACGTCCTTTCGTAAAGTACGTGATAGGATTACTTTCTGATTAGTATTTTCGTAGAGTACAGAGTAGCTTGAAATGGATTGACTCGATGTTATTATCAGACGTTTCTAATTACTGTGGATTACCTATTACTATTCGCTTGAGCAGTTAAAAAATTCAAGCATTTACCGCGGCATTGGAAAGAAAAAAATATGCCAACATTTATCTCTCAGTTAACTATACATTTTACAGTTTTTTACACGTTTTCTCGTGTACGATATACGGGAAGTTACTGCTCATCTCAATCAGCCGACGAAACTAACGCGTATGATTTTTTTTTTTTTTAAACAGTGTCGTAGTTTCAATAACAATAAAGATGAATTCCGAATATATGACGAATTGGCTGTTATAATGAAAAAAAAAAATTCACAGTGTTGCCGTGCAATTCTCGAAGATCTCCATATTCTCAGTAGTTTCACAAAAGATTCTTTATGAAAAATGAAATTTATAAGAATTTTTTGAATAATTAATAAATTAAGTAATAATCTTTTTTCTCAATTGAAATTTCGTGAAAACTGTATAGTTTACGCCCTTTTGGTTTTTGGCCCTTGATTCGTATGTTGTCCATACTATTTGGTTTATGCCATCACTGATAACATCACAATTATACAGAATACTTTTTTTTTATCGTCGACGGTACAATACCATTGTTATTATCGATAATACAGTAAGTAATACGTATACACGTATTATAATTTCTTGTTATCGTTAATGCGGTACTATTTTTATTACAAATAACGCTCTCAAAACTTTTTTTTATTGCACAATAGAGAGAAGAGATATCGCTTAATATTTCGACTATCCCACTTCCACCTAGTTATTGTAAAATGTGAGAAACAAACGAATTCTATCAACACAAATTTTACATACAAGCGTGTACAGAAAAATATGTCAAGATCGCACAGTAAGTTTCAGTGTATTTAGATTCTTTATAATTATTTTCGAATGCTATATGGAGAAGACGTGCTCTAAATATTTTCATTGCATGCTCTTGAGTTTCCAGAACATTCCCAACAAGAGTTATGCTTGAAACGTTCGGGATTCTATCTTATACAATCTGCGTAAACGGTTAATCAGGAAATACGTTTGCACAAGGTAATCAAGTAACCAGGTGCAGAGAAAATTGGTTTTTTGCTAACTACAGCTTTGCCCGATTATGCGACATACACTTTAGATATTTCGTTTTTGTCTTTATAATATGTAATCTTCGTAAAGTTGACGAGTTTCCGAAGAAATTTTGTCGGATGAAATGGGAGCATAATATCTGCAAATAAAGCCGGGAACTATATTAGTAAAAGGTATGTTTTTATTTGCCAGCTATGATAAACGACAGCCTTAAAATAAGTTTAAATGTAATTTTTGTTTTCTGAAGGTGGTAATTAAATAACCTTGGCAAAAAGTAGTATATTTTATCTTCCTGTAGCCGTGATTCTGCTGGAACGAAAATAAAACTCGTTTATGACACGTTACGCAATATACATACAGCTGGTATAGAATATCGCTTTCCAGCCGGCACAAGACTTAGAGTCGTCAAAAAGACGTCTAAATGATATGTCTTATGACCTATTTTGTGAGGTATAAGTCGCCAAGGATATCCTTCAGGTATGACGATATATTTTTGGGTAAAAAAATTGGTCATAAGATATCATTTGGGCATCTCTCTGACGACAAAAAAAAAAAATACATCGCATTATACTTTGCACTCTATTGTGAAAAACTACTTTATGCTAATCGGATTGAAAATGGTAACTACTGGAACAATATTCATTACAGAGAAACAGTCCGTGACCGCATCAGTGTTTTCTTCAATCGCGAAGGAATAGAAAGGACACATACATTTCAACGCATCCTTATATGCCAGTATGAATGTATGTATGTATAATAATTCGATACAGGATACTGATGGCTTCTAATAAAATTCACTCACCTTCAGAGAGGCTGATTATAAAAGACCCAACTTTGGCTTGACGATTATAATAATCCAAGTAACTGTACGCGTTGACCTCTGCGGGTACCGATGATAAATTGTCTGTTTTATCATCAGGATCCGTAAAGTTACTTGAATTATAATCGTCACGTCAGAGTCAGGTCCTTTATAATCGCCTCTCTTAAAATGAAGTGAATTTTATTAGGGGCCATCGATACAGTCATGCAAAATCTGCGCCTCCACGCTCTAGGCGTACACATTCATCGCTTTTCTTAGCTTCACGTCAGCCAATAGCGCCGCAGGTTTTATCGGAAGCAGCCAATCAGCTGCCGAAGCCGGCCTTCGTTTGATCACGTGACCTGTCTACCCTCATCTGTTTCGCATGAGTAAGACGGCGCTGCGCAGTTTGAACCGCCTGTGTCTTGTATGCTTTTGGAGTTTGGAACGGACCGGCGCAGCGGAAAGTCTAGCGGAGCGGAACAACGCTGTGCGTTTCAACGGTTTCAAACGTATAATTTATCGCATTTACTCGGTTAATAAGCGAAGAGGTATTAGTCAAACCGTGTCCACATCATCGGGAAGCTATTCTCAACGAGTAAGTATGAAAACTTTGTCGAGTCAAGGCGTATTTATTTTCCTTTATTGGTTTAATTGCGCTTAGTGACAGCTAGTTGTCGGCTTTCGAACCGAAGCCTATTTCACGCCACGAATTGTGGTTCACTTCACATCGAACTCACGTACGTTCTTTTTAACACACCGCAATTATTTTATATACAATACCTCTATTTGATTGCTTGGATAAAAATTAAAACATTATTTAAAAAATCAGATAATCGGTTAAAACTAGTCGATTTCGGGCTTATATTGCTTTTTTCGCCGTAATTACATTCGGGGCCAAATCAGCTGCGGATCATATCATTTATGTAATGCACAAAAGCTGGCCAGCGGTTCGCCGGTTTTCACAGTCGAACGTTGACTTTACTCCTGTATAAATACGCGTTTTAATTAGTGATTGATTCTCGGTTGTGGTCTGTAAAGTGTAATAACATCGGTTTTCACCCACGCATATTTTCAGGGCGTGGCATATCGCTTACACTGTTTGTAAATATAACTCTGAAACACAAGTCCGGCTTTACGCACGTAGTTGCAACGAATATATATATATATATATATATATATATATATATATATATATATATATATATATATATATATATATATATATATATATATATATATATATACCTGCTAATGTACGTTATACGTATTAATTAGGTAGCCAGTTGACATGTATGCGCAACTGCATTTTCAATCGACATATGCTGTATGTAGAAACTCTGTTTCGGAATGTTTATCGACTATAACTTAAGTCTGCCATCGAATTACATATTATCATTAAATTGAAATCATTATCATTTACTCCTCGACTGCGATTACATAGTTAAGATATCGATACTATTCACAAATTTCTTTTGGCAATCGTCTTGATTGTCTGAAAATTATTTTAATTTCTTGGTGATCGAAGTTATTTTTTTTTATTTCCAATTCTCTGAAAGAAAACACTTAAATTTCCTTTGTTAATTTGTTTAACAATCTCTGCCAAGTTTTTATTCCTCGTATTAATTTATCGTCCAATATAATATATTCATTTGTCATGCTCTGTCAGAGAGATGAGAATACCATTCAATCTTATCAGACAGAAATTGTTATTCATTCCCTGGTATTACATGCAACACACTGAGAAAAGAACTTGTTTAAATGTGTTCTCGCAAAGTTCTTTGGAAAACTGCCGAACCTACAAGATGTAATAAAAAAAAGTCGTAAAAAATATTTCTAACAATAAATATATCTATAATTTATTGCCTCTACAATCACAGAAATACATATATAATAGATGCTTGTGCATTCTTTTTTTGCAAACAGAATGGCGGAAGAACGTTTGGACATTGTAATATTTGGAGCGACTGGTTTTACTGGAAAATATACCGTTTTACACGCAGCAAAGTTGGCTGCTGAGAAGCCGTTTTCATGGGGGATTGCTGGTAGACGCAAGGAGGCATTGGAGGCAGTGCTCAAAGAATTTGCACCTGATCAAGGTGATTACAATGAACGATGATAACGAAACCAGTCTAGCTGTTTGCTTTGACGACTTACTGGGAGTGATACGAACGTCGCAGCCCCAACAGCGCAAAAGTTGAAAACTTTTCTAGCAATATTCTGTACTGTTAGGCGGCAGTGAATGAATCAAAGTTTTTGCACACGTTAAATATAAATAGACGATAATCTATTTTTAAGATGATTAGTCAGTTCCTTACAAATAACTTTAGATATTTGTGTATCAATAATGCGAACGAGGCATTTTTCGTTTTTTACGTTCTTGGAAATAACTAGAATATCTTCTTTTTTTCACATTGCAGAAAATATTCCCATCATCATTGCTGATGTGAACGATGAGGAGTCGCTGAAAAAAATGGCAGAACGCGCTAAAGTTATTGTCAATTGTTGCGGACCTTATAGATTTTACGGAGAGCCGGTTATCAAGGCTTGTATTGAGGCCAGAACGCATCACGTTGATGTCAGCGGTGAACCGCAGGTAATAATCACTTATATAAGTATTAGTATTTATTAATATCCATGACAATGTTGGAAAACTAATTAGAATAATCTGTCTCAAACGAGTCAAACAATTACAAAAACATAATAAATCTCTAAAAGCAGAAATCCAAAAATACTACACTAGAAATACCATACAATTAAAAACATCTCATACTAACAAAAAACAAACCAAAACGGTCGTATAAAAGTAAAAATAACTACACAATCAAAATATAATGAATAATTAGAACATACGTTAGAAGAAAGGAAATGCAAGTTGTGACGTAGATTTTCGTAATTCTGTTTTACTTATGCTGTGTATTCTCTCGATTAATTTAATTTCTGCAGTTCATAGAACGGATGGCACTGGAGTATGGAAAGCAGGCGAAAGAAGCAGGGGTTTACGTAGTTAGCGCCTGTGGATTTGACAGCATTCCCTGTGACTTGGGGATTATATTTTTGCAAGAAAAATTCAATGGAGAAGTAAATAGTGTCGAAACTTACCTTAACTCCTGGAATACGAAGAACACTGGAGGTGCTTCGATCCACTACGGAACATGGGAATCTGCCGTATATGGATTGGCTCACGCTAATGAACTCCGCGAGCTCAGAAGAAAACTTTATCCCGAACCTTTACCTAAGTTGAAACCAAAACTTGAATCCAAGTAATTTGAAAGATTTTCACGTCTGAGCTAGATCGTTACTTTGAAACGCCGAGTTATTGCAATAAACAATCGACTTTTTCAGAGGCAGCATTCATAGAAGTGCTATATCTGAAGGCTGGTCAATGATATTCCCAGGATCTGATCGATCAGTGGCGCTGCGTACTCAACGCTTTTTGTACGAAAAATACAATCAAAGGCCAGCACAGATCCAAACCTACATGACATTTAAGTAAGTTTGCATTAGTAGAATGATGTAGGGTTTTCTTTTTTCAAATCGGTACATGTCTTCTAACATGCACAAGTTACTATGCTTTAGTACTACTCAAAAGATCCGTCCGTGATTTCTATTGTCGATTTTTCAAACAAACAGTTTACAGATGCACCGCTGTGTATTTATAATTTTTTTCTTCTGTTTTGTCTAAATCTGTAAATGCGATTAAAACACGGTTTCTGTAATGTTATTCTGTTTCGTTTATTAATCACTTTTTTTATTTTGTAGGTCCTTCTTTACTTTACTCGCTACGGCTGTTATTGGTGCAGTATTTAGCCTAATGACGAAATTCGGATGCGGACGAACGCTGCTTCTTAAGGTACAAATTAGAATTGGATAATATGCATGAGTAATTGAGTATAGTCACATCAGGTCACATCTCTCATAGCGACCGCTACATGAACAATATATTTTCATCTACAGTATCCAAAGTTGTTCTCTGGAGGATTCGTCAGTCACGAGGGTCCCGCACCGGAATCGATGAACGACGCTCATTTCTCTCTAACTTTTAAAGCTTGTGGCTGGACAGAAAAACTAGCTGAACCAACAGATGAGCATAAAGAGCCTCCAAATAAGGAAATGATAACCAAAGTCTCAGGCGTTAATCCTGGATATGGCGCAACCTGTATTACTCTCTTATTTGCTGCGCTGACTATTCTAAGAGAGTCTGATAAAATGCCGGACAAGTAAGTTTACTTCTAAATATTGCTACAGAATTTTCCTGATATTCAGTTTTTAGAGTTCCATGCATTCTTAAATGTGCAAAATTGTTGGCAGCTTTAAATTGTGAAGAAATGTATTGCGTAAAATCTATCCTTTTAGCACAAAAAAAGTATGACGTACATCGAAGTTGGCAAAAAAAGTAGCACGATATTTTTAACAGTGTAAACATGAGGCTATTTTAGTTTTTGATAGCAAGGAGATGAGGAGAAGGAAAATAAATGAAAGCAATGATATAGTAAGAAACTCGATACAAATTGACTATTGCACAGCGTGAACAATGTTTAGATTTTGGAAGGCAATTAAGATACCTTCAAGCATGCCTTAATAATTAACGGAGTAGAGTATGGATTGGTACTTGGATTACAAATATTAGAAGAAGAGTTCTAGCGTGAAATATTTGAAGAATTATGAATCCCGCCAAAACGCATCTCTGGTGCAAAAACCTTTCGCCATTCTATCACTTTATGCAAAAAACACATTTCGCAAAAATACTTGACACAAATAAATGTCCTCATCCTTTATAGAAAAAAAACTATCACATACTATTGCCAAGTACATGTCTGTTAATTTACAATGAAACTTAATATAAATTTCCGAGCGAGATTCAAGCAGTGCGTACTGTCTGTGCCTGTGACGCCGAACTATAAATGTCCTATCGCACTCTGTTATCGCTGCGTGATTGTACTCGGCGGGCGATTTTCTTTTTACAGATATAGAGAGATATATATACTGTAGTTTGAAAAAGGAACGAAAAATTCTTCATCGAACTAACGATTTCTACGAGATTGGAAATAATACGCATTACATATGTCAGTTCTCCGTTAACCGATTGCATTGAAATGGAGTTTAAATGAAAGCTCGGCAAAACTACGTTATAAATAAAATTGTCATCTGTCACATTTCATCGATAAGGAGGAGAAATATGTGATAACATTTTGTTCGTATAGCTCTAAGGATTCTCTTCGCGATAAAAGAGCGTACATCGGCTCGTGAGCTATATTTTTATTTTTTTTTTTAATGTACTTGGTGCGAAATGCGACCACATCTCTTGATTATTGATTATTCTGTAATTTATTTTTCCCAGCTGCTGCTGTAAGTTTAGTAGATATTTTATCCCTATTTTTCATTGTCAAAAAAACAAAACGTTTTTAACGTGTATTCTTTAATTTATATTTTACGTGAATTCGTACTCTGTACAATACACAGACCTATTTATGTCCATTGTATTTACAATCGTGCTATTCTGAAAGTCGGTAGCCATGTTCGCGGTAAAATTGTAAACAGTCTTAATTTGGAACTACTTGAAGAGTGTTAAGATTCATTTATTCAATATTGAACTTCAAGCTAATTGAACATTTCTCAAGTTTCCCGTAGCGTCGGAAATATGAAAAACCTTAAAAATTTCTCACAGACTTGGATATAAAGCTGATCAAATTGAAGTTGACTGAATAATTATATATTTTGTTGTTATTTCAGCGGCGGAGTTCTTTCACCAGGCGCAGCTTTTGGCAAGACCTCAATTATCGAGGAATTGAATAAACACGATTTGAAATTCGAAGTAGTATCATCCATTGAAAAGTAAAGGTAAACAAACTATGAAACTTGATATCTCCGAATGTTTCGATCGACCATACAATGCATAATATGACAGCCCTATTTGTATTTTCTTGAATTTTGACTGATATACGCGAGGTGAAGAGATCTAATTGAATAATAATAATATTCTACTATATTTTAATACAAAGTTTATCGCACAAACATGTACCGTTACATATATAATATCGAAGTAAATTATATATTCCACTTTCAAGGCATAGTATAGTATTATATAACGATAAATAACGGACAGCTTTCTACGAATTCAATACACTGCAAGTAAAATTCAAGATTCTCTATAATCCGTGAACAATCGTTCCATTGATACGCATCTGTTATTCTTTTATTTTATTTTATTATACTAATTATATTATTATTAATCGTTAATATACCCATGTGCATTTATATGTATTAAACATGTTAACACTTGATTTACAATATGAATTAAGAAGAAAAGAATATAGTTATCTTTGTACTTATAGATATATATATCTACATCTTAATATTCTAACAGAAAAGTCTTAATTTTGTGATCATTTCCGGGTATAAAAATAGAAACCAGAGGTGTTATACCCATATACCTAATAAACTCGTTACATTATTTTGTACAATGTTCTATGAATAAAAGAAAATGTTTGATAATCATTCGTCATCATCGCTTATGATATTATACGGTAAATGAAAAAAAAAAAAAAAACGTTAATCGGGAGACGTCGTGTCATTATTATTAGGTCAGAATTGGTATTGAGAAATTCAGTCGAACGTGTGCTATTCAATTAACATATTAGGGTATATTTATATATCTATACCTATAGATCTATGAATTTTGTGCGATCATAATCATCAAGCCGCTTGTTTTGACAATTTAATTTTTTTTTTTTTAATTTTCTTTTTTTTTTTCTGATTTGTCTGATATTACATCAAAGTGAACATTACATAAGGAAGTAAGCGATTATTATTACAACAGCCGTCGGTTGCGATTTTCAAAGGTGGATTGAAAAAAAAAAAAATAATAAAAAAATAAAAAAAAAATTGTGTACGTAGAAAAGTAGGTCAAGATCTTAGTTTTCGATATTGCAAATCACGAAATCATGTATCTGCATGATTTACACGTGTGACCCCACCACATCTGTGACCTTGCTACGATAGTATATGCGTCTCCATTTTACATTGTGACATTAATTATGCAGCCGTTTAATATGATTATACTCCGAAAAGCAGTCGATAACTCGTTTCACGTGATCAATGTGCTATTATATTTATTCACACATACGCACGTGTGATACACGCGTGCCCCGCATATACGATTGTAAGTATATGTATATACGAATTCGACTCGAGGCCTTCGGCCAAATGTTATCGACCCGTGTTTCGCGGGGATTTAAAAGAGGAAATGAATTCCGAAGTAGGTGAAAAAAATGTTGATCCAAATACGTTTTAAACTTGGAAATGACGGACAAATAACTCCCTCGGCGCATACTTTGACAGAATAGTATTGTAATTATTGAAATGTTCACTGCCATTGAGATTAAGATGCAAAGATATTAAAGCCTATTTCCGGTCTGGAATCATTTTTTTATAATTACGTACGCTCCGTGCTTGCGTCGCGAAGAATTTTATCGAAAGATCACTTCGTTTTTTTTTTTTTTTTTTTTTTTTTTTCATGTCTGTCAGAAATTATGGATTATTTTTTAATCAATTCATATATTTGGAGGATCAAAAACGTTGCGGATACCTCGTTGACAAAACGGTAAACTGTAGACACTAAATTTGATTACCTGTTTATTACCGAAAAAAAGTACGTCTTCGATTGATGCCTATTTCATTTGAATTGGAAACAAAATCTTCACGGCAAACTTTAAAATGCACACTTGTTATTCGCTGATACAAAAGTTCGTTCAAGAATGGTACATATTTATAATAAATAATTATGATTGAATGGTTACAACTATTTTGCACTATTATAGGTCGGTAAAAATGTATAGTTTACTAATTTTTGTTACATACCTGACATATTTTTTATTATAGTATTTGAGATACTTTCGATTCAGTGATAAATTTACCTCACAGTCGGAAGTAATAAAAACTGACAATGAATATCAGAGGCAGCTAAATTAAGGGTTGTAATAATTCGATTCATGTACCGGAAGTTATAGCGATAATATTTGGGAATCCCGGTGTTTAAAGGTCAACGTCAATTTCTTTTCCTCTCTCTATATAACGAAGAAATTCCTGCAGGAACTTTCAACAATCCATTTCTGACCCCCTACTCTCGGAACCAGTTCGAAGAGGATGATTCGATCCCCGGGAAATTCCCGAAATTATCATATCGGAGAACTCGGTTGCACACGATACCGAAACCGCTATGAGACGCAATAATTGCACCTCCCGAAGGTGTTTCCTCGTCCTCTCGAAACCACCCGTTAACGTGAATTGGATTTCCGTTCATTCAATGCTTTATAGATAATTATACGCGTTCCCTGGTTGAATGACGCAGATGGCAAAGGCACACGCATCGAACCTTATATCTGTAGGGGAAATCCCCCGGAGATTTACACCTTGGTGGAGAATGCAAGTGAAGTCGTCCCGCAAGTTCTTACCATGGAAACCAGCCGAGCAGATTAAAGAAACTTCCACGATATGACGATATTTAATTTATACGCGGAGGGAAAGGAATTCTTGAACAAAGATAACAGATTTCCCTTAAATTTATTATCCATTGTTTGTTCCAAATACGATTACTCCGATTCAACAATTTCGATGCCGTTAATTAGTCGAAATGATTTAGTCAAACGAATTCATTGATTCAGCCTTTCTTGTCGCGATCGAGCGAAGTATTGATTCGAGTGAACCTTTTCATGTGTTTACGATATTGAGTCAACTAAATATCATTTCGTTTCAAGTTTATGTATTGTTCCTCCGAGTTGCATGTTCATTGATTATAACAATTGGGTACTTCAAATAAAATAAACACATGGAATCTAGCCAAGAAAAATTTACGTACGATTACGATGTAAAAGAAACACCACATGCTTTGAAACAAGTAGAGAATATATTCATGGTAAATATTAGTACACTAGTACTATAAACGGCCACTAGGGGGTGAACTTTCTCGCTACGGAAGTAGCATCAGAAATAGTTATAACGCCGGGTATTCTGTTCACAAGTCAGTTTCGGTTACACAATATAAATGTGTCATCGCTCGTTATTTAAATAAAGAAATTATAATACGAAGTTTCGAGTCATCGAAGTTGATATGGTTGACAAAGGAACAAATACCGCAGACACGTGTTTAAATTGTACTTCTACATATACAACAATAAGTTTCGTGTTTTAACCATTAAACACCAGGTCAATCGCGAAAAATTTTGAGTCATCAAAATTATAATTGATATCATTCGAAGAAAACGTTTTTTGCACTTGAATAACTCTATTGTTCAATCAATGCAAAAGATTTTCGTAACGACATATTTCATTACCCTGTTTCAACCGTTAAACTCTTGAGTGTCCAACAAAACATGAATTAGAACAAGCTCAATTTTTTCTGATACAAAATTTTCATATTTTTGAAAACAAAACGATGGACAAAAATATTTTGTTGAATTAATTAAATGAGTATTGTGTTCGTCGTATTTAACTATAGCATTTAGTAGAATCAAACTAATTGACTCAGAAATAATTCTTTTCCTCCATGTAGCTCAGAGAAGATTTCTCCGAAAAAATCTATTAATTAGTATATTTCCAGTCGATTTTCTGTGAAAAAAAATTCATCGAAACGAATTGTGATTCTGCATTGATTTGAATAAATTCACTGTTGCAGACGTTTCATAAAACGAATGGGTAAAAATTTTAAGACAATTAAAAGCTGGTCAACATCAGTTTTCCAATTGACATATTACGAATATAGCTATATCCAAAGTTTTTCGTGAATCACGTCGCTCCAGGCCAGCAGATAGGCAATATTTTATACTTGACGTATACATTATGTATCATCGGTTGCCTATCCGTTGGCGTCGAGTAACAATTTAAGACTCACCAAAAACCCCCGGTATATGATCCACAATTCTGAATTTACCAATATAGAATCCGTTAACAAGATTGTGAAACACAAAAAGTGGCAAACAGAAGTATGACGCCTGTAGTAGGAATGTAGGATGCAATAAATCCGCTAATTACAAATCGGACCTGAAAATTGCGACATTCGAAATGGCAGATCGAAGATAACCGTCCCAAGGAACAGAAAAATTCAAATCATCCTCGAATTTGCTCTTTTCGAACATTGGTTATATTCAATCTCACTATTTCGATCTGCACGAGTTGTATACGGCGTATAACGACCGCAAAAGCTACAATAATTACAGAAGGTCGATTTTTCGAAACCGATAATGCACCTGTAATTGTTCGAGTTTCTTCCGGCTTTTATTTACTTTTATTTCAATTAAACTACTTACTTTCTCTTTAATCACGCGAGCGCATTTTGGTGTTGCCAAATTTTCTCCCCTAAAATAAGGCTTTTTCAAATTAATTTTTCGGACCCGAAAATTTCATTGACGATTTTTGGGGCAACGCTCGAGACCCGATGACCGTGAATAGACGGGTTTTAGCTATTATAGTCACCGTCGCTTCGGTGAGAGTTTTACGCCGAGGGATGCTGGAGGTTGCGTCTATATCGGGTCCCAGGCAGACCGAGCATAGATTCTGACGCGAAATTGCAATCGTACAGAGCCGCCGTATATATAAGCCTGGGGAGTTCCACAATCCAAGCTTACTTCTCGTTCTTATTTCGCTTGAGAGACAGTACAAACAGTCACCTCCAAGCGTCGACAGTATAGCGAAGTTTACACTTGCCGACAAATAGAAAAAATAAATAAATAAATCGCCAGTTTCTGAACACACTTGTTCCTATATCTTTTTTTTTTTTGTTTTTATCATATCTTTTCGTTTCGACTCCGAATTCCAGGCCGAAGACGCGGTGCAACTCTAATCATGAAGGATCAGAAGGAGTCCAACAACCGAGAGAACGGTACGGAAAATGGAAAAAGCCGGTGTCTCTGCGTTCTCAGTAATGGAAACGGTGAGTAGGTGAACTCTTTTTTATATATGTACTCGGGTAAATCTCCCAGAAAATACTCGTCGACTAAATAATCGAATGATCGATATTTATTATGATTTATAATTGTTTAAAAAACAATTATTCTTCCGAATCAATGTCAAATGTTATTGAGATCCGTAATTTGTTAAAGTCCAATGTTTATTTGGGCGGTTGGGGGGGGGGGATTACTAACGAAGTCCGAGACGCGTAATTTTATTGATGTCGAATACTTGGATCTAAATCCCGGAAAATGGACTGGAAACAATAAAAGTCAAGTTATGTCAAGATTTCGTATATGCGCTATTTCATCCTCGAAACAATTTGAAATATTATAATAACGTGAAACTGAAAAATGCGTTTCCATGGTTTTCGAAACTTGGACTGCAATTTTGTCGCAGTAGCTTAAAAGTTATACACAACGTAGGGGATGAACTTCAAAATTGTTTAACCGAGATTAAGACGTAGATTGCATGGCCGGAATTATTTTTCAACGTTTTAAACACGTATTACAGATTATAGGTACGTCGGTTTTTTATCCTTATTGATAAATGATTGAAAAAATAGAAAACGAGTGTAAATATGAATCAAGCAAAGCTGTGAAGCTTTGAATTTTGAAAAAGATCAAATTATTCGACAATTTGTGAATAGTCAGCTGACAAAGGTGACTAAAGGATTACATCTGTTCATAGGTAAAATGCACCACCGTGATAAAACGTGTTACACAAAAATATAATCCGGTGTGAAAACAATCGATCTGAGATTGCAGAACAATTCGTAGATAGGTGTACTTGAGACAAGGTCAACGATTTATTGCCGTCACCGTCTGCAACGTTTAAAATTGATTTACTCTCCCTTGAACTCCATTGAGTGCCGAATAATTTTTTTGGAATCCGATTAATCCCGGCCTCGGGCAATTGTATAGCATGTCAGTGTATATTAGTCTACCACAACAATCGTCGTTGATCTGGAATAATAATGTTATTCATAATCTACAACATAATTATATCTAGATGGAAAAAATTGTATGAATTTGCAGCGTATCATTGGCAAAAAGTTTCTACACCCGAACGGTATGGTGTAGTTGCAGGATGCTAAAAAGTAATAAAATAAGTAAATAAATTATTCGACTAAATCGGAAACGCTAAGCTTTCGGGACTGTGTAACATGTGGGTGTAAATAGATTGTATACCTATGTATTTATAGGTATATAAATTAAAAGTCGATCAACCTGGTTGCGCAATTTATTCGCACGAGATACTTCGCAGTTAATCAACAGCCTCGCTTCCTTTTCATCAAGTGGAAGCCTTGTCGAGTTTTAGCCTCGTTCAATTAGCCGCGCTGATATTTCGCAAGCGCCCCCGTATCGATCCCGCAGAATTATCAGTGTCACGAAAATAACGTAACTCTGTCTCCGGTCCGATTTAATCCACGCACGAAATTATTTCGATATTGCACATCATTTCATCCGAAGGTCTAGCCGTAGTCCTTCGGTTTGTGCTAATTATAAGTATGGATTTGTCGGTAATTAGCTCAACTAAGTATCAAAATTTTAAACGCGCGACGCCTTGAGCATCGGCAATTCCTTTTCTGTTTTGTCACGCCAATTGCATAACGTCAGGCGTTTAGTATACGTTTGTCACTGATTGCTACTTTATCAATGATGAACAAATCGAGAGAATGTCGTTATGAACCTTCACTCCTTTTCCTACAATTCATTCACGTTGAAAATAATATGAAACTGAACAGATAATCCATTTTCCTTACTTGTCAAAATTTTCGGGGATAAAAACAGAATTTCGATTAAATACTAAGAAATGTTAAATAAAAAAAAAAACCCAAGGAAAGGCTTATTCACTAATATATGTGGGATAAAACTGCGGTTTACCGTTTCACAATCTTTTTTTCTTCCTCCTCGTATAATACTGACAGTAATGATAGTCAAATCAAAGAATTGAAGAAAAACTGTACAAATTTCGGACCTAAATGTTGTAAACATTTTTACTCCTTCGATTTATCATAGGTTCATAGTTTGATTATTTTATTTAACAGGAACACCGAGGTTGCTTATGCAATTCTGTCTACTTTAGGTTCTCTTGGATCGAGGAAAATCACCCGAAATTACCTTATAATATACCCATCGAAGTTATCCTGGAAGCTTGATGATATTTCTCATTAACGCACGTCAATCGTCACGCGCGTAGTATTGACTATATTCACAAAAGTGACGTGCGGTTTACCATAATTTCTGCAAACTAAGGTTATTCTCGATTAATCATCCTACGATATGGGCCTTTAACGAGAACAGGGAAAACTCCGCTCTTGAATTCAAAGGAGAATAGATCGGTTGGTCGATCAGTTTCTAAATTATTTTCTCAAAGGTTACTATCAGAAATGAATTCTGAATACGAAAAATAGAACGATTTTATTCTATAGCTATAAAAACACGTATATTTTTATTTTTTTTATTGATTTTTTTTTTTTGAATCTCTGTACAGATATAGGCAACACGTTATTCAAGTTTCAAATTAAGAGTACACGGATATCCATATTGACACTTGATTGACGTTCGATTGCAATCTATAATTGTTTATAACTACTTCCTCGGTAGAAAATACAAAGTAATAAAAATAACCACAAATACACCAATAATAAATCAATATTGATTGGTTTAAAAAAAAGTCTGCCCAGTCATGTTATTATAGCGGTATAATAATATACCTATGAAATCACTCAGATGATTTCGTCATACTTCAAATATTTAAATCACTAATGTCAGCCGTAATTGCGAGCAAGGCAATTAGAGACTTGGGAATATAAGGTGCAAAAAGTGAAGGAAAAGAAGAAAAGACAAACTGACGAAGAAAAACCGTTACTGCAGAATTAGATCGTAATAGTAAAGATTGAAAAAGAACTGCAATTTACCTTGACGGTTTTGCGAAGAGGTACAAAAAAAAAAAAAAAGTCACACAAAACGAAGCTAGGCATATTATTTGTTGCAACAATTACACGCAGCGTTTCTTGTATGAGCAGCTCCGTTTTACTCTGTTTCGCTTATAATTTCTTACTCGTATTATCGACCAATTTAGTTTACGATCGATAATATCGTCCGTTGTGTATCGCTCACAGAGCTCGTTCAGCTCCACTGTCTTGTTTATACAGTTTTGTCTCTCGGAATTATCATTCTCTTCCTGACAACCTTGTATATTATAACTGAATCCAAGGTTCTATACAGCGTATTTGGTACGATGCGGGTTTATTCGTATTGTTCACGTGTTTATAAATTTCTTTCTAGTATAATATAATTACATATATCTAAATATAACAATGGATGCTATATTATAGATTTTAAATACCTAATCGTCGGTAGAATTGTTACCCTAGTTTGCGCAATTGGAACACGCAGGATAATCGTTATTCAACGGATCACATTGAACAGATAGGACGGAACAACAATGACGACCTGTTTCGAAATTGGTCGAAACATTTTTCAAGATTTCGGTTACATGTAACCAAAAGATTGAATAAATGCTTGGCCGTTTTACTATTTCGAGAATTTTTTCAATGCGGTGAGTTTTCGAAGATTAAAAAAAAAAAAATTGCAAAAACATTCTCAAGGCTTGAAACTGTGACAAAATCAAAGGATAAGAAAAAATGCAATTTTTTTAACATTCAGTTAATTGGCTTGCTTGTTTGGATTTAATACTTTTGTGAAAACTGCAGATTACTCGATAAGTACCCGAAGGGCGGGGTAAAACTTGAACGGTCTAAAATCATACCTATTGAAAATATAAATAATACAGCCTCTAAAATGAAATTGCTCTAAGTATTTTCATTTTCTATAAAAAAAAAAATCCTAAAAATAGGTATCATTTAAGGCCGTCCAATCCTATCTATGAAAAATGGAATGACTCACTTACTTAGACATTAATTGAGCCTCGAATGCCAGTATACATTAGTGGAAAAACTAACTTTTCAATGATCAATGGTGTAGTCGAATTTTCAAGAAATTTCCTAAAATAGAAGCTGAGATTAGCGTTCACGGCTAATAATGTGTAAAATGGTGGTGAACTGTAAAAGCTTAAAGACTTGATTTGAATCTCGTTGAGCCGATAAAAATTGGAAAATACAACAAAGAACGTCGCGTATAATTAAATATGATTTGGTCGTGCTGAGCATATTTGACAGTTTTTGAAATTCATGATTAAACAAACAAATGAAAGACGAATACAGGAATACATAAACAATGAATCAGCGAAATCCAAAAAATACAATTCTTCTATCGTGGTTCCGACGAGTAATTGCCGTAGGTAAAATGTTTCTAATAATATTCTCAACTATTATAAACAGATTACGAAAGTTTGCAAGGTGGCAATTACGATGGTGCATGGATTTTCCGTGATTACTCTTTACATTGTGTGTGTTTGTACGCATAGGTATAACTGTCGGCTATTCGGTTATGACCGATCTTCCTACACATATTCTCGGTAATTCCGCAGACGTCTGTACAACTGACGTAGGTGATGTGAGCTGATTTTTCCATTCGAGTCAAGCGAAGGGGAAATAACTCGAGATTTGAGTGACGCAATAATTTGATGTGTTGAATTAATTTGAATTAATTGATCTGATTCAACCTATTTCAAATTAATTTTTATTAATTTAGATAAATTTTTCCAATTCAACTTGATTCATTTCAATTTATGAACTTCAATGTTTTTCTCGATAATTCTCGGTGATTCATTCAAATTCAAGTGAGTTTAAGAAAATTTCGACCCATTTTTTTTATTTCTCGTTAATTCGAATTGATTTCTTTCATAAATTCAACTCAACTTTTTGGTTCGAATTCAATATTTTTTTCTCCATAAACAGATTGTTCCGGCACGAATCCAAACTAATTGAAAATCAACTTGAGTTAATTTCTAATAATTCAGTAATTTCTCTATTAATTCTCATTACTTCAGTCAACTCTCGTTGATTTATTTATTTTGCATTAATCCAGTTGATTCTCGTTAATTCAGGTGATTTATAAACACTTTACACATCAATTCAGTGAGTTATTTTCCCCGCGGAGTCAAGGCAGAGAAATCGGGGAATTTCCGGCCCGCGAGCAACCTCATCGTGCAATTATGACGCTGCGTTAGGCATGCCCTCGTTACATTATACAGCATGTTCAAAAAGGTATTTCCAATAAAAAACCGAAAAAAAGCTGACTGCAATTAGTTACAGCCAGAACCGCAATCTGCGTTATAGATATTTCCAGAGGTTTAAAAATTCTAGTTATCGTATCAAGTATTACAAATAACGTCCTTATTCGTTCTTGTGATTTCGCAATTCTAATTTATGGGGATATGAATGAAACTGAGTTCTTTAGCTGTAACAAGAATATCTGGTATGTGGTACAATTTTTTTCATCGTGCAGGTCACTCGTATGCATATTTTTTCGTAACTATTACGGTAAATAACTGATGTTGATTCAGCAGTCAATTGAACAACTTGACAACGAAACAAATCCATTTGAATGTTGCAATAACCATAAAATGTATCGTCAATTTTTCTAACAGCGGAACGATCCGTGCGCCTGAAGCAGGCAACCGGAGTTACACTTCATGTTCAGGTTGACCCTCACGAAAAAAAAACCCCAACTCGGGTGTAAATTCGTACACCTAACTTTTTTCTTATGGGAAATGAACATTATCTATGACTTGGGGGTACGAATTTACAACCAAGTTGGAGTTTTTTCCATGAGGGAAGCATCGTATCACATCACGGTCAATCGTCAAACATTATTTGTCAAAATAACCCGAATATTACGCAATGTGGAAAATTATGAATAATCGAATTCGGACAAAGAACTGTGGCAATGAGGCAACTAAGAGTAGAACTGTCATCAGATCCAGTTATTCATCGGGATAATGTGGCGGCGAAATACGGTGCCGAACCTGAACATAATGAGTAATTCCCCTTGCCTAGGATTCGGTGTAGAGTATAAACATTCATTAACTCCTTAACTTTACGGCTAACTTGTTTTTGGTCCGAAACAAAATGTGAGTTCGATTCTATGCGAATTATGTAACAATGACTCCCGATATCTTACGTCAGCTGTCATCACCGGTCATTGTCACGTAACTTGTATAGAATCAAACTCGCATTTCGATTCGGATCAAAAACAGGTTAGCCGAAAGGTTAATCGATTATTGAATATTACTATACCGTTAATTACCAAGCGAAATTTTATTACCTGTCAGGAAAAAGACGTATATACCCTCACTGAAAAAACCCTCACCTTGGATATCGATTCGTACCCTAAAATTTTTTCTCATGGGGAATTTAGTATTATCTATGAATTTGGAGTACGACTTCACATTTAAGTTGACGATTCTTTCTATGGTAAACAAAAGACGAAGCACATAGCATATAATTCGTGTGTAAAAAATCAGGAGTTGGTGTCTCCGTTACTTTTGAAATATCATTTGATAGAAAATTATTCAAACTTTTACCAATATCTTCAGATTGAAAGATAGTAATGACAGAATTTTTGTAACGATCAAATTCACCGCATTCTTTGACCCAAAATTATTGGAATGTCAGTAGAACAAACATCAGCTCAGCTCGTGTTATCTCGCAAATTTTTCTTTTTAGGAAGGGTAAAAAATTTCCCCTCATAATTTAAAAGTCTCTTAATTCGAAATTTGCGAAAAACAGTAACTTATTTTTCTCGCTTCTCCGATTTGTCCTCAAAAAATACACCTATTTGAGACGGTATTTTTTTTTTTTACATTTTGGTGTTAGGGCCCTTTTAAATTCCGAGGGCAACAATGGCCTGTTTCAAAATCGCCCCACCCTGCAGCGATTTCTGAATTCGCGCTGCGTCGCGTCGCCGCGTTGCGGTTCTCTTTCGCAGCCTGTATCTACTGGGCAGCTGTGCACGGTAGTAAAAGCGAGTATATAGAATATGAGTAGCCAGTGACGGCAGGCCAGTCGCACCGCGGCAGTCGAACGAGGAACATCGCGTTCCGATCCTTACGATCTTACTTTTAATCATTTCAATTTTCGTTCGATTTCCATTTTTTTCCACCGACAATCCGACATTCGATCGGCTCTCGTTTTTTATAAAAAATTTTGAACTGGTTTATCCTTTCAATCGGACTATCTCTTTCTTTTTTTTTTTTTTTTTTTTATAAATCGTTTGACAATTCATACTGTTATTGTGATTAATTATTCTTTACCAAGGCTTATGAGGTAATCAAAGTAACAAGATTTAATCGTACAAATTCTACAAATACACAGAATTTAAAGAAGTTAAATAGAATCAAGTATGCACGTGTATTATGTAGACTAAATTTCTATATGCGCGTGATATGTAATAATAAACTAATTATCTTCGAATTAAAGTTATATCATTATAACGGACATTCAATTTTTTACAACCGTAATTCATTATCATTGTTATTATCTTTATTCAAGAAATTTGAATGAGAAACATAACTGCAGCACACGGCACTTGTTTGAATCTGTGATGAATAACTAATTGTACCGTTCTATATACATGTACCTATCATAGTTATCCCTGAGTTTGAAAAAAATATTTCGAGTGTGTAAAAAAAAAAGAAGAAAAAAAAAAAAACACGCGGTGAGTTAGAGCTGACCGAGGATTGGAAGAAGAAAGAGTAAAAGTAAAAGTAAAAAACAGAAAAAAAAGAATAATCAAAAGTCACGTGAAAAATTTATTTACGTTGAAATTCGTCAAACGATAGTACGAAGATAATAATCATATACTATAGGAATAAATCGCGGTCGTGTAATCGTGTATAACATATAAAATATTGTACGTACGCAGATAGGGGAGAGACGATGAACGGTGTTAACAATCAATGCGCGGCGAACGGAGGCGCAGGGGAGAGCGAGGTAGCCATCTATAATGAAAGAGCCGTACAACAAAACGATAACAACATGCAGCAGAATAATATTGTCAAAAAGCCGGGACCGCTTAGGACAGTCTCGTGGAACGAGAATGTCGAAGATTCCGAACTCGATATACCGGGAACACCTCGAACGCCGAGGACCTCCACAACTCCAGGTAAAAATTTCACGAGCAGACGTTGAACCCCGCCGATAATCGCGACGCGAATATACGCGAGAAAGGAAAAAAAAAAAAAAAACATTAAGGAAAAAAGGATACGTGTATTTAATTGTGTTATAATTGTCAGGATTTTTTACATTTGTAACTGGGATGTTCGTTTTTTTTTTTTTTTTTAATTTTTTGATATAGATTATAAGGTTGCTTGAAATAGTGCTGGTATAAAAAAGAAAAAAAAAAAAAAAAAAAACGGGATTCGTTGGACAATGTAACGGTTGGAATATTGTTCGATACAGTATTTGTTACTATTGTTTAGCGTGATTATGTATATGTACATAGTATATTATAGATGACGATACTATATTTTTTTCATTATTATCGTGCAAAAATGTTGAATAATTTAATTTTTTTATTAGCTCATTTATCGCTGAAACAATATCGAATTATGGTAAATCGAGAAAATATAGTGCGAGTGACCGTAATCGAAGAGAATAGTAACACGTATGTATAAGTGAAAATGGTAACCTGGGCAATTAGAAATTCGTATTTTCTATCTGTAATAATGAGTCATGTAATTTTTTGGAAAAAGTTACTCGCGTTTATATAATATTTATCGGACATCGATCGATCAATTGATCATTATTTTTCATATATTGAAGAAAGAGACGTTTGATTTTACTAAATTCATTTGAATCGGTGGAATGACAAATCGAACTCGCAGTCATGATGAGTCTGAAGTTTTAATAACGTTAATTCAAACATTGGGGGGAAAAATTACTATTTTGCAAGTTTTTAGTGACTTTGAAGTGGTTTAGTTTTCAAAATGTGAATACGTTTTGTCTTATTATGATTTACTGCATTCCTACAGTTGTGAAATAACTATTTTTTAGAAACGTAAATCATTACAGTAACGTTACTGACTGCAGCCTCATGTTATAAAAAACCTGAAGTTGGCAACGTTAACGCAACGGAGCGTTGGGGGAAAAATGACTATCTTGCAAGTTTATAGTGACTTTGAAGGGGTTCAGTTTTCAAAATGTGAATACGTTTTGTCTTATCATGATTTATTGCATTTCCTACAATCCCGCAATTGTGAAATAACTATTTTTCCGAAACATAATTCAACTTCAGCCTCATGTTATACCAGTGGAGTTAATTCTTTTATTTTACTTTACAATTTATGAAGATTTATATGATAATTGTCGATCGCGAATTATATCTTATCATAAGATTCGCAATAAAGTAAATCGTTTAACTGCACTAAATTATTGATACAATGCATAATATTAACCGAAACGAATGTTTAAAAGCCGGTGTAATTTTAACTTCCGTACATTGCTGACATTTTTTTGATCCGATTACACGTGAACAAGGTACACTAATAATAATAATAAATACAAATATAACATAACAGTCGGACGCTTTGGATTTTACTCTTTCGACATAATATTTAAAAGGGCATGAATTATTCGAAGTATAACATCCATTAACATGTGGATATTCGCTCATCAGTTTACCGTACGCACAGTTATTGTAAACATATATGTATAATTTTATGAGGCCTTGACTGTGTGCTCTTTTTTTTTTCCTTCATCTTCGCGTATCCAAACAAAGATGAATAATCGTCAAACTTGTAGGATACAAAAATGAATTACAAGTTGTACGTATATACGAAATACTAAATTGATGTTCTACGGACGAAAGAGTAAAAGTATTTCAAGAAAAGACATAAAAAAAAAAAAAAATTAATAAATAAAAAAACTGGATAAAAATTGTAGAAAATACATAATTTCTTCTTCGGAGATTTTCTGTCTTATATAATAATATTTTAAGGTGCATACGAGAAGTATTTCATAATGCTAGTAGATAATTAATGATGTAAACAAAATTTTGGAGCCAATATTTTATCTTCACTGGGCAAAAAGTTTGTTTTTATTTAACGACGGGGTTCGCCGCGCGACTATCGCCTATACGATAAGAATTGAACGTATGCACAGGCGTTTATTAACGTATAACTGAATTGCTGATGTGTATAAAAAAAAAAAGCGATACGCAAACAAACGCATATATAATGAAAACGACTAAGTGATTTCGTAATTAATTTATACCGAGACTAATCACTGTTATCCGTGATTCCGCCCTGAGAAATCATACGCGTCTTTCATCATGTATTATTATGCTACATATTATGATCTAGGATGTGTAAAGATTTCTCTCTCTCTCTCTCTCTCTCTCTCTCTCTCTCATTCTACTTCTGACGCAAGCTGAGATTATTATTTACTCGATTGCGGAAGATCACCATCTTTTTAAATTTTTCAAAAAAAGTATGTGTATGTGTATATGTATAAAAAGAAACAACGTAAACGGAACTGTTTTCCACAATAATTTGTTCAATTAATTTTTTTCTCATAGTGTTTAACAAATTTCGTCAAAACGAGCTTCGCTTGTCAAATTTTATATCAATTAAGTATTGAACGATTTTCACTTACCGCAAAGCCAATCCAGTATTTTTACTCTGTTTTCTCTGGCGAGTGAAAAAGAAGGATAGAAACAATTTCGAAGGGGTTGAAAAAATGACGATTCTTTATTGTGTGGATTGAATTTTTACGCAGGACACGAGAAATGCACGTTTCATCACGACTTGGAGCTCGATCATCGACCGCCAACCAGAGAAGATCTGTTACCAGAAATGTCCAGGAGTTACAAACTTCTTCTCAGCTCACTTGGAGAGGATCCTGAACGCCAGGGTCTCCTTAAAACACCTGAAAGAGCCGCTAAAGCCATGTTGTTTTTCACCAAGGGATATGATCAAAGTTTAAAAGGTAAGTTGGTAGAAATTTTAAGCTTGATCTTAAAATTGTCACCTAGTGAATTTCGCCACGAAGAAATTTCTGTTTAAAGATATTCACCTTGGTTTAAAATCGCGCGACGAACTTTAAAAGAAATCCAGACTGAATCACATTTTTCTTTGGGGCAATTATTTGTCAAATTTTTACTGACGTAAAATATTCTCATTGTAAGTCGTTTTTAGTCGCTATTTATTTTTCAATAATTACAAATGATTACAAGAAATTTCTCCAACTATACCGTTTGAAGAAAGGGTTTTTATCTTTTAATTATTGATAGAAGCGTATGATTTGTAGAGGTAATGTTGGAATAAATTTTGCTAAATTTTTGTTCTGAGGTTCTCTGAATATAAATTATGATAATTCTCGTAGGAAAAAAGGATATTTTCACGAAGGTTAATAAAATTATTTATGTACCATTGTTTTGTTTTCCTGTACCTCTGTTGCGTGGAATTTAGTACAAGGTGATTACTATAAAATACTTGCCCGTGATTATTTTCATTGTATTACAAATACAGGATGAACAGAAAAACTCTCACCAAACAAGGACGATATAATTGTAAATTTTTCTCTAACGTTAGTTACGCATTTTAATACGTATATAATGTATATATAATTGTATATATATATATTGGAATTACTATACGTCAATAACAACGAGGACGACGACGAATAAAGATTTTATTATTTTCTATTTGGTCTTACAAATAAATAATTGAAGTGTTTGAATCAACGATCAAAATTAAAGATTCGAGAGAATTTCCTTATTGTTGATACATTTCTTTTTTTTTCCTTTTACTTCTATTTTATTCGGAACTACGGAGGAAACAAATATTATTTTCAAAATCGGGAACACGGTTTCGCTTTTCGTCAATCTTTTCATCGCGAACATGACAAACTTATTTGTAACGAATATTTGAAATTCAAGTTTCTTTTTATTGATATCCGTTATATGGTCAAAGAATGTTCGATTACCTAGTAATTTTTTTCCAGCTTTCGAAAATCCTTTTGCGAATCAACTTTGTAAAAAAGTCTGAAATTCGTAAAAGTACTTGGAGTGGTTATTCTTTTTTCTAGTTCTTATAGAATTATAAAAATGTGCTTTTTTCTTGTTTACATTACACCTGTAATTCATGTCAATTATGTTAGCATTTTTTATGCATCAGTCCAAGCCACAAGTGGAATTTTGTACAGACTAGAACGGGAAAAAATCCTTGGAAGGAATCTCGCTTTATGATGTTCTCGAATAAATTTTTCGCTCTTCGAAGTCTGCAATGAAGGGGGAGTGGAGAACGGGGCAGAAAGCTTCGCTTATCTGCTAAGTAGCCTGCCTCTCTCCTCCTATTGCGAGTCCCGAATCCAATGGCGTAGGTCGTACCTAAATTTTGTCACCCTATTAGTGGTAAAACATCGTAATATTTTACATTACAAAAGTCCTATCATATATTGAAGATTCACATGATTTCAAATATTTTTGTTACGGTGTAATCGGTGACGATCATCTTGGGATCGATAATTTTGTCATTATCGGTATTTTAATTCACTACATAAGTATTACCTACTATTATTGAAACGTCTCCTCATTACCCCAGAGTATAGTTGTCGGCGCCATTGTATCACGACATAACCTAAATTTTTTTCATTTTAACGGAGGCAAATCGTAATTCTTGGGGTTTCAAATTACTCGTGTCGCACAAATTATTTAAATATAATCAATAATATATCTGTTCTTATATCCATACCCGAAAAACACGGTCAACGATCAGATCTCAGCCTCGTTGGATTAGTCTGATCTTTTTTCCACCAGATGACACATTGCAAAGTGAAAATTCCAATATACGCGCGAATTTTTGTCCTTCCATTGAGTAGCGAACATTTTTAGAATATCGAAAAGTTATTTTGTAAAATTTTCAGGAACATGTTCACTCCAATCATAGTACAATTCAAACTGCTTCCAATTTATTTTGCCAGTGTTTTGTCGCTATGTCATGGCTATTCCTTTATTTTTGCTTTTCAAAAAGTTAAGAACATTAAAATTCTCACAGTGATGTAAAAATCGAGTGCATATACATGCATGCACGCTTAATCACCCTTTTTATTCACTTGACCCACAACCTTTTCTTTTTGCAAGATTCTACGCTTCTGAACCGGAGAAAATCTCAGAGCATGAAATCCCGTCACGAGCACTTCGCTATGAAAGCTCTACCCTCCCACGCCGTTTTCCAAGACCCTTATACCCGATTTATTCCACTCCCATTTCTCTCCGCGTCTCCCTCTCGCTCTCTTTATTTCTTTTGTTAAATCGCTTGTTACCGGTTCGCATTCCGCACGTGCAGAACATTTTACATAATATTGTATAAGTATATTGAATCTAAACACCAAAGTTTCGAAAACGAAAAACGTTTCAAAATAATTCACGGAATGAGGATACTGGAAATTACGATCGGGTAAAGTGTCACTTATTTTTATTGTAGCAATGCGGCAAGTAGTGCAATTCTATGTAAAATCCTGAACAAAAATATCCTTAAGCTTTTTTCCTTCACAATATGCGAGAATAACGGCCAGAAAATGTGTTCCGTGCAACGAGAAGCAACTCGATTAAAGGTTTACGACGTCTTCTGACATTATTGTTGCACGTAAAACAAACGCTTTTTTCAATAGCTGTAATGAGTGAATTTTACTCGGTCGGTAAAAAACAAAAAAAAATAAAAAAGACTAATTACGATCAACACCATGTTGCCAAACTTCAGTCGAATCACAGCGTTTCCTTAGGGCGTCAGAGTTTCCAGTTAAGGGTTACCGTGGCAACGAGGGTTGGAAATCAGCAGACTCATACCTACATGTACAAAGCACAGCGAAAGCCATTGAAGACACTGGAGATAGGTGGAGATGATATGTTGAGGATATAGGGTTGCTTTTTATCACTGCTTCTTATGCACATAAAATTTCCAACCCTAAGCAATTTTCCGAAATATAGTCAGTCTTTACCGATCGAGCAAAATGCCACTTTTTGAATATTTTCAGTGCTCATGGTGCTTATTGATGGTCGATTCGAAAAAGTTTCAGCTAGCGCGAGACTTCGCGTGATTTCGAACATAAATATAGAAAAAAATGTTCTTCCCAAAATCCATTACATTTTTAGGAATACATTTTTCAGCGTTGCTCGCGCATGAAAAATGGTTTTTGTGTATTCTTATTTAACACTCAAATATTTAGAATTACGCTATCTGAGGCACTTTTACGTCAGCCATCCATGCGTATTATAGGCTTTAGCAAGACACGAAATCCGTGACATTTTACTCCGTCGGTAAAGACTGACCTATAGCATCCTCCTAAAGTAGGTCAATAACGAATAAATCCCATCCATCCTTCTCGTTATCCTCCCCGTGATTCAGAGAAATTCTGTGATTTTACGCGAGTAACGACCACTGTAACGACTAACGAATTTCGTGAAAAGAGAATTAAGCCTTTATTTTAATGGATCGACGTGTGCTTCATACATCTGTCCCCTTCTGATATCTACGTCATCTTCGATTAACGGCACTCATACTTTTAATGAATTTTAGAGAATAAGAATGTTTTCGTTCTTACAATGAAATATTCTTCTTTCGCTTTATGACGAACGCGTAAAAAATGGGAGGAACGTTTTACAAGTCCTTTCAATTGTGTTTGCATATCTTTGTCGTAACGTATAAAAATAATCCTCGCTTATTTTGAAACGAAAGCTTGGAAATTGTTGTAAATACACGTTCTTTGTCCTCTCCTCTTTTTTTCCCGTTTCTTATTCTATCAGGCACAGGATTAAGAGAGTGTACATTACACACACATAGCCTCGACTTACGATAAATTGCTTGCTCATCCGAACAGAAATACGTTTATTGAGCAAACATATTACACGTGTAGGTACCTAAATTACGATACAAGTTTTTATTCATTGCTAAAAAGAAAGAACAAACATTGAATTTACTTAAGATCAGAGTATTTCAGTTTATGTACGTTATTCGCTTTGTGTACAATCAATCGGCCAACTTATGTAATACTTATGATACGAACTATTTTATTACAGATGTTATCAACGACGCCGTATTCGACGAAGATCACGACGAGATGGTAGTCGTGAAGGACATCGAGATGTTTTCCATGTGCGAGCACCACCTCGTTCCTTTCTACGGCAAAGTATCAATCGGCTATTTACCCTCCAAGAAGATTCTTGGACTTAGTAAATTGGCGAGGTATGCACAGCATCCATTATCGGTATTTCTCTTGCCGTTTTTAAATGTGTAGTTTGTTAATTTCTCATTCGATGATTAAGTTGTACTAAAATTAGTTGTTGTCTTTAGTGCAATATATCGATCATTTCCACTTGGAATTTTAAAAACCTTAATTTAGTTGATGCAATTCAATAATTTAGTGGGTGAAGATTATTGAATAACACGAGCAACGCTTGCAATTACAAACGTGAATTTCGAAGGCTTAATTCTTACCTTTAATTCATTTTTCGAAAGTAAATTGACGACCGTACTATAATTGCCATTAAGATTTTGTTCTGCGTGAAAGGGATCAACGATGGACGAATGATGCAAACTAATGTATAAGTCAAAACAAAGTAGCTAGTGCGGAAACCAGCATTTCAGTAATATGCTCCAAGCTTTTTATTTTCAAGATTTCGTTCAGAATATAAGTTTTTAAAGCTTGATTTCTCAATTCTTAGTGAGCACCGACACATATTTATGTCGGTTTTTAAATGCGTTAAATATGATTTCATGATTTAAATTACTTCCTAAAAGTCTCGATCGACAGTGTATAGATATTTTTTGCCAGACATTGAGGAAAAATCTATAGTCTATAAAGTTCCGGAATAGTATAATTGAGTAACAAGGAAGCAAACTCGGTCTTTTCGGGTCGAGCGTAAGTTTGCAATATAAGGCGTAGGTGAGCCGAAGAAGAATATTTCAAATACGTGAGGCGCAAAGATCGTTGCCTCCTTGTCGCACACGATGCTATATTTAACAAGATTATATTACGCGTTTTTTTACGAAGCATGAAATTGAGTTTAGGATCGTGCAATGACAATTTTCTTTGTGACAGCGCATGCGCGCAGTACAGAAAAAACCACTTTTAACCCGAGGACTCAAAACTGGTCTTTTCAGTACTCCGCGCATGCACATTCGCAGACTCACTTGACCGTCATAGAAACTGTATCTTGTGTACGGAAAAAACGCATGGAAAAACGCGTTAAACATGCTTGCGTTATATAAAACTGTTTTCTCCCACTCTTTCTCGGAAACCTTTTACATGATTACCTGATCCAATTGCGGCATGATCTTCAAAAATAATCCAACTACGCCTAACCCGCGCATCACGAGCCGCCATCTTGCTGCATCTCGGCAATTGAAAATTTAATTTTGATACAATGTGACCGACGTTGCTGGAATTTCCGCGATTCTGTTACGCTCCTCACGTGAACTATTCCGCGCTGACCAGTAGAATAGTGAAAAACTGTAACAAGGACAGTATTTTAGTCGGTCAAGAATGATCGCGTCGAGTAGAATCGTAGACTGTTAATGTTCTACAGCAATTATCGAAGCAGCGGTAGCAGCTCGTTATATGATACCGGTTTTTCCCTCGTTTCAGATTTTAATCTAGCATCCTAAGGAGCTGAGGACGGTGTCATTTCGACAGAATTATTGCAAATTGCATTATACAGCACATGTACACATATACAGACGTCCGCAAATGCGTATATTACCGTACACATCCACGTGACCTTGTATGACTGTTAATATCATTGCATTAGCGCGAAATATGTCGAAGGAGCCAATTACAACCGCACAGGGAATAAATTGTTCAGACTTTCACGTCGTCACGCGGTTCGGACACAATTCTCTATATAAGATTGTATGTATAGATACATGCATAAACAGACGGTGTTATGTACCAACGTAGGTGGTACACGTGTCTCTCTCTCTCTCTCTCTCTCTCTCTCCCTCTTCCCGTGCAGTTTATACAAACCATCCGATACAAATTCTACCTTGAGATATATGGAGTAAAGTAACTCGACACGTGAGACCCTGCATCCGTGTGTATATCCGTATCAAACAATCACACATTGTTTTATATATACTTGTAAACCTGTACAAGAACAACGCAAATAATTGTGCAGCGATAGACAAGGTCGTTGTCGTCGCTGCCATGCTACCTTAGATTGTTCCTTGGACTATTTATCTCTCCATTCGTTAATATTTACGTTTTACTACTCATATTATACCGAGTCGGATTCTGTTCCGTAGAACCCTATTGAAAATCTTTATTTCATAAACCGTAAAATTTTATGGAATAATTCAGTCTGTAATTTGTGACATGATTCATTTTGTAAATTCAATAAAATTCATTACGTGAAAATATATATATATATATATATTATCGAACTTACAAAGTAAGTCATGTACCAGATTACACACTGAATTCTTCCATAATATTTTATGTTTTACATATTTAATTATTATATATTATATATAATATTAATAACGCTACCATAAGCTTATAAAATATTCGATAGCTTCTACCGCATTCTACGGGTTCCTATCCATAATTACATTAACGTAAACGGATCCGTGTTGTTTTACTCGTTGTTAAAAATTATCAAAATTAACCGCAGTACAGAAGGATGAACGAGACGTGTTATACGTATAGATAGAAAAAAGGGAAACACTACGACCTCTAAGGATATAAAATTTGAGATATGTATGACACACCATTGAAAAAAAAAAATGCAACCATCTGATATTCGTTGAAGAAGTATTTTATCGAATTCGGTTTTTATTCTCGTTCGTCACTGTTTCAAATGGCACGGCGTCTTTGAAGGATCTCATGGTCGGCAATAAAAAAAAAAAAAAAAAAAAAAGAAAACAAAAAAATTCCAGATAACAAGAGAAATTTTGTAGAAACCATTGGAAAAAAAAATAAAAATAAAAATATCAACACACGAAGCAGTGTACAACGAAAGTAAAAAATTAAAATAGGAGGATATGATTCACGTGGCCCACTGAGCGTGCATAATTGCATCTGTAAAAAGAATATTGTTGAAACTCGACCCTGCTGTAGTCTTCAAATTTCTATTTAATGTATCAAGTTTATATTCGACCTTTGATCTCTGCTCCAGAAGCCTCGGTTATGTTCGGTAACATACTTTCTTCCTTCATGAAAGGTGTATTTATTCCGTTATTATTTTTTTTTTTTTTTTTATTGCTTGTAGTTTTCTATGAACTGGTTACAATATAGCTGCGGTTCTTTTTGTGCCCCCCTCCCCTTCACACTATCTTTGTTTTTCATGATTCATCATGTGTTCCAAATATTATTTACAGAATTGTTGAGATCTTCAGTCGACGACTTCAAGTACAAGAGCGTCTTACTAAACAAATTGCAATTGCAGTTACCAAGGCTGTACAACCTGTCGGTGTTGCAGTCGTCGTCGAAGGAGTGTCAGTATAATTTTATAATTTCATACAATTCTGAATATAATTTTACTATTCCTTTAATAATATCTGGGAAGCACTTTGAAAAATCACGTTGCCAACTTCTTTTTCTTTTACTTTTTATAAAAGGATGCTTGTCTTTCTTCGAAAGTTGACGATACGTTAAGAATTTTTCAATCAATTCTACTTTATTACGACTGCTTCAGAAATCTCGCTCGATCGAAGATCCTTTGAAATTTATTGAAAATTTTCAGGTGCAATTTGTTAATGTTGTAATTTTGAATTTTTCTGAAAAAAAAAAAAAAAAATTAAAAATATAATTGTATGAACAAAGCTAGCGAGCCAAAGTTAACAGAAAGCATCTTCACAAGGCTCTGGAATTCGACAAATACTTGAGACATGTAATTAAAACGATGTCAAATAATAATTACGTAACGATCTTGTGCCATTTGCATCGCGAGTTTGAATTTTTTACTCCTAGATATCAATATTCTACCTTTCACTGATGCAAAGATACATACAAATTTATGTCTGTATACGTTTGGATTACATCTGTTATATGCTCTATACGTTAAGTAGAAAAACTAGGTTCAAGGTCAGACGAATATTTATGACTTAGCTAGCGGTTTAAAAATTTTTTTTCAACAATTATTGTCTCTGAAAAATACCTCGGTCTAAATAACTTGACAAAGATTTTCAAGCACCTTGGATGTGATATTGAGCATTGTAGAAAGATGAAGAGAAAACACTTACATTTTTATATATTAACAAAATAATAACAGCATTTATCGACAGTACGAACACTTTTACATTTTTGGCTAAAATGGGTATAATTCTGTGAATGGAAATTCTCTGCATAGCTTTGCAGAAAGAAATTTTCAATTCGAATGTCCAACGTAAGCTGCATGCAATATCAATGATAAGTTGATTCTTTACATATCCTGTCATGTTACTATAATGGGTGATTTTTTTAAATTTCAGGCACATGTGCATGGTGATGCGAGGAGTTCAAAAAATTAACAGCAAAACAGTAACATCGACCATGCTTGGCGTTTTTCGTAACGATCCCAAGACTCGGGAGGAGTTCCTCAACTTAGTTAATTCAAAATAGAGTCTTCAATAACACCGGATTTGCTTGCAGTTTTCTCACTAAGCGATGTCAACACCCAGTAGATTGAAAACTGAAAAATTTCTGCCTTCTTCTCATACTTTGTACTTTTTTGTAGTTTCATTTTAGAAATTATGTTCACTTGAACCAGTGAAGCTCGCTGGTAAAAGTTCTGTTAAACGCACACGATACGTACAGAAAATCTACTAAAAGCAGACGCAGAATCACATTATCTGTACGTTTCTATCCGTGTCTAATGGAATTTTTAGCAGAGCTGTGAAACGCAGATAGATATTTGTGTATCAGAGTCAAAGTTGAGAAAAAACATGAAATATTTATGTATTGTACAAGAATCGGAAGCGTGGAGAAATCTTATCAAATATAAATTATAGATATTAATGTTACTCAAACATTCAGGCGTCCCGCAAACACAGAGACGTACTTAAATTGCTGACCAGTTGACAACAAGACAATATCTTAGTACTTTGAATGATTTTCTCATTAATCATCCAACCCAAGATGTGAGAATATTACATCATCTTTGAAGAAACTCATGTAGACGCCATTCTGCATTATCGTTCTGTCAATCATTGCAGATAGTATTAAAACGTCATAAAGCAAACCACTCTGAATGCGATTTTTTGCAAAGTATCACAGGGCGCGAGAAACAGAAAAAGAAAATCTGTTATAACGCACTACAGGTCTTGCTCTTCCAATTTTATAGAACAATGACGTGTCGTTGTTATTTAGATATGCATTGAAAATTTATTTTGAGATAAGAAAGTAACATTTAGTAAATTAAATTAAATTGAATTAAACTATAAAGCTAACAAGGTGATATCCGTGGTATGGTTATCGCAAAATTTCACAGCCAGATGTTTGGCGACTTGCCATACCTTTGAACCTAGGTGCTTAGGCAATTGTATTTTGTCACAGGGAAGTACATGTGTGTATTTTAGATGTCTAGAATGCGCGAGCCATACAAAGGCACTTTACATTCCATCGTTAATCTAAATGCTGAATCTGATATCATTCTACCTTACTGAAAATATTTATGTGTCGAATCATGAAATGTTTTGAACAAATTTAGCGTGTCGTTTATTACATGTATATATAGTTGACTATATGATTTTTAGTCTAGTATATCTGATGATTCGTGCTTTTGTAATTTATTATGTGACTTTTTTATATATTTTATCAAATTTACAAGACAAATCATGTAATAAATTGCATGTAGAATTCTTTCGTAACGTTTTACGATTTAACGCATGAATATTTTCAGTAGGGCAAACTGCTCGCCGCAATGCAACTTGTTATTTGTAATTTAGTATACCTAATAAGTGAATAAGTGTATATTGCGTTATAGTATAAAGTTTGGTTTCTTCAGAAATGTTGATCGGTACACAGCATATACATGTTAAAATCGTGAACACTTTCCTAATATTTATTGATCATAGGATATATGTTTTCTGCTGTGAAAATTAATACTGTACTTCCAGTTTACATAACTTCGTGCAAAGATTATAATTATGTGATAATTTATAGATGTTTGATAATTGCTGCTAATTGTCGAACCGATTGATTAACATTCAATTTACTGAGAATAATATTATACGGAATAATTTTTACATATTTTGTATTCGCTCAATTCTTTTTACAATTTTGAAGTTAAATCTTATTTTTTTGCTCTCAACAACATTGTCTCTCTATAAATTATAATTTAAACACTTTTTTTCTCTACAAAAGAGATCTGATTAGAGTAGACTTTTGTTAATAGTTTCCTTTATTATGTCATTTCATTTTGAATAAATTTTACATCGTGAATATCTGCATGGTTTGCGGTAACTCAGCCAATTACACTGTCCATGCTGATAGTAATGATCGATACAAGTTGTCTCGATTTTATTGTTCCGTCACGACATTAGTAATATTTTATTAAATAAAAATTTTACGATTCATATTACTTTATATAAACGTTCTGTTATTTATAACTGTCAAATATAATATCAGATGATGAACAGTATTGTTATACGCACGCTAAACTTATATATCAGTATAAAAATAATTTTTCTGCATCATTGTGTGAAAAATTTACGCCAGTAAATTTTCACAAGATATGAGAAAAACCTACTGTCACATCATTAACAAGTCATGTACAAGAAACGAGTACAGCTTAATCTCCTTTCAAGTACATCCCAATAATTTTGATGGCATCATATATGGTAAATTTGGGATCAAATTATAGAAATTTTAAAAGTTTCAATCCTTTTCTAAATAGCGATATATGGAAAAATTCTGTATTTCAGCATGAAACATAGTAATATTTTGTTATGAAAATATTGTAAAAACTAATTTTTATTCTTGCTCAGTCATAGTAATATTTGGATATAGATTCCCTTATAACTGATGTGAGTGGTTTCATGCTGTTTAATTTAACACCGATATCAAGCAAAGCACACTAAAAAAGAATGATGAGTATAAAGTGCAAATATAAGCCTATCTACGAAACAAAATGAAAATCATATGTTTACAATTGGACGTTAAATTTATGAGAAATTTTTGAAGACTACATACCTATATTATATATTGTTATGCAGGACCAGATTTTACTTGTAAAGAATAATAATAATAGTAATAGTGTTTTAAAAAGTTATCTATACACATGATGAAATTTGACATTTATGATATTTTATGATATTATATTATATAAAGTTCAATTTATATTTCAAAAACAAACGTCTCATTTTTATATACAATTGTTAAGTGCGTTCCTTCACAATCTTTCGATCCGTACTTTAATCTGTTTATATTTTATATAACAAACAATTGAAAAATTAAGTATGTAATTCCTTATTGTTCTTTATAAAAACAGTTCCATTGCAGTGACGCGTTGCAACAATAATAAGGAAACCGTGTATAGTGATTTTTTATGTACCAGAAAAAGTGTCGCATGACAATATAATTATCAGTCTTCTCTGTTACAGTGATTGGTATCAAAAGGGCACCATCGTTTAGTTGTCACAGCATTCCACTTTGCTGTACTATTCTCTCTGGTTTCCTAAAAATTAAACAATTAGTGTCGACGAAGTCTTTATACGCGTCTTTACGTTTAGCAGATATATATAACTACCATCTCTGCTTCGAAAGTAGATATCGCGTGATTCTGGACGCGACCCAGAAGATCTTCTGGGACTTGAAACTCTGTCCCTCTGGCCAGCGGCTAGTTTCCTACATTTTCCACCGACACACACGTTATCCCTGTTACTCGTAGACCCTGTCAACACATACACGAGTATTATAAATGTAAGTATCAAAGAATATTGCGCAATGATTATTATCAATTCTGACAGAACTGCTACAAGTTTTTCTGCGTAATGAGAAAAATAATCGATTATTGCTTTGTTCTCAAGATCATGCTACTGCGATCAGTTCTCCAATCTATTGCACCATAAGTCTCAGGCTGAGGCTTCATGCAGGGTTGGCATAAATTCGCAGCGTCACCATGATGCAGCAAAAGGATCACGCCATTTTTGCAAGACCTCTTGTCGTCTCCGTTGCAGTTTAGTAAATGCTCAGAGTGTTGCTGGGAGCAGATGTTTGTCCCCGGACTATTTCTGATTCTAGTCTTATCAGTTTTTTCCCTTCTAGGCACAGTCTTTGAACCTCTTTGGGCTGGCTGTGGGACGGCATCAAGCCTTTTGGCAGGATTTCTCGGATGGCAGGAAACAACAGTTGGCTCTCTAGAACACCAAAGACAATGGATGAGGCATGGACCAGTTACTGATCGAGTCCACTGATTCAACTAACTGAGAAATAGAACATGGTGGGATATGTGCACAAGGGGTGCAACATGGAATTGGCGGACACCGCAACACCTTGAATCCTTCAATGTTCAGCGACGAGACTCCTCTAAGCAGCGCGCACTGGACGCTGTTCTCATACTCTATCCGTTCTTCAAGGAGCCGTTCGTTTTCCTCGCGAAGTTGAGCCAACTCTTCTTCCAGCTAGAAAAGCAACAGTTAGTCATGCTCTCAATACCGCTCGACGTCATACCTCAGCTTCTCTATTAGCTTTTTCTTTTTCTCCATCCTCGACAAATTGGGACGCTGTATCGATTAAGGTAATGGGAGTTCTAGTTTCCAAAATATTTCCATCAACCATTGCGTTATCATTCCCAGGATTTGATTGCGCTGTTGTGGTAGTTTTTTCTTGCTCCGCCACCTGTGACGACAAGGAGTGCGTTTTTCACAATGGATTTATTAAGATCTTATTTTTCATAAGATTATTACTGGATTCGCTGGCGCTTTCCCAGTTACTTCGAGTTCCTTCTCTTGTGCGGCAAGTGATGCCTCCGCTTCTGCTAACTTTTTTCGCAATACGACAAGTTCGAGCTCCTTTTCTGTTAGGTCGGACACTCCAGCGATAGAATCTTTTCTAAGTAATTCGAGATCGGCGCTAGCAGCACAGATACGATTTTCGACAACGCTTACCCAGTGTTGAACTCTCCCCATTATATCCATGAACATCAATTTTAAATCTTGTTCAAAATTCTCTCCCAAATTTGTCAGCGCCTTTCCAGCTTCGTTTAAATTTTTCATTGTATAGTCAATCATTTTGTCCGCCTTTTTTTGCCTGCACAGAAATAGACGTTACATTCAACTTGATGCTTTATTCTATCAATTTACCCAGGCGATCCGCTCGATTGTGGAGCACAGAAGCACATCGTTCCATTACCCACACCCATCTTGTTTGAAGAGACGTCTTTACCCCGAAAAGTACCAGCGCTCAAATACGCTGTATTGAACTCGCTGTCAATTTCGGCTCGAAGACTGTTCAAGGTACTTGCGGTGTTTGCTTGATCATCCTGGCTACTGAGGTCATTGTGATCGGTAATATTTTTATCTTCACAAGGGATTGAACTGTTTTCTGGAACCTCGTTTAGAGATTTACGCGTACTCGAGTGTATCTGATCATCCGCTCCCTGAGTCATTCGCTTTTGAGTATTATTCGCCACCCGAATCGGCGGCTTTTTTTTAGTGGCCATAGTTTCTGTGATGATTCACTTGTGATAAGTTTAGTTGCTCTGTACCAATGAATTCTAGCACAACATTATTTGTCACAATATTAATAGCAGATACCTGATATTTTATTGTTGATAAAAGCGAACGAATCGCGTTTTGGTGGTTCAGTCAGATCAGACATAATATTTTCATTGAGTCAATTATCGAAAGCATTTTTATTTACTTCTCGGATTAAATATTAGCGTAGCGAAAATTTCGTGCGTATACATGGCGAAAAATAATCACAACGCATTTCCGTACATCACGGTTATACCTGAAAATTTCCTACAAGTAATTTTGCCTCATTGCATATCGTAATTGCTAAATGCTGTTTCCGTTTATTATTTGTTAATTACTGCTTCGTTGTTTTTTCGTTTTAGTCTGATCTCTAGTGCTTTGTTCTAAATATATTCAGGGAACTTGATTTTTAGACAGTAGAATAGTTTACTTTGCAGTCGACGTCCAAATAGAAAATGTGACTATTAATTTTTAGACTTCGGATTTATTAAATTCATAATAGTTTACACATTCTACAAACATGTCGTTAAGTTGACGCGATTCATTAATATTTTTGTTTTTTGTATAAAAACTAGTATATTATAATATAAAATTCTTCTCTTCATGAATATCGGTTCTATATTTTCAAACTAATTTTCATTACGCATTCGAGAATGAAATAATACATACAAGTTTGCAAGTTTTCAAGCTTTATTAGATGCAAACATAAACGACCATTATTTACAGCTTGAAAGTATTGAAATTGAGGTCTCTTTACGGCCAGAAAAATCGTCTGTAGCGATGCGAGCGTGCAAGAGCACACTTGCTTGTATACTTAAATGCACATCTTTGCGTCGATTAGCAAGTTTAACAAACCTGTTACGGAATTCACAAGCGCTTAACATCAATAAACAGATACGACTCTTCGCCGACGATTTGTACCGATGAAAACTACGAGACAGCTGGTAATATTTGTTACAGAATTTGCAGTATGGTTGCTGTTCGTAATTAGAACGTGAATATGGATCCAGTGATTGGGTTGCTCTTGGCTGATTCAAAGTCGTTACAGTCTTTTGGATCCCAAGGCAGCGGTCAACCGTATCACTAGCTTATGAAGAAGAAACATAGTTTCGGTTACAGTTTGACGTGATTTAAGCCAAATTTATACTCTATTACGCAGCCTTCTTGGCCGGTGGTCTAAACACTCCGACTACTACAGCGTGATCTCTTTCGTAGGGTTCTAGTGTGATTTGTTCTTGGGGTTTTAGTTTGTCTGCAACTAATTTCTTCACTTCCGCTGCGAATACTGCCTCTGGTTGCGCTGTGGAATCGATGCAGCTTGCCTGATGTGAGGACAAGAATATGATTATTAAACTGTCAGCGATTGGAGGATCAAATATGTAATACATATTATATGTCATACTGGTTATTTATTTTATTTTGTTTATTTTACCTTGATGGAGATAACAAAGTGGCCACCATTTTTGAGGAAATATTGCGCGTTGAGAGCAACAATTCGCGCCTGATCAGGTTGTGCAACGTCTGCGAAGATTGTATCCACCATACCAACTAACATTCTGTATTTGTGCGGGTGTCGAGCATCCTCGATTATTGGAATGATGTTGGTCCGTTTCTTTGCCACGTTTATCAGATCTCTACCGGATCTGTGCGAGAATTCTACAGCATACACGAGTCCTTCCTAAATGCAAAACAGTAAACATTGTTAATAAATCAGGGAAATATGTTATCGGAGCAAGCAGCTAAGAGAGTACGTGAATTTTAAGAATTAATATCTCAACAACTAATTATTTTATTCGAATGAGGTTTGTTTCATTTAAAAGTATGTAGATAGTGCTAAATTAATTTTTTTTCTAATTAGAAAGAATTATTAGAAAGCATTGTTGTTGTCAATAGTGTCAATAGTTTTGCTCGTTGAGATGTTTTACAGTATTCATATCTCAACAACTGCTTAACCAATTTACTCCAAATTTGGAGACAGTATTCTTAGATAATTTGTTTTCTTTTCCATGATCCTATTTTTTCAAGTTCTCACTTTTCTTTGATAATTACAAAACAAGATAGTAAATTTTAGACGAAAAATCAATCTTCAACTTCAAATATTGCCATTTTGTTGGAAGAAAAACTGCATACATGGCAAAGCGGATTAACTATCCAAGAATACTGTCTCAAGTAAATCACAAAACATGAGCAAAATGAATAACGAAAATTGACGCTATTGCCAATGACAATACTATCAATTTATTGTAATAAAAAAATATGTAATTCAAGCTTGATAGACATACTTTTCAATATACCATATCCTAATGAAAGATCATTCAAAGACTATTGTACACTTGCCTGTTGTTCAATAGAAGTATTATACTTTATAGAATATCAGATAGGCAAGTTTATATTTCTATTGCATGACTTCGACACCAAGTAAGTGAATATGAACAAACTTGGCTCTAATGTATGCGTGTTGCAGGTCACGGATTAAAATTATTTTCAATTCATTATTTACCGGTCCAACGACATCTGCCACATGTGACACCGTCGTTCCAGATGCAGCTCCTAGGTACAAAACCTTGCTGCCTGGTGGCATGTGAATTTGATCAACTCCTCCAAGAATTGCAGCAGCTAATTTGGATCTGAACGGATTCCACACTCTATATTCAACTTTTTCTGAATTGTCAGCCTGAAATCAAGCATACTTTTTCATGATTCTTCATCTATTTGAAACCGAATACTGAGATACGAAACACAATTCGAAAGTAGAAAAGTTTTACTCAAGGTTCATCGAATTAATCTAAACAGTTTACAAGAACACCGCTTAAAATTGGAAGATAGAAACTCGATTATCTGCACCAACCATTTTCAATAGGAATTTGGTATCCTACAGATATTAATAATTCGTGCAATATTTTTTCTTGCATAACTTCGACACCAAGTAAGCAACTATTAACTTATCTGGCTCTAATGTATGCATTCTATTATACATCTAAAAACTTCTGCAAGAGTTTTCCAATTTTTCTTTACTGTGCAGTTATGAAAAAAAAACCACATCAGATGTACACATTTGAATTTAAATCTGGACAAATTCAGATCAACAATATAATATTTGTACGTATTGTATTGCATTTTACTGAGGTTCTAAAACAGTTCTCACCTCAACACTAATTCTTTTTTCACCGTAAACCTCCGAACCTGGAACAAGGTTCAATGTGACTAATGCGTCTTCTTTTCCTCTGGCTATGAAGACTCCTTCGTGACGATGTGGCTCAATCACCACGGTCTTCCCGCCCTTGAAGCCACCACCCCCGCGGCCTCGGCCACCTCCTCGACCACCCCCTCGTCCTCTCGGGGTTCCGCCACCTCCTCGACCACCAAAACCTCCGCCACCTCTGCCTCGACCACCTCCTCGATCACCGAAGCCTCCTCGTCCTCCGCCACCTCCTCGTCCCCCTCGAAAACCACCGCCTCCTCGGCCACCCCGGAATCCGCCACCTCCACCGCCTCCACCGCCTGGAGAAAATCCTGGAAGTACGTGAAAGCTTAGAAAAGGTTTAAGAGTTCTTGATCACTTTTGTTCTCAGGAACTTTGCTGATAAATAACTGATTGAAGTGGGAGGGGAACGGAAGTAAAGTGATGAAAAAAATGTCACAACATCAGTTGTGGAAAATTAACGTGTTTTCCAACGCGGTTAAAGGACACCCCTAGGACGCGTGCGAGATGCCGCGAGACGAGGTGCTTCGCATCTTCGTAATTATGTGCGTTTAGAGGAAAACTTGAATGTGAAAAAATGGATGATGGGGCTATCGCTTACCTGGCTTACCCATATTGTTTTACAGTATGTAGAATCAAAAGCACGATCCTTACTGTGCTCGGTATCGCGTGTACTTTTGGTTATTTTAGGCACACGCCGTACACGTGAACCAAAACGTTTGCTGGCGCGGAAACCGGATTCTCCCTTATCGACTCTCGAATATCGATTTTCGACTAACGACTATCGAGGCTCGGAAGCGTCAAAGATCGAACAACTTCATGCGTGGTTTCCGGATTTCGAAAGCAGTGGATAGAAAACCTGTTCATTGATGAGTGTGAACGGATGACGAAAGAATTAAAAGATTGGCTACCCTTGAGCAAATTTACGTGACCAGGACTCTACTGGTAAATAAGTCTGGGGACCTAAGATGCCGTGTTAGCGGTCCAGGAGCTTCTTTATCGGCGGAGCCGTTTAACACGCAACTTAATGAGACACACAATACTTCATTAGGGTAACCGTCGTAAACAATCTTTAACCAACGATCTGTTTCAAAAACAAACAATATTAGGTCAGATTGGTGATCACAAATTGAATCACATGGTCTCATATTTCTGTAACCTGAATCTTATTCCTTCTGTTCAATTATTCTTTCTAATCTACGTAAGTAACGGTTGTAAGTGATGGTAAATTCTTTATGAAAACTGCGGAAGATTTTACGCATCACAAGTTTGGCACGACTCACTGAGAATTATTTTAAACAGTCACATTTATATGCGACTTATTAGTAATGGGTGAAAAGTAATAACTAGTGGCGGCAAAATGTGAAAAATAGAGGAGGTGGTTTAAGATATTTAAATCTAGGTTTGCCGGGTATCGGATAAAGGTTTAAGAAGTAATTCTTCTACCTTACATTTACCGACTGGTCTTATAGGATTCCAATGTAAAATCGAATCAATGTAGCAGAATACTGCGATTTTCTTCCCTGCCCGTCAGTACCGCTTATTGTAAGTTCTTATTCTTACGCTAAAGTCCATGAGGCTAGCAGTCTTGATAAATCTTCAGTCAACGGTTCTCAAAGGTTTGAAAATTGTTTAAAAAGCAGTACGGACGCGCCTTACTCTAGGCATTTTGTAAAGCACATAATCAACGCGGGCTGCAGGTGTTGTTTCCAAAACAATATGGCGGCAATTACCGCAGTTGTCAAATAATTTTGTGTGGTACGCTTTGGTTTAGAATGTCGTTATTTCCAGCGTATTCGAGTAATTCCAATAACGAGGCAAAGTCCTTGGATGAGGCTCAGAAAAGTTCAGGTAAATATTTCTCAATTTATCCTGTGTCATACCTAGATTGTGCGAACGATCTTATCTAACCTAACATAACCTATCACAACAAAACATGACCGCGAACCACTCTCCCTAGCATGAATGTTGTAAACGATTATTTGATTAAACTTGATCTTAAACA
This sequence comes from Neodiprion fabricii, assembly GCF_021155785.1. Lineage (NCBI taxonomy): Eukaryota > Metazoa > Arthropoda > Insecta > Hymenoptera > Diprionidae > Neodiprion > Neodiprion fabricii. The sequence goes on from NC_060245.1 coordinate 17,728,677, forward strand.
ATGGTTTGTTATATGCCAGAAGCCCAAGAATTGTGGTGGCATCTTTTCGGCAATTCTTTGGTAGTATTTTTTTCGGCAATCTTGGCTTGGTAAAAAGGATAAGTCAGCTTTTTACATCAACTTTAAAAGTCAAATAGGTTTGAAAATTTTATGATCATTGAGTTTTATTTCCTGTCGTTGTTTTGATGCAACTCGTAACACATTTATTACCTAACATGGATCTAATCCTAAAACTCCATGAAATTAATGTTAGAATTCGAGAGGTTCAGCCAACTCAAAATTTTTTAAAGGATAAATATTTTTTTGGCTCAAAATATTGAAAGTATTTCAAACTAGATTCGAAGGGAATATTCCTGAATTTGAGAGAGTTGACGAGTTTTGCACTAAACTAAGCACGCTGCTTTACCGACAAAATTCACATCGTTGATTTAAAAATGCTGGCTGCCTTGTAATTGATGTTATCGATGAAACTTCCTTATTATTCTTACAACAATGGTACGAGAGCAAAATAAATTCTGTTTCTATCGAACATGCAAAAAGTCGGGACATTATATCTGAAAAAAATACGGCTTTCTCTACCTATTCAGCTTGGGTTGATTAATTCTTTTCTTGAGTATTACTTTTTGCCACGAGATTGGTTAAAATCCATTCAGAAGCTATTTGATTTTGAATTTGCAGATGAAGTATCGAATTTGTGGCTGGAAAATTCCAGCTTTGTGGCACCTGTGGTTCAAACTCCCGTGATCGATCTTTGGTCAGATTCATCTTCTGATGAGTCAGTGAAAATAATATTTAACGACAGCGCACCTTCACCAAAATCAGAGGTAATACCTATAGATTTGGATGGGAGTATCAGCAGCGATTATAACAGAAGTTCCACATCGAGACGCGAGAGGAAGCACAAGAAGCGAAAGAAAAAAACTCGCGACAGAAGTAGTCACAGGCAGAAGGAGAAGTACACAAAGATACTTGAGAATGTGTATTTTGAGGACACGGCACGAGACAAGAGAAATTTAACGGTATCTACGCTTGGTGGCTCAGACAGACCCAGCTATACCTTGTACTCTGCTCATCTCGGGTTTAGACCATTTAAGAAATTGCTAAAACAAACACCGCGAAGGTATCACGCCGTCAATATAGATTCTGTGCGCAAAGGTGAGAAACAAGATACTAGAATTAAGAGGAGCCAAACTAGCGATGAAAGCAAGCAGCTGCGAAATGAGATGGAGGATTTTAACTGGGGTGTTAACATGGAAGAAGAGCAGACGAAAAAAACAAAAGAGTTTAACGAAGGGTTGGCAGAAAACCCTGACGACGTTGAATTGTGGATGAAATACATCAACTTCCAGGTATTCGATGTTGAAAATTTATATCCGGTCTTGAGATCTCTGGGCGATACGATTGATTCCAAATTATAATTAATTTCTCATTTTAGGATGTAATTTCCCGATTCCAAAAGGATCGCGGGATCACGGATGTTAGGAACACGATAACTTGCCAGCGTAAACTGGCGATAGCGAATAAAGCTTTTGAGAAAAATCCAAGTTCTACAGAACTCTTGAAGCTCAAGTTAAGCCTCACTGCTCAGTTGTTACCTGCTGATCAATTTTCAAGTGAAGTCGAGGCCCTCGTCAATAAGGATTCGGGGAACATTGTGCTGTGGCGTGCTTTAATTATGGCCACTCAAGCTTCTGTAGCCATTTGCACAGTTCCTAAAGTCTTGGACTTGTACTCTAGATGCCTTTCGAGTCTACGCCAACGGCTTAGGACCAGTCCACGATTATACGATCAACAGATCCTTGGTGAGACATGAAATAATAATATTACATAATGCGACATCTAACAGGAGACAATCGGTGCATCGATAATGTCGATTCAATTTTTATATTCGTCTATTAATCGGTTGCTAATTCCATTCCTAATATTTTGAAACATAAATCATTTTTGCTTATTGGATATACAGTTTTCAATGTTAATTAGAAATGCTGTATCGCTGCCTGACGTTTCTGAGGCAGGCAGGACTTTGGGAACAGATGTGGGAAACGTTGAGACTCAATTTAACTCTGAATTTGAATTTGAGTAAGGACAACTTTAGATTCCGAGGGTTTATTGACGAGCGAAAATTAAGTAAGTCAATAATTATCTATCAGCAAATATCTTTCGGTAGCAGTTTTTACCGTGCATGAGAGAAGCAAAAAAAGAGAAAATAAAATAAAAAATCCAGGTGTGAGGATTGCATTGTATCGTCGGTAGGAACTAATGAACTACCAGAAAATGGAAGACTGTAAAGTGCAAGTGAGTGATAAGAAAACTGCAAAAATATAAGAGAGTATATGTTTTCATCCATTCCTAGAGCTGCTTATAAATGCTCAGATATGCGTGCGATTTCAAATCTAGAATCATTATTGATCTTTATTTGTAATTCTAGAAGTTGAACAGTTTGTACCGTAAATAATATAGAACCAATTTGGTCTGAAAATTAGATGATACAGACACAGTTCTACACAAGCCGACAACTCTCCTAACTGCAAATTATTAATTTCCAGTTGGAATGGAAGAGGTAATATTAACATCGAGACTTCCATTGAACCAATTATGGTTGAGGGTAGAGTCTCTCCGAGAGAGTTGTCACTGGATTAGCGTAAGCAGCGACCAATTAGAAGTACTTGGAGATTCGCGGCGCTTTGTACTACCAGAAGACGTGACTGATTTTGTACAGCCAATAATGTCACGTGACTCCAGCCTGAAACTTGCCGTTTACTCTATACTTTCACTGAAAGTGCCTTTGCTTCCAATGCAGGATTTTATTGCCCATGTAAGTTGTGCTGCCTCTTAAATGGTTGACGAATAATCATCTAGAATAAATTTTCAGGATTTAGGGTTAACACAAATAGAATGGGATGCTGATTCGATCGAAATGTTGCTGCCGTTGGTTCATCCTTTTGTTGGAATCTTGGCTGGATCTGAAGAGAAGAAGAAAGTAATGGAGAGAATACTTGAGGATCAGTTAACATCGGGACCGCAATACCTGAAATATCATCCTGCGCAAGAACCGTATCTGGATTTTGTCAGAGACACGTTCTGGGCGATTGCAGAAAGTTTCTCAGCAACGCAGTACGAGCGTACAAGTATTTATGTTTGGTGGTTGCGATTCGAGAGATTGTTAGCTTCGCTTAATAAGAATGATAAAGATGATCACAGAAAGAAGAAGCTCAAAAGTATGGTGAAAGATTTTCTCAAACGAGATGGGAACAGAAACAATCTTCACTTTTACCGGGAATACGCATTAATTGAAAAAGAAATTGGCCGCTTTGACAGCTGCGTTAACATTTTGGAAACCACTATTGGAATGCAAACTAATTTTCTTGCAAACCTCTCTACTCGACAGGAGAAGACTGTCTTGTGCAGCGTATTCAGAGCTCTGTTCGAAACTCTTCTCGACCCCAAAACTTATCAGGAAAATCACAGAGGCCGCATACTTACAGCTGTTGCTCGAATGGTCTCCGGACCAGATGAAAATCGTTTAGAACAAGCGGAGGAATTCTTGGAGACTAGCGTCGATGAATTTCTACGGCAACCTGTGTCTGATTTGATTGAAAAAACGTATTTTCTCCCAAGCTTCGAATGCGACTTGATCACTTGTTACGCGTACTTTCTCTATGTGAAAAATTCGACCATCTCGGAGCCAATTGGTGTATTGGAAAAATGTTTGAAACATTCAAAAGAAAATAAATATTTGCAGGTGAGTACAACGATTTATTGCTATTTAACGCTGGTGCGACTAAAATAGTGAGGTCAACGTAAATGTTTGTTTTCAGGAATGCTTATATGAAAGTACGGTTGCACTTTTGCATTTGGATTCCAAACGTTCGAAGTTGCACGGAATTTCGAAGGAAACACTTGATCAAGCTTTGGATTTGTACCCCATGAACTGCTACTTACTTTCTGTAGGAATGGAAATTGAAGTGAGTGATTACTGTCAAATATTGATTGCAGAAACTTCTCTGAGAACATGATTAATTCATTCATTGTCATGATATACTTTGTACGAGTGAGAAAAACACGGCAAACTGATTTCTACATGTTTACAAGAAAATAAACGCGATGGGATTCCATTTAGAGTGATGTACAATTTATGTGAAAAATACGAGTGAAATACAATTTTGACTTAAATTATGATGAAAAATTTACTATCGCTTTAATGACTTAAGATAGTTTAGTAGATATTTTAACGGCACAAAGAAGTAGAAACAAGTTCGATTCGTTTTTTTACTAACACTGTTCGGTATATACGTCGTATTTATGCAGTGACATATTTGAGCATGAAAGAAACCATACTATATTTGTAACGCAATCTGTTAAACTTTTATTTCAATGCTTTATTCACAGAGCGAATCACCTTGCTGGAAGGTGAGCCATCATCGAACTGGATCCTTTCAGGCAATGGCTTCATGTCTTGCTATTCACATTCGGATCGAGCGTCTAGAGAGCCTAGGGCTTCAAGATGCTGCAGTCGCTGCGACTAACAAGCTCTTGTCGATTCATCGTAGACTAGCCAAGTGGGTGTTCGTTGTTCTTGTTCTTTTACTCTGGAATTCGATTTCTGTTATTGTACTCAACGTAATTCGTAAAATTCTATCAATTCACAGAGATCCAGGCTCGCAGAGATGCCCGTTAATATGGAGACTTTACATGCTATTCTTGCGTGAACGTAATCTGTGCGAGGGCAGAGGCGAGGAAGTGTATCACGAGAGTGTAGCTGAGTGTCCATGGGCCAGAGGCATTTATACTGATGCTGCTCAAGTAGCACCCCAACTTCTTACCGAAATTCAAGACTTGATTCGTGAAAAAGAGCTAAGAATGCATGTTACTCCCGAGGAGTTGGACATTCTGCGTGGCTAAACCTGGTTTTCCATTTATTATTGTTCTCATACGAACTATGTAATATATGTATGTACGTATGTAAAGATATCCATTATAAATATATTTATATTTATTAAATTTGTAATGATGAAATATGTGTGCTTGAAGGATGAAAGAGCTTATAACCATGTTTTGCAAGGTATTGGAATTCTAACTTCGTCGTAGGTATATATTAATCGTAGATCGTATGGTCTAGCTATTTGTGAAAACATTTTGTACTGACAATAAGACAATAATCAATTCATCTGATTGGCTGTAAAACTTGGAATTAAAACAATATGATTAACTGTACCATCTTATAGTCGTTTTGCGAGAATTGCACCAACATTGATGTCAGGAAAACTTTATTCAAGCTGTCGGACTTCAAATTTATTCTATTGAGTTGGTAGGTCCACGGCAAAATATGATTAAAGGACTCCGTTAGCTTGAATTTGCATTGATTGGTTTCATTCTGCGTGTGAGTTTCTATCATAGGTCGCTCTATTGATTAGCGAGCAAAGCTAAATTTTCTTATGTGCTTTATGTGTTTCTCACAGTCTAAGTAGTCTTGAAAGGGTTGAGCAAATCGGTTACGATCGGGTCACTGAAAATTTGATGCCCAGAAAAATGAAGTTGGCTACTTCGATTTCTTGCTGTAAATTTTCGCTACTTTGGAAAATGCTCGAACTGATCTATGTACTTTTGCGAAAGAAATCGATTAAGCGCAGTCCCGATACGCTACCAGCGACGGATCTAAAGTTACAGTCAAGAAACGAGAATATTCCTTCTTTATCTTTCTGCTGCTGGTCCCACGCTTCTTTTCGCTGCGTTTTCTCAGTTCCTGGGGGTCCAGTTAGTCAGGAAAGGGTCATACAAATCGAATCTGAGAGCAAAAATTTTCGGTCGACAAATTAAGAAAAAGTAAGGCTAACCCCTTTCCATTTTTGTCGAAATTTTCGCGATTTTTGATAGTGCTGGAATAAATTCATTGTGGCACCATTCCGACGTAATTTTGCGGAAGAAATCGATTGGGCGCAGTCCCAATACGCTGCGATTATTGTATGAAAAGTTACAGCCAGAAAAGCAGAGCCTGTGTTTTCGACATTTTTCAGCAGGTGCTTTTTCCTTCGCCATTTCTCTCCTGTTGATCCCACGCTCTTTTAGCTGCGTTTTCTGAGTTCCGGAGGGTCCAATTAGTCAGAAAAAGGTCATAAAAATCGAATCGGAGACCCAAAATTTTTGGTCGAAAAACGAAGAAAAAGTAAGGCTAACCCCTTTGCATTTTTTGCGAAAATTTTCGCGATTTCCAAAAGTGCTGGAATAAATTCATTGTGGCACTATTCCGACGTAATTTTGCGGAAGAAATCGATTGGGCGCAGTCCCAATACGCTGCGATTATTGTATGAAAAGATACAGCCAGAAAAGCAGAACCTGTGTTTTCGACATTTTTCAGCAGGTGCTTTTTCCTTCGCCATTTCTCTCCGGTTGATCCCACACTCTTTTAGCTGCGTTTTCTGAGTTCCGGAGGGTCCAATTAGTCGGAAAAAGGTCATGCGAATCGAAACGGAGACCCAAAATTTTTGGTCGAAAAACGAAGAAAAAGTAAGGCTAACCCCTTTGCATTTTTTGCGAAAATTTTCGCGATTTCCAAAAGTGCTGGAATAAATTCATTGTGGCACTATTCCGACGTAATTTTGCGGAAGAAATCGATTGGGCGCAGTCCCAATACGCTGCGATTATTGTATGAAAAGATACAGCCAGAAAAGCAGAACCTGTGTTTTCGACATTTTTCAGCAGGTGCTTTTTCCTTCGCCATTTCTCTCCGGTTGATCCCACACTCTTTTAGCTGCGTTTTCTGAGTTCCGGAGGGTCCAATTAGTCGGAAAAAGGTCATGCGAATCGAAACGGAGACCCAAAATTTTTTGTCTGGAAATGAAGAAAAAGTAAGGCTAACCCCTTTGCATTTTTTGCGAAAATTTTCGCGATTTCCAAAAGTGCTGGAATAAATTCATTGTGGCACTATTCCGACGTAATTTTGCGGAAGAAATCGATTGGGCGCAGTCCCAATACGCTGCGATTGTTGTTTACAAAGTTACAGCCAGAAAACGAGAACCTGAGTTTTCGACATTTTTCAGCAGGTGCTTTTTCCTTCGCCATTTCTCTCCTGTTGATCCCACGCTCTTTTAGCTGCGTTTTCTGAGTTCCGGAGGGTCCAATTAGTCGGAAAAAGGTCATGCTAATCGAAACGGAGACCCAAAATTTTTTGTCTGAAAATGAAGAAAAAGTAAGGCTAACCCCTTTGCATTTTTTGCGAAAATTTTCGCGATTTCCAAAAGTGCTGGAATAAATTCATTGTGGCACTATTCCGACGTAATTTTGCGGAAGAAATCGATTGGGCGCAGTCCCAATACGCTGCGATTATTGTATGAAAAGATACAGCCAGAAAAGCAGAACCTGTGTTTTCGACATTTTTCAGCAGGTGCTTTTTCCTTCGCCATTTCTCTCCTGTTGATCCCACGCTCTTTTAGCTGCGTTTTCTGAGTTCCGGAGGGTCCAATTAGTCAGAAAAAGGTCATAAAAATCGAATCGGAGACCCAAAATTTTTGGTCGAAAAACGAAGAAAAAGTAAGGCTAACCCCTTTGCATTTTTTGCGAAAATTTTCGCGATTTCCAAAAGTGCTGGAATAAATTCATTGTGGCATTATTCCGACGTAATTTTGCGGAAGAAATCGATTGGGCGCAGTCCCAATACGCTGCGATTATTGTATGAAAAGATACAGCCAGAAAAGCAGAACCTGTGTTTTCGACATTTTTCAGCAGGTGCTTTTTCCTTCGCCATTTCTCTCCTGTTGATCCCACGCTCTTTTAGCTGCGTTTTCTGAGTTCCGGAGGGTCCAATTAGTCGGAAAAAGGTCATGCGAATCGAAACGGAGACCCAAAATTTTTGGTCGAAAAATGAAGAAAAAGTAAGGCTAACCCCTTTGCATTTTTTGCGAAAATTTTCGCGATTTCCAAAAGTGCTGGAATAAATTCATTGTGGCACTATTCCGACGTAATTTTGCGGAAGAAATCGATTGGGCGCAGTCCCAATACGCTGCGATTATTGTATGAAAAGATACAGCCAGAAAAGCAGAACCTGTGTTTTCGACATTTTTCAGCAGGTGCTTTTTCCTTCGCCATTTCTCTCCTGTTGATCCCACGCTCTTTTAGCTGCGTTTTCTGAGTTCCGGAGGGTCCAATTAGTCGGAAAAAGGTCATGCGAATCGAAACGGAGACCCAAAATTTTTTGTCTGAAAATGAAGAAAAAGTAAGGCTAACCCCTTTGCATTTTTTGCGAAAATTTTCGCGATTTCCAAAAGTGCTGGAATAAATTCATTGTGGCACTATTCCGACGTAATTTTGCGGAAGAAATCGATTGGGCGCAGTCCCAATACGCTGCGATTATTGTATGAAAAGATACAGCCAGAAAAGCAGAACCTGTGTTTTCGACATTTTTCAGCAGGTGCTTTTTCCTTCGCCATTTCTCTCCTGTTGATCCCACGCTCTTTTAGCTGCGTTTTCTGAGTTCCGGAGGGTCCAATTAGTCAGAAAAAGGTCATAAAAATCGAATCGGAGACCCAAAATTTTTGGTCGAAAAACGAAGAAAAAGTAAGGCTAACCCCTTTGCATTTTTTGCGAAAATTTTCGCGATTTCCAAAAGTGCTGGAATAAATTCATTGTGGCACTATTCCGACGTAATTTTGCGGAAGAAATCGATTGGGCGCAGTCCCAATACGCTGCGATTATTGTATGAAAAGATACAGCCAGAAAAGCAGAACCTGTGTTTTCGACATTTTTCAGCAGGTGCTTTTTCCTTCGCCATTTCTCTCCTGTTGATCCCACGCTCTTTTAGCTGCGTTTTCTGAGTTCCGGAGGGTCCAATTAGTCAGAAAAAGGTCATAAAAATCGAATCGGAGACCCAAAATTTTTGGTCGAAAAACGAAGAAAAAGTAAGGCTAACCCCTTTGCATTTTTTGCGAAAATTTTCGCGATTTCCAAAAGTGCTGGAATAAATTCATTGTGGCACTATTCCGACGTAATTTTGCGGAAGAAATCGATTGGGCGCAGTCCCAATACGCTGCGATTATTGTATGAAAAGATACAGCCAGAAAAGCAGAACCTGTGTTTTCGACATTTTTCAGCAGGTGCTTTTTCCTTCGCCATTTCTCTCCTGTTGATCCCACGCTCTTTTAGCTGCGTTTTCTGAGTTCCGGAGGGTCCAATTAGTCGGAAAAAGGTCATGCGAATCGAAACGGAGACCCAAAATTTTTTGTCTGGAAATGAAGAAAAAGTAAGGCTAACCCCTTTGCATTTTTTGCGAAAATTTTCGCGATTTCCAAAAGTGCTGGAATAAATTCATTGTGGCACTATTCCGACGTAATTTTGCGGAAGAAATCGATTGGGCGCAGTCCCAATACGCTGCGATTATTGTTTACAAAGTTACAGCCTGAAAACGAGAACCTGAGTTTTCGACATTTTTCGGCAGGTGCTTTTTCCTTCGCCATTTCTCTCCTGTTGATCCCACGCTCTTTTAGCTGCGTTTTCTGAGTTCCGGAGGGTCCAATTAGTCGGAAAAAGGTCATGCGAATCGAAACGGAGACCCAAAATTTTTTGTCTGAAAATGAAGAAAAAGTAAGGCTAACCCCTTTGCATTTTTTGCGAAAATTTTCGCGATTTCCAAAAGTGCTGGAATAAATTCATTGTGGCACTATTCCGACGTAATTTTGCGGAAGAAATCGATTGGGCGCAGTCCCAATACGCTGCGATTATTGTTTACAAAGTTACAGCCTGAAAACGAGAACCTGAGTTTTCGACATTTTTCGGCAGGTGCTTTTTCCTTCGCCATTTCTCTCCTGTTGATCCCACGCTCTTTTAGCTGCGTTTTCTGAGTTCCGGAGGGTCCAATTAGTCGGAAAAAGGTCATGCGAATCGAAACGGAGACCCAAAATTTTTTGTCTGGAAATGAAGAAAAAGTAAGGCTAACCCCTTTGCATTTTTTGCGAAAATTTTCGCGATTTCCAAAAGTGCTGGAATAAATTCATTGTGGCACTATTCCGACGTAATTTTGCGGAAGAAATCGATTGGGCGCAGTCCCAATACGCTGCGATTATTGTTTACAAAGTTACAGCCTGAAAACGAGAACCTGAGTTTTCGACATTTTTCGGCAGGTGCTTTTTCCTTCGCCATTTCTCTCCTGTTGATCCCACGCTCTTTTAGCTGCGTTTTCTGAGTTCCGGAGGGTCCAATTAGTCGGAAAAAGGTCATGCGAATCGAAACGGAGACCCAAAATTTTTTGTCTGAAAATGAAGAAAAAGTAAGGCTAACCCCTTTGCATTTTTTGCGAAAATTTTCGCGATTTCCAAAAGTGCTGGAATAAATTCATTGTGGCACTATTCCGACGTAATTTTGCGGAAGAAATCGATTGGGCGCAGTCCCAATACGCTGCGATTATTGTTTACAAAGTTACAGCCTGAAAACGAGAACCTGAGTTTTCGACATTTTTCGGCAGGTGCTTTTTCCTTCGCCATTTCTCTCCTGTTGATCCCACGCTCTTTTAGCTGCGTTTTCTGAGTTCCGGAGGGTCCAATTAGTCGGAAAAAGGTCATGCGAATCGAAACGGAGACCCAAAATTTTTTGTCTGAAAATGAAGAAAAAGTAAGGCTAACCCCTTTGCATTTTTTGCGAAAATTTTCGCGATTTCCAAAAGTGCTGGAATAAATTCATTGTGGCACTATTCCGACGTAATTTTGCGGAAGAAATCGATTGGGCGCAGTCCCAATACGCTGCGATTATTGTATGAAAAGATACAGCCAGAAAAGCGGAACCTGTGTTTTCGACATTTTTCAGCAGGTGCTTTTTCCTTCGCCATTTCTCTCCTGTTGATCCCACGCTCTTTTAGCTGCGTTTTCTGAGTTCCGGAGGGTCCAATTAGTCGGAAAAAGGTCATGCGAATCGAAACGGAGACCCAAAATTTTTTGTCTGAAAATGAAGAAAAAGTAAGGCTAACCCCTTTGCATTTTTTGCGAAAATTTTCGCGATTTCCAAAAGTGCTGGAATAAATTCATTGTGGCACTATTCCGACGTAATTTTGCGGAAGAAATCGATTGGGCGCAGTCCCAATACGCTGCGATTATTGTATGAAAAGATACAGCCAGAAAAGCAGAACCTGTGTTTTCGACATTTTTCAGCAGGTGCTTTTTCCTTCGCCATTTCTCTCCTGTTGATCCCACGCTCTTTTAGCTGCGTTTTCTGAGTTCCGGAGGGTCCAATTAGTCAGAAAAAGGTCATAAAAATCGAATCGGAGACCCAAAATTTTTGGTCGAAAAACGAAGAAAAAGTAAGGCTAACCCCTTTGCATTTTTTGCGAAAATTTTCGCGATTTCCAAAAGTGCTGGAATAAATTCATTGTGGCACTATTCCGACGTAATTTTGCGGAAGAAATCGATTGGGCGCAGTCCCAATACGCTGCGATTATTGTATGAAAAGATACAGCCAGAAAAGCAGAACCTGTGTTTTCGACATTTTTCAGCAGGTGCTTTTTCCTTCGCCATTTCTCTCCTGTTGATCCCACGCTCTTTTAGCTGCGTTTTCTGAGTTCCGGAGGGTCCAATTAGTCGGAAAAAGGTCATGCGAATCGAAACGGAGACCCAAAATTTTTTGTCTGAAAATGAAGAAAAAGTAAGGCTAACCCCTTTGCATTTTTTGCGAAAATTTTCGCGATTTCCAAAAGTGCTGGAATAAATTCATTGTGGCACTATTCCGACGTAATTTTGCGGAAGAAATCGATTGGGCGCAGTCCCAATACGCTGCGATTATTGTTTACAAAGTTACAGCCAGAAAACGAGAACCTGAGTTTTCGACATTTTTCAGCAGGTGCTTTTTCCTTCGCCATTTCTCTCCTGTTGATCCCACGCTCTTTTAGCTGCGTTTTCTGAGTTCCGGAGGGTCCAATTAGTCGGAAAAAGGTCATGCGAATCGAAACGGAGACCCAAAATTTTTTGTCTGAAAATGAAGAAAAAGTAAGGCTAACCCCTTTGCATTTTTTGCGCAAAATTTTCGCGATTTCCAAAAGTGCTGGAATAAATTCATTGTGGCACTATTCCGACGTAATTTTGCGGAAGAAATCGATTGGGCGCAGTCCCAATACGCTGCGATTATTGTATGAAAAGATACAGCCAGAAAAGCAGAACCTGTGTTTTCGACATTTTTCAGCAGGTGCTTTTTCCTTCGCCATTTCTCTCCTGTTGATCCCACGCTCTTTTAGCTGCGTTTTCTGAGTTCCGGAGGGTCCAATTAGTCGGAAAAAGGTCATGCGAATCGAAACGGAGACCCAAAATTTTTTGTCTGAAAATGAAGAAAAAGTAAGGCTAACCCCTTTGCATTTTTTGCGCAAAATTTTCGCGATTTCCAAAAGTGCTGGAATAAATTCATTGTGGCACTATTCCGACGTAATTTTGCGGAAGAAATCGATTGGGCGCAGTCCCAATACGCTGCGATTATTGTATGAAAAGATACAGCCAGAAAAGCAGAACCTGTGTTTTCGACATTTTTCAGCAGGTGCTTTTTCCTTCGCCATTTCTCTCCTGTTGATCCCACGCTCTTTTAGCTGCGTTTTCTGAGTTCCGGAGGGTCCAATTAGTCGGAAAAAGGTCATGCGAATCGAAACGGAGACCCAAAATTTTTTGTCTGAAAATGAAGAAAAAGTAAGGCTAACCCCTTTGCATTTTTTGCGCAAAATTTTCGCGATTTCCAAAAGTGCTGGAATAAATTCATTGTGGCACTATTCCGACGTAATTTTGCGGAAGAAATCGATTGGGCGCAGTCCCAATACGCTGCGATTATTGTATGAAAAGATACAGCCAGAAAAGCAGAACCTGTGTTTTCGACATTTTTCAGCAGGTGCTTTTTCCTTCGCCATTTCTCTCCTGTTGATCCCACGCTCTTTTAGCTGCGTTTTCTGAGTTCCGGAGGGTCCAATTAGTCGGAAAAAGGTCATGCGAATCGAAACGGAGACCCAAAATTTTTTGTCTGAAAATGAAGAAAAAGTAAGGCTAACCCCTTTGCATTTTTTGCGAAAATTTTCGCGATTTCCAAAAGTGCTGGAATAAATTCATTGTGGCACTATTCCGACGTAATTTTGCGGAAGAAATCGATTGGGCGCAGTCCCAATACGCTGCGATTATTGTTTACAAAGTTACAGCCAGAAAACGAGAACCTGAGTTTTCGACATTTTTCAGCAGGTGCTTTTTCCTTCGCCATTTCTCTCCTGTTGATCCCACGCTCTTTTAGCTGCGTTTTCTGAGTTCCGGAGGGTCCAATTAGTCGGAAAAAGGTCATGCGAATCGAAACGGAGACCCAAAATTTTTTGTCTGAAAATGAAGAAAAAGTAAGGCTAACCCCTTTGCATTTTTTGCGAAAATTTTCGCGATTTCCAAAAGTGCTGGAATAAATTCATTGTGGCACTATTCCGACGTAATTTTGCGGAAGAAATCGATTGGGCGCAGTCCCAATACGCTGCGATTATTGTATGAAAAGATACAGCCAGAAAAGCAGAACCTGTGTTTTCGACATTTTTCAGCAGGTGCTTTTTCCTTCGCCATTTCTCTCCTGTTGATCCCACGCTCTTTTAGCTGCGTTTTCTGAGTTCCGGAGGGTCCAATTAGTCAGAAAAAGGTCATAAAAATCGAATCGGAGACCCAAAATTTTTGGTCGAAAAACGAAGAAAAAGTAAGGCTAACCCCTTTGCATTTTTTGCGAAAATTTTCGCGATTTCCAAAAGTGCTGGAATAAATTCATTGTGGCACTATTCCGACGTAATTTTGCGGAAGAAATCGATTGGGCGCAGTCCCAATACGCTGCGATTATTGTATGAAAAGATACAGCCAGAAAAGCAGAACCTGTGTTTTCGACATTTTTCAGCAGGTGCTTTTTCCTTCGCCATTTCTCTCCTGTTGATCCCACGCTCTTTTAGCTGCGTTTTCTGAGTTCCGGAGGGTCCAATTAGTCGGAAAAAGGTCATGCGAATCGAAACGGAGACCCAAAATTTTTTGTCTGAAAATGAAGTAAAAGTAAGGCTAACCCCTTTGCATTTTTTGCGAAAATTTTCGCGATTTCCAAAAGTGCTGGAATAAATTCATTGTGGCACTATTCCGACGTAATTTTGCGGAAGAAATCGATTGGGCGCAGTCCCAATACGCTGCGATTATTGTATGAAAAGATACAGCCAGAAAAGCAGAACCTGTGTTTTCGACATTTTTCAGCAGGTGCTTTTTCCTTCGCCATTTCTCTCCTGTTGATCCCACGCTCTTTTAGCTGCGTTTTCTGAGTTCCGGAGGGTCCAATTAGTCAGAAAAAGGTCATAAAAATCGAATCGGAGACCCAAAATTTTTGGTCGAAAAACGAAGAAAAAGTAAGGCTAACCCCTTTGCATTTTTTGCGCAAAATTTTCGCGATTTCCAAAAGTGCTGGAATAAATTCATTGTGGCACTATTCCGACGTAATTTTGCGGAAGAAATCGATTGGGCGCAGTCCCAATACGCTGCGATTATTGTTTACAAAGTTACAGCCAGAAAACGAGAACCTGAGTTTTCGACATTTTTCAGCAGGTGCTTTTTCCTTCGCCATTTCTCTCCTGTTGATCCCACGCTCTTTTAGCTGCGTTTTCTGAGTTCCGGAGGGTCCAATTAGTCGGAAAAAGGTCATGCGAATCGAAACGGAGACCCAAAATTTTTTGTCTGAAAATGAAGAAAAAGTAAGGCTAACCCCTTTGCATTTTTTGCGCAAAATTTTCGCGATTTCCAAAAGTGCTGGAATAAATTCATTGTGGCACTATTCCGACGTAATTTTGCGGAAGAAATCGATTGGGCGCAGTCCCAATACGCTGCGATTATTGTATGAAAAGATACAGCCAGAAAAGCAGAACCTGTGTTTTCGACATTTTTCAGCAGGTGCTTTTTCCTTCGCCATTTCTCTCCTGTTGATCCCACGCTCTTTTAGCTGCGTTTTCTGAGTTCCGGAGGGTCCAATTAGTCGGAAAAAGGTCATGCGAATCGAAACGGAGACCCAAAATTTTTTGTCTGAAAATGAAGAAAAAGTAAGGCTAACCCCTTTGCATTTTTTGCGCAAAATTTTCGCGATTTCCAAAAGTGCTGGAATAAATTCATTGTGGCACTATTCCGACGTAATTTTGCGGAAGAAATCGATTGGGCGCAGTCCCAATACGCTGCGATTATTGTATGAAAAGATACAGCCAGAAAAGCAGAACCTGTGTTTTCGACATTTTTCAGCAGGTGCTTTTTCCTTCGCCATTTCTCTCCTGTTGATCCCACGCTCTTTTAGCTGCGTTTTCTGAGTTCCGGAGGGTCCAATTAGTCAGAAAAAGGTCATAAAAATCGAATCGGAGACCCAAAATTTTTGGTCGAAAAACGAAGAAAAAGTAAGGCTAACCCCTTTGCATTTTTTGCGAAAATTTTCGCGATTTCCAAAAGTGCTGGAATAAATTCATTGTGGCACTATTCCGACGTAATTTTGCGGAAGAAATCGATTGGGCGCAGTCCCAATACGCTGCGATTATTGTATGAAAAGATACAGCCAGAAAAGCAGAACCTGTGTTTTCGACATTTTTCAGCAGGTGCTTTTTCCTTCGCCATTTCTCTCCTGTTGATCCCACGCTCTTTTAGCTGCGTTTTCTGAGTTCCGGAGGGTCCAATTAGTCGGAAAAAGGTCATGCGAATCGAAACGGAGACCCAAAATTTTTTGTCTGAAAATGAAGAAAAAGTAAGGCTAACCCCTTTGCATTTTTTGCGCAAAATTTTCGCGATTTCCAAAAGTGCTGGAATAAATTCATTGTGGCACTATTCCGACGTAATTTTGCGGAAGAAATCGATTGGGCGCAGTCCCAATACGCTGCGATTATTGTATGAAAAGATACAGCCAGAAAAGCAGAACCTGTGTTTTCGACATTTTTCAGCAGGTGCTTTTTCCTTCGCCATTTCTCTCCTGTTGATCCCACGCTCTTTTAGCTGCGTTTTCTGAGTTCCGGAGGGTCCAATTAGTCGGAAAAAGGTCATGCGAATCGAAACGGAGACCCAAAATTTTTTGTCTGAAAATGAAGAAAAAGTAAGGCTAACCCCTTTGCATTTTTTGCGCAAAATTTTCGCGATTTCCAAAAGTGCTGGAATAAATTCATTGTGGCACTATTCCGACGTAATTTTGCGGAAGAAATCGATTGGGCGCAGTCCCAATACGCTGCGATTATTGTATGAAAAGATACAGCCAGAAAAGCAGAACCTGTGTTTTCGACATTTTTCAGCAGGTGCTTTTTCCTTCGCCATTTCTCTCCTGTTGATCCCACGCTCTTTTAGCTGCGTTTTCTGAGTTCCGGAGGGTCCAATTAGTCGGAAAAAGGTCATGCGAATCGAAACGGAGACCCAAAATTTTTTGTCTGAAAATGAAGAAAAAGTAAGGCTAACCCCTTTGCATTTTTTGCGCAAAATTTTCGCGATTTCCAAAAGTGCTGGAATAAATTCATTGTGGCACTATTCCGACGTAATTTTGCGGAAGAAATCGATTGGGCGCAGTCCCAATACGCTGCGATTATTGTATGAAAAGATACAGCCAGAAAAGCAGAACCTGTGTTTTCGACATTTTTCAGCAGGTGCTTTTTCCTTCGCCATTTCTCTCCTGTTGATCCCACGCTCTTTTAGCTGCGTTTTCTGAGTTCCGGAGGGTCCAATTAGTCGGAAAAAGGTCATGCGAATCGAAACGGAGACCCAAAATTTTTTGTCTGAAAATGAAGAAAAAGTAAGGCTAACCCCTTTGCATTTTTTGCGAAAATTTTCGCGATTTCCAAAAGTGCTGGAATAAATTCATTGTGGCACTATTCCGACGTAATTTTGCGGAAGAAATCGATTGGGCGCAGTCCCAATACGCTGCGATTATTGTATGAAAAGATACAGCCAGAAAAGCAGAACCTGTGTTTTCGACATTTTTCAGCAGGTGCTTTTTCCTTCGCCATTTCTCTCCTGTTGATCCCACGCTCTTTTAGCTGCGTTTTCTGAGTTCCGGAGGGTCCAATTAGTCAGAAAAAGGTCATAAAAATCGAATCGGAGACCCAAAATTTTTGGTCGAAAAACGAAGAAAAAGTAAGGCTAACCCCTTTGCATTTTTTGCGAAAATTTTCGCGATTTCCAAAAGTGCTGGAATAAATTCATTGTGGCACTATTCCGACGTAATTTTGCGGAAGAAATCGATTGGGCGCAGTCCCAATACGCTGCGATTATTGTATGAAAAGATACAGCCAGAAAAGCAGAACCTGTGTTTTCGACATTTTTCAGCAGGTGCTTTTTCCTTCGCCATTTCTCTCCTGTTGATCCCACGCTCTTTTAGCTGCGTTTTCTGAGTTCCGGAGGGTCCAATTAGTCGGAAAAAGGTCATGCGAATCGAAACGGAGACCCAAAATTTTTTGTCTGAAAATGAAGAAAAAGTAAGGCTAACCCCTTTGCATTTTTTGCGAAAATTTTCGCGATTTCCAAAAGTGCTGGAATAAATTCATTGTGGCACTATTCCGACGTAATTTTGCGGAAGAAATCGATTGGGCGCAGTCCCAATACGCTGCGATTATTGTATGAAAAGATACAGCCAGAAAAGCAGAACCTGTGTTTTCGACATTTTTCAGCAGGTGCTTTTTCCTTCGCCATTTCTCTCCTGTTGATCCCACGCTCTTTTAGCTGCGTTTTCTGAGTTCCGGAGGGTCCAATTAGTCAGAAAAAGGTCATAAAAATCGAATCGGAGACCCAAAATTTTTGGTCGAAAAACGAAGAAAAAGTAAGGCTAACCCCTTTGCATTTTTTGCGCAAAATTTTCGCGATTTCCAAAAGTGCTGGAATAAATTCATTGTGGCACTATTCCGACGTAATTTTGCGGAAGAAATCGATTGGGCGCAGTCCCAATACGCTGCGATTATTGTTTACAAAGTTACAGCCAGAAAACGAGAACCTGAGTTTTCGACATTTTTCAGCAGGTGCTTTTTCCTTCGCCATTTCTCTCCTGTTGATCCCACGCTCTTTTAGCTGCGTTTTCTGAGTTCCGGAGGGTCCAATTAGTCGGAAAAAGGTCATGCGAATCGAAACGGAGACCCAAAATTTTTTGTCTGAAAATGAAGAAAAAGTAAGGCTAACCCCTTTGCATTTTTTGCGCAAAATTTTCGCGATTTCCAAAAGTGCTGGAATAAATTCATTGTGGCACTATTCCGACGTAATTTTGCGGAAGAAATCGATTGGGCGCAGTCCCAATACGCTGCGATTATTGTATGAAAAGATACAGCCAGAAAAGCAGAACCTGTGTTTTCGACATTTTTCAGCAGGTGCTTTTTCCTTCGCCATTTCTCTCCTGTTGATCCCACGCTCTTTTAGCTGCGTTTTCTGAGTTCCGGAGGGTCCAATTAGTCGGAAAAAGGTCATGCGAATCGAAACGGAGACCCAAAATTTTTTGTCTGAAAATGAAGAAAAAGTAAGGCTAACCCCTTTGCATTTTTTGCGCAAAATTTTCGCGATTTCCAAAAGTGCTGGAATAAATTCATTGTGGCACTATTCCGACGTAATTTTGCGGAAGAAATCGATTGGGCGCAGTCCCAATACGCTGCGATTATTGTATGAAAAGATACAGCCAGAAAAGCAGAACCTGTGTTTTCGACATTTTTCAGCAGGTGCTTTTTCCTTCGCCATTTCTCTCCTGTTGATCCCACGCTCTTTTAGCTGCGTTTTCTGAGTTCCGGAGGGTCCAATTAGTCGGAAAAAGGTCATGCGAATCGAAACGGAGACCCAAAATTTTTTGTCTGAAAATGAAGAAAAAGTAAGGCTAACCCCTTTGCATTTTTTGCGCAAAATTTTCGCGATTTCCAAAAGTGCTGGAATAAATTCATTGTGGCACTATTCCGACGTAATTTTGCGGAAGAAATCGATTGGGCGCAGTCCCAATACGCTGCGATTATTGTTTACAAAGTTACAGCCAGAAAACGAGAACCTGAGTTTTCGACATTTTTCGGCAGGTGCTTTTTCCTTCGCCATTTCTCTCCTGTTGATCCCACGCTCTTTTAGCTGCGTTTTCTGAGTTCCGGAGGGTCCAATTAGTCGGAAAAAGGTCATGCGAATCGAAACGGAGACCCAAAATTTTTTGTCTGAAAATGAAGAAAAAGTAAGGCTTTGCATTTTTGCATTTTTTGCGAAAATTTTCGCGATTTCCAAAAGTGCTGGAATAAATTCATTGTGGCACTATTCCGACGTAATTTTGCGGAAGAAATCGATTGGGCGCAGTCCCAATACGCTGCGATTATTGTTCACAAAGTTACAGCCAGAAAACGAGAACCTGAGTTTTCGACATTTTTCAGCAGGTGCTTTTTCCTTCGCCATTTCTCTCCTGTTGATCCCACGCTCTTTTAGCTGCGTTTTCTGAGTTCCGGAGGGTCCAATTAGTCGGAAAAAGGTCATGCTAATCGAAACGGAGACCCAAAATTTTTTGTCTGAAAATGAAGAAAAAGTAAGGCTAACCCCTTTGCATTTTTTGCGAAAATTTCCGCGACTTCCAAAAGTGCTGGAATAAATTCATTGTGGCACTATTCCGACGTAATTTTGCGGAAGAAATCGATTGGGCGCAGTCCCAATACGCTGCGATTATTGTATGAAAAGATACAGCCAGAAAAGCAGAACCTGTGTTTTCGACATTTTTCAGCAGGTGCTTCTTCCTTCGCCATTTCTCTCCTGTTGATCCCACGCTCTTTTAGCCGCGTTTTCTGAGTTCCGGAGGGTCCAATTAGTCAGAAAAAGGTCATAAAAATCGAATCGGAGACCCAAAATTTTTGGTCGAAAAACGAAGAAAAAGTAAGGCTAACCCCTTTGCATTTTTTGCGAAAATTTTCGCGATTTCCAAAAGTGCTGGAATAAATTCATTGTGGCACTATTCCGACGTAATTTTGCGAGAGGAATCGATCGGGCGCAGTCCCAATACGCTGCGATTATTGTATGAAAAGTTACAGACAGAAAAGCAGAACCTGTGTTTTCGACATTTTTCAGCAGGTGCTTTTTCCTTCGCCATTTCTCTCCTGTTGATCCCACGCTCTTTTAGCTGCGTTTTCTGAGTTCCGGAGGGTCCAATTAGTCAGAATAAGGTCATGAAATCGAATCGAAGACCCAAAATTTTCGGTCGAAAAATGAAGAAAAACCAAGGCTAACCCCTGTGCCATTTTGGTGAAAATACGACGATTTTGAAAAATGCTGGAATAAATTATTTGTGACACAATTCCGACGTCATCCTGGGAGAGGAATTGGTAGGGCGCAGTCCCAGCACGCTAAGAGCAAGGCAATAAAAGTACCCGCGAGAACACAAAATATGCTCAGTAAATAAAAAAAAGGAGGGGAAGACAAACTACAATTTCTTAGCATACACTTCTCAGTAGTTTATTCAATGTACGTCTATCTACTACAAGTTTTCAGCTGTCAGTGTTTGGTAATTCAACTAGTTTACAAATAGTACTTAAGTGAGAGACAAAGAGGAACACTAAAATATGATATGTAACTAGTCCAGAAATCTCGATTTTACACGAGGAAATATGTATGGAGCATATATTGTCTTAAAGAGAATATGAAAAATACTATATTAGATAATTAGTATCATATTTTTAACATATATCTTAAGTTAAGGCCTGTGTAGAGGTGGTATACACCTCCGCAGGATCCGATGTATGATGTATGATGTATTTTCTCTATCACACGTTACCCACACGAGTATGACTGAAAAAGTAATTTGCACCGTATTCTTCTTGTTTTCCTCCAGCTGTTGGTCTTTTACTGTTTTAGATCTCTTTTCCGCACTTCTATGTTCAATCAGTCAAGATAGAGTCATATAAATCGGTTCGAAGGCAAGATATTTTACTAAAAAAGAAAGTAAGTTTATCCCCTTTTGAGTTTTGTTAAAGATCCTGTGGACTATAAAAAATGTTGGGAACAATTGTTCGATGTACCGTATAGACGTTATTTTGCAAGAGGAATCGATTGCGCACAACGGAATCGCTGCGCTATTTTCACACCAAGGGCGCTAAGTGATGCGAAGAATATTTTTTGTCCTACGTAGGCGTAAATCCACCTTTTGGACTACTTAAACGAAAACTAACCCTCGAAATATAATTACGGCGTCTATACGGCGATACACAAAAATTTGCATCTGCGGTGTGGTCATTTTATACCCATACTAATATCAGACACTACACTATCCCTCCGTCTATACGTGATGGCACCTTAAGGTGATTCATCTTTACGTACCGACCGTTTACGGACTTGAGTTTTTCGGCGCAGCAGCAACGCTTGTCGGTGAATTTATCTCGTCCGTTTTTGATTACGGAGAGTTCCATTAGGCTTACGTATGGCTTACGCTTGCTGAAATTCCCCGTTACCAACGTAATCGTCTAGGGAAAAAATTAGCCTCCTCAGACTGCATGCGGGCATGCGTACTTGAGACAGAAGATAAGCGACGCTAATCTTTACTGTCAGTATGCCAGCTAGTAACGTCGGTATTGCAGAATGCATGCTAAGCCTACGTTAAATGCTGGCAACTCTTCTCTAGAAAAAAAATTGGTTCACCGTCTGTTTAAAGTTTCTTTTAGCACAAGCTTAGCAAACGCAGCGCCAGGTAGCGCTGGCATCAGCTTATGTGTCGTAGTATTGGCGCTTCTCGATGCCTGTTTACCAAAGTACGATAACGAAAATAAGTTTATCACTAATCAAGCCACCAAAGCGTGATTGAGCAAATGTTGCACTTTGACACGGGAAACGACATCGTGACTTGATTCGTTATCAAAAATGTATTCGAAACAGTCGCCGACTGCAGGAGACACGGTGTATGTCGTTGGATATTAATAACAATCATCTCTGACACAAGCTATAAAATCTGGGAATCAAACGAAGCAAACGTTTTTCCACACATTGATCATCTTTAGCATCGTTCATTAACGGGACAGCTGTCAGTAAAATTTGTGTACGAAAATGGTTGTACTTCGATTGTTTCGCCGGCTGGAAGAGAGGATTTTTAACGTTCAACAAAAGACTGCCGAAGGCGTTCAAACGGCACGCGATGCTGTCCTACGCGGCGGTATCATCGTTATGACAGCGGTTGTTGTTATTTGGATATCTGTATTTTTGTACGCCGCTTTCTACTACGCTTACATGCCGAACATATCTCACGTGCGCCCCGTCCACTTAAAATTCGAGTGAGTCAAGCTGTGAAAATTTTTAGGTTAAAATTTGAGGTTAGGAATCCGCTTTTACGTTTCTGTTTATTTACATTCTTCTCCCTTCTCAAGTCTGGCACGTGCATTTTCAATTTTTTCATTGTCAACCCGATTCGCTGTTTATATACTTCAATTTTTCCACACCAGATCATGCACCTACGAGAAAGGGATATGTAGCTATCCCTCTGCCCATGTTCAGCTGACTAAGAAACAACAGCTCCTGATGGTCGGCCAGCCTTACAAAGTAAATTTGCATTTGGAGATGCCGGAATCGCCGACCAACAGGGAACTCGGTACGTTTGTTTGGCAGATCGATTGATCGCCCAGTATCGGCCATGACTTTGATGTCGGAGGATTAATTTTCTCAATCAGGCATCTTTAAATAATCTTGATTTCGTCTTATGCATTTACAATTATTCGTTATTGAGGAATGTTCATGGTCTGCACTGACTTGAGGGATCGGGATGGAGTCTTGGTCGAAAATGCTTGCCGTTCAGCCATGCTCCACTATCGCAGTTCTTTGCTGCATATTCTCACTACTTTGACATTCTCACCGATGATGATATTGGGCAGTGCTGAAGAGAAGCAAAATATTGTTCTCGAAATGTTTGCCAATTTTGAGGAAGATCAAGTATGCTTTTTCACTTATTCCATCAAGACACTTCTTATATGAAATGAATATTTTGTCTATAAAGTAATAGAAAGAGTGAGCTCGAAAATTTTTATTGAAATCTAGAATTCTTGTTCGTTAGAAGATGGGTAAAAGACATTATTTGAGATACGAATTTATGTATCCACAAGAAGCTTGCGTTTGATACGTTTCATTGTTATTACCTTATTAAATATTAGTTCCAAGTTACTTAAGATCCTAATTATTGGAACTTGTAGCTCGATTGACTTACAGCGATGTAAAAAGAAACTGTTCGATTGCGTCTCATTTAGCAAAAAACTTCCATGTTTACAAGCTGCGCACTTTCCTTGTAGATACCGTCTTTTTTTCTGCAAAATAGAAACACTTTTATCAAAAACCTTCTGAATATCTATGAAATTCAGGAAATTAGGATCTGGGATCCTTTTAAAAGTTTTTAAACTGCGAGTGCGCACTGATTTCTATGAACATTTGAAACACAGGGAAAAGCAGCGTTATATCATTTTTAGTGCAAATTCGAATCCTCTAAGATTATACTCTTTCTGCTAACCCAACCTTTCATCAAGAGGCTACAAACAGAATCTCCTGCCAGCAATTGTCGACATAGAATTCTATTTAAAAAACCGGCTTTCCTTTTTGTTTCTACAGCAGTCGCTTTACTTACCCATTGAAATAAACAATAAGCTTTGGACACATTTTGCGTCAAAGCTTTGACGTATTTCCTGGAAAGCATCCACCGTCCTCGTTGCTCAAACTTTCGATCAGCTTTTAAGAAATCAGAGCTTTTCTTCGAAAGATGAAAGATGAATAGTTTTTTTTTTTTTCAAATTTAAAAACGTGCTTACTTGAAATTCGCTAATTATCTTAATATTCAGAGATGAGTATAGAGTTTATTACAAAGTCTCTCAATCACTTTTTAACATGAATTTTTCACAAACATTCAATCGGTCAGCTTTTCTTTTTATTAAGGAACAACTTGCAACAAAATGGAATCTTGAAGGGGTGACAATTTACCTGATAATGGATGCGGAAGGCAGGCAGATACTGATAACGATGAATATATTTTCTGTCGCACAGAGTCATCCAGTGACAGAAGTATACGTGGAAATACAGTCGCATTTCGTAGAACTCTACTCGGCTACCGTGATGATAAACGCACACTTGTCCGGGCTGCGTTACATCATGTTTCATTGGCCAATATTGTCTGCCATTCTGGGGATCAGTACCAACCTATTTTTTATAGCGTTGATATGCGTTTTATCTTACTTGCACTTTATTGCCGAGGACGAGATACTGGACGATGATTTTATTTTTGAGAAAGGTGAAGAGGAGGTGGACGAGGAGGAGGATGACGATTACAAGGATGAGAAATCCAATACTGATCGTAAGTTCAATAATCGTACAACATGTAATAATTATTCGCCAGGCCTTCCCGCTAAGTACAAGGGTTACAAACAAAGGGTTGTAATTGAAAATTTTGCTCAAATTAAATTGCATTAAAACTTTTTGTCAAAAGGAAACTTTATTTTCTTTTTGTTTACCTGGAAATGCAAAGCGAAATTACCGATCGATCATCGTGTAAATTGAAGCGGCTTAAGAAAATTGAGTGGAAGGCCTGCTGTGGTAATGGGATAGTGAAAATTATCTCTTTTCTGCAACAAGAATAATTTGTCGAATCTCAACGATACACCATTGCCTTCTCAAAGTGTCTTCAGATACTTCGTCGCAAGGAGATACTTCGATGCTTGAAGAAATTCCAAAGCGTAAAAAAGAAGAGGGCTCGAGCACAGCTGCTGCGACTTTGCGAGTTGAAATGATCACGTAATCGGTTATCGTCTGCAAGTTCATAGTGGATGAACAGATTTTGAAGCTGATAAACTATTGTATTAGTATTTTGCAGGATCAAAACATGTAAGATTCGTAATTTTACGTTTCGTTATTATCGAATCAATCAGAATATTACAATAATTTCGGATTCTGAGCTACATTCCTTGACTGTTTTTATTTTTATTTTTATATCTTTCATTTTTATTTGCAAATCGTGATTTTATCAAACGGACTACAGTTGTTGTTGCTGTTGTTGTTATTATTATTATCATTATTATCATTATTATTATTATTATAATTATTATTGCTGTTGTTGTTATTGTCGTTGTTATACACGCATTGCAATATTAATTACAGTATGTTTTATTTCTATTTCACCGATTTTACTTGTGCTATACAATTAACCAAAGATATCGATAGAGTGTTTTAATGATTTTTTTTTTTTTTAATTATGTGCATTTGTGTGTACGGATTATGTGAAAAATGTTGGAAAACGTTGAATTGTTAACGCGTGTGAAAAAGTAAGAAGACGCGCGTTTAGTATGAATTCAATTGAAATTGCAAATATTCCAATATTTCGGGCAGTCACATGTGATAGGATTATTTCCAAGATAATTTCGATATCGTTGTGTATTTAAAGCATTATTGTTAAGATTTACAGAAATAACAATTCAAGCGAATTATAAGAGAGGAAAAAAAAAAAAGAAAGTGATAGCAAGGGAGTGAAATGCAACGAAAAAGAATTGTTTTTTTTACTTTATGTACTTAGATGTAGTCGTATACGTATACATATATTTATCTATAATACATAATATTATAATGTAAATATCGTAATGTTAGGGGTATAAAATTTAATGGTGGAATGTATATGCATGCTTTAATTATAAGTTGCGGAAAGGTGAGAATAAATAATTATGGAACAGCGTGATACAATTTGTCAAATCAAGTATTCCTATTTTCACCACCGTACAAACACACCTTTCAATATCTAGTGAAATTAGTTTATCGAATGGAACAAGCCGCTAATATCCTTTGGGAATAAATCCCAATGGTCGTATAATTGACGAACGTATATACGCGAACCTCGATTCTGTATAATGCTATTTAAATCACCCAAACAATCCTAAAATCGCAAATATTCCTGCCTCGCTTTCAATTGGCACTTGCGATTAAATCTCTTGCAGGATATTAAATGAAATATTATTATGGTTTTGTTGTAAGTGAATTTTTATTACAAATTATGAATAACGATCGCTTACTCTTCTCGGTAAAAGCGTGTTTCCAATTGTTTATCTTGACACTTTATTATCAATCTTTTGTTTCTCAATGAAACTGAAATTTTTTGCAAACATCGGAACTGTGAGATTATTTTCATTTTCATTGAAAAACTTGTGGATACTGAAAGATGTAGTATTTTTTCTGGAACAAAGAATAAATCTTTTAAGAATCTATCGCAGCTTTAATTAATCAAAAACGGTTTTCATTCATCTTCTGTAATTGAGTGCAAATTTAAATTCGCACTTTGATTAAAAAGATTCAATTTTCTCGGGGTTTGATATGCTGTTTTTTTTTTTTATATTTATTTTTCTTTTTCACCCCGCTTCTTCGCAGTTTGCGGAATGGTTTTGAAATTTTTTCGTCATTTGCAAAATGCAGTCAAAGTGTATACTCAAAGACCTTGTTATAAATTTTTTCCGCAACTGTCAAACAGATACATGCTCGTTTTTCAACTTCATCGAATAAAGTCGTTTTTTAGGATCAATGTATTATCAATTTGATGTAGTGAGGTGAAACGAATTAATGATTTCGAAAATTGTTCAGCATTCCGGTTGAGCTTTGAAGTTTTTACACTTGAATCGAGAATTTATAAAAACTTATTTGCACGCAACGATCAATAGCACGCAATTATCGAGACATTTTTTATCTGTAATAAAAAAAAAAAAAAAAAAAAAAACGACAATTTCAACGCGGATGTATGAAAATTATTTGCTGTTTCACCCGCGTTAATTAAATTTCAGAGAAGCAACAAGATTCCAGAGTTTTTCTCTTTCGATATCACGCGTGTGTGTATTTTTTTTTTTTTTTTTATTTATTTTGTTTCAGTTCTTTTAGTTGAACGTTATACGCGGTACGAAAAATTGAGGGGAAAAAATTCGAAGAATATGTAGAAATGGGAGCACCTACAGGTTCAAAAACCAGGCCTGGAATGCCTCATATTTACGACGTGCGTGAAATTCTTTTTCAGATAAAGGAAAAAAAAAAGAAAAAAAATCAAAAAATAAATAAATAAAACGAAAAAGACAAAAGATACTTTCGCGGTTGTTTACGGATGATGCTTTTTTCGCATACCGGAAAAGCAAGCCCGCCGCACCTGTCGAATGTACGCGGTATGTATTGTTGGAATTTTTCTTCTCATCCGACCCTTATTCGAGAATCTGGCATAGAGCCAGAGATGGGAAAGAACGCAACAAAGTTAAGGGATAAAGAAAAAGCGAGCTTGCGAAAAGACGGCAAGAGAGATGGGTAGAGGCGGAAAAGTTCGCAGGGAAAAGAAAGCGCGAAACGGTTTGAGATGAATTAGAGAAAAGCAAACGACAAAAGCTAAAAGAGGAAAACGAGTAGGTAAAAAAAAAAAAAAAAAAAATCCGATCGAAAGGGAGAAAAAAGAAATGTACAAAGTATCGTACGCACAATTTTTTCTTTTACCATCGATTCGTCGGTGGGCCGGATGGTATGAGCTCGTATAATCCAATTAGCGGAAGGAAAACAGCTCGGGTGAATTGTCGCTGGCCGATGGGGAGGGTTTTCTCTCGTTACACCTCGTAAATACAATATATATACATATATATATATATATACATATATACATATGTATATATATTCCGATATATTAATTATCACTATGACGCTATTTTCCCACGCCATGCGATTCGATATAACGAGGGGTGAGAATTTGGTGGCGGGGAGAGGGGTGGGGGGGTGGTTGTTGTATTATGACTATTATTTGTACATATGTACGTACACAGCTATGAAGTACGATACTTTTTTACACGTTTATGGGGTATTCCATGTCAAGTCATTGTACACGTACGTGACTGACTTTGCGAGATTTTTTATTTCAATTAATTAAAGCGGTTTTTTTTTTCCCGCGATAACGTAATAATATTTAATCCCTGAAACGTCTGGGTGTATTTTTTTTATTTATTTATTTATTTTTTTTGTTTCATTTGCGATGCTTTATTTGGTCTATTAATTTTCAGATCTTATACATTGAAAGAATGACACGATTGATTTTTCAGAAATCAACGTTGGGTATGTTTGATTTTTGATTTGATAGTTTCTTACATGCGGATTTCAGTGTGGTAGTACATCTCTTTAGATTTTTCTAATAGGACAATTGAATAAGAAGTATTACAGAAATATTATATCGGGGCTTGATCTCTGATCAGTTAGATCATGACGTTAACTATCTATATTGGATATGTTATTGCTGTGTAAGTAGATTTTGAGATGTGTGATATTTAAAACATTGGTGTAAAAACAGAAGATCCAACGAAAGGAAAAAATTAAACTTCTACTCTGAAATTTATTATTTCTTAAATTGAAACGCGCGTATTTTCTTCTCGTAACCATTTTCTTGGCTTCTTTACTTCAAGTTTTGCCATCAAATAATTGGGTATTAGTCGCTTTCGAAACGTTTCAAATTCGGAATTTCAACCCCTTTCACCGCGGAAAAAATCCCTGATAAATTTAAAAAAATGTCACGGTCAATCCTGTACCGAGTCGACATGGAACGCCCCATTCATACTTATTTGGGCATACATATAAACAATCGACGGTGCAGGGGACGCGGTAATTCAAAGTCTGCAACAATAAATTGGCCAACAATAAAACACTGTTGCGATGGCTGCTCCGATATATCCATATGCATGCGGTATAATATGCGGCGTTGTCGAAAAGGAGGTTTATGCATAACACCGAGATAGAGTTAATTATACGTATATAAACCCCTCACGAAAATAATCGCTCCGCAAAGGGGCGTTTACCGACACTTTTAAACCCCTTCTACCCTCCCATTTTTACCTCGCAAAGTTACCATTTCAAATAAATCCGACGCGTCGAGAGACGGTGTAATTAAATATCAATCGCTGAGAGGGCAGTTTAGGTTCTTATTTAGTACGTAAAACCATCGTGGGCGTGCGGTAAAAATTGTTTGAATTCAGGGATAATTCAGGGGGGTGAATATCTTCGTACGACGTGCGCACCTAAGGTTGTATCAATTTTTTTTTTTTTTTACTCATTTTCTTCAAGCCTCCGTTGTAGAAAAAAAAACAATGTCGGTTTTATTATCACAGAGAACTAGACGTTAAAAGTTTGTTTTATCCGTTTATTGGTTAAATTAATCAATTTTACATAGAATTTTAATAATATCTTTGTAAAAACTATAACGCCTCCTGTGAATAATTATAATATATGAGAAACATCTGCGAGGCTTGAATAAACGATCAAATTGTCACGTTGATTGGTTTATTGAAATTTCATCTTACGCTCTCAACCTCAACCCAGTGAATTGTGAAAAATATACGACAGTCATTTGAGATCTTTAGAATTATTAAACAGTCTGAAAGTCGTTGACGATATTACAGAGAGAGGACTGAGTAACTTGGATCGGACAGTGAAACACAAATTCATTAGTATTGAGTCAGACCTGCCAGATGTGAAATTAATCTTTGACTTGGCCGCTTTGGGAGACATAAAAGTCCCTTTTTTACAAGTCTAAAAAAAGAATAAACGAAATAGCCTAATGTATACAAAAATGTGATTAAATGTTTAGAAGTTCTTGAAAATACTCCTGGAATTTTTCTTAACGAACTCGGTCGTTACTGGTAATGGTATTTAGGTATCTCAACCCGAATGCTGTGATATCTTATGCCTGCACTTATTGCATCATCCTTACGGTCACGAGTTGATGTTTCGACCATGTTAACGATAAGTGGTTGATCTATCATTATACCTATGCTTTTATGCTACAAGTATCAGGTTTCTTTATTCACGATTATCTTCTAGTTTTATCTAGCTGTCCGTTATTGTGCGTCGCACTCGGACGATCTGCCGTTATTGTTGCACAGCGTGCACATAATTAACCGTAGGAAATTGAGACGTGGTGTCGTTTCCTGTTTTTTTTTTATTTATATATTTTTTTTTTTTATTGACTCGATATTTCTCTTTTTCACGGACTAACGGATCCCTGATCCACTGCGAAGATCGTTATCCGTTGATCGTCCGGTGCAGGACGTTACGCCTTGTCTTGTACGATATACATGCCCGTTTCCTGGTTCGATTCGTCAAGACCTTTCTCTACCAGGGAATAGTATACCTATTGAGTATAATACCCGAGGACCATGTAACTCCAGTAATTCCCGGGCATCCTGCACACGCACGCAGCAACGGCGAGAAGTAAAGCAAATTGTCCTGAGAAAGATAGGCGGAGGATAGAAGAAGATACAGAGAGGATGCTGCTGGAACTCGTTGCGTGCGAGGCTGGAAACCCGGTCTTTCGCCATTACGGCAATCTGAAGAAACCGCATCCATTCCACTCCGGTTATCGTCGGGGTAGGCAAAGTCTTCCATGTTCCGAGTGACTATTGCATCGAATGATCGAAGGGCGCGGGTGTAAATTAATATAGAAAGATCGAGAAATCGATGGGTCACAATATCGAATTTTCAAAGAAGCGAAAACATGATCTGTAGAATTTGGGAATGTAGGAGGTATAAGTATGGAGATACGAAATATGGAAAGGTCAGAATACAGAATGCCAAAATGTAGAGTCGACGAAATTGGACTCGGTAATATAGATCGTATACGGATTCTAGACTTTGCCATTCTATCTTTGAATAATTCTATTATTTAGTCTTTCTATATTTTCAATTTTCTATACTTGGGCTTTCTATGGTTCGATAATCCTGCGATTTAGACTTTTACCATTTTGGAAATTCGATATTTCAGTCCTTCTATCAATCGGCCATTATAGATTGTTATCCTCGCAGGTGCGATTGGTCAGAACACCGAATGGTCGAAACTCCAAATGGTCACAACTTCAAATAAGCCAAAGTTGCGAAGAGTCAATACTTTGAATGGTCAAAACTCTGAGTAGGTCGGAGTTGCGAATAGTTAAAACTCCGAATAGTAGGAATTCCAGACGTTCATTAGTTGGAATGATTGAAGCTTCGAACGGTCAAAACTCCGAATGTTGAAAACTTGGAATACTTGGATCAAAGTAACAAATGTTTAAAACCCCGAATGGTCGAAACTTTCAATAGACGAGAGTTGCCAAGGGTTACAACTCTGAATGGTAAAAGCTTTGACTGAGTCGAAATTACAATTGGACATAACTCCGAATGGTAAAAAGTACGAACGTTCGATACTTTAAATGGTGAATGTTCTTAACTTTGAAAACTGAATAGTCAAAACCTCGAATAGGTTGAGAATGGTTAAAACTCCGAATGGCCAATACTCTCCAAATTTCATACTCACCTTGGAATATGCAGTACACCGCCACCTTAGTCGTTGTGAATTTCGACGAATGGATATTACTTTGGATATTATTACAGAGTAAGTCCGAATTCGGACAATTCTGTATTTTGCCCAGTACCAAGGCACGTCATCCCGATCGGTTGAGGATCGCTGTTCGGTAAGCGTGGCCCTTTCTCCCTCTCCTCTCATTCCTTGTTCTGAGCCTCCTTGCTCTCCGGATTCCTGGACCGGTTAGACGGAGTTCGAAGCTTCCTCTCTAGCCGCACTGCCCCATGCTTTGGCTTTCGTCTTCCTCTCTCTCTCTCTCTCTCTCTCTCTGCGCTCCGTCGCTCATCCATTTACCTTAGAAGCCCCCAAGCCGCACACGACAGGTGCTGGCGTGCGGTAGTAATGCCACAAGAGTGGAGCGCAACCAAATAATGAAATAATAACGAAGTGCTTGGGACGGGACGCCCCAACCCTCGATCCGGTGAAGCCCGATCGCCGGCGAAGAGATAAGAGGAGTTGGCCATCACCGTCCCGAGGAAGCCCGGCCAATATGGAACGCTTTTTATCGCCTCCTCGGCCGCCTGGTCTCACCTTTTCACTAATTACCCACCGCAAGTTCAACTCTCGATACTCTTCTTCTCACGCCGGATCAAGGTTCAAGCTATACATTTTAACTCGGCTTCAAACCTCCGACGAGTAATGATCTCGATCTCGTGTGAGAGTGTGGACCTTGATCCCCGATGTGTTCCAAGTCCTCCGAATCGAGTCATGGAAACATTATTATTGTACCTGAAGAAGTTCCTTATTTATGCTTGGGTTAAGAACCTTGTGAAATCACCAAGGCACTGATCGATGCCTAGTTTTTTCGCTGTCGTTTTGTTCTTTTATTGAGTTCTGCCGAATGAGAATCATCCTCGCCGTCTCGTTTGCCAGGATATCCTACTCAATAACAAATTAATGGAAAATTGAGAGTATTATACATATATACTGTATCGCAAAGTTTTCTTTGTTCATGTATATACCTGTAACTTGAGGTTTGGTATTCACTTGTGGAAAGTTTGGTTGGAATCAATCGAGGTATGCTGTTAAACGTTCTCCCAAGTAACGGTACTTCGCTGAAAAATTTGCATAAAACATTTATCATACATTTCTGTAACGTCGAATGAATCAGCGTAAAACAAGCTTTGGAAAGGCAAGAATCCTGAATCGTTGGTGTTCGAAAAGTCTTATGGACTCGAAACACCAATAGTGTGTACAATAACAAAGTCCAAAATGATAATTGCTCGCTTTGTGTCTGAAAAATAAAGCACGGCTGCAAATATCGTTGAGTGGCAACTTGAAGCCATTGACAGACAGTCTGATTGTACGTATACGTCACGGGGTTGATCAAGGTGAATGCGAATTTCATTCCATTCTTGAAGTAACAAATCGAGGACCAGATTGACGGTGATAAGTTGTACACAGTATGTATGTACGTGTCCGTAACATGTCCTCGGTAAATTACTTGCAGCTGGAGCGATAAAGTTGGACACAAAGCCGGGAACACACTCGTTGGTCTCTTGGTGTGAAAGGCAGGTCGCTTATCACATGGTCGTTTTCTGGCTCTTCGGAGCAGCAACACGCGCATCTGACAGATTTGGAAAGCCTTAAAAATCTGCATACACTATAACCGTAGGATGACATGGAATGAGAAAAGGACCTCCTTCGTTAATCATGGAGCCTTAAAACCGTGAAAAATAAAAAGCTTTGGAGTAATCATTCCGCGGCATGAAATACCTTCTGTGTTACACGGTTAAGTGGTCTCTACTCCGCGACGTTTTGCGGAGCTGTCTTGGCGAGCGATCGCGTGTCGGGATAAGCAGTTTGGTGCCACGCCAAGAAGCTTCTTGTAGCTGGTATACATGTACACTTGTATCAATGCGTTGTACGGTACCCACGCCAGTCGCCATGGTACTGCCACAGAATCTGGAGCCGAGTCGATGAGGCCCGGTTTCTCATGATCGTTACGCCTCACCGGAGGGCTCATCGAATCCATCCGTAATAATTCCTGAACCATAACCGACACACCCGTAGCCTAGGAACCGTATATTAATCGGAACGTGTGTGCAGCGTAGGTGGATTGAATATAATATTCATGGACCCGGCGATCATGGTACTACTGCCGAACACCACCATGTGGATGTACAAGGAGTTACAGTTCATTTGGCCGCGTTTCATCGCGTGAATACCTTTAGGGTATAAGAATTTTTTGTTTATTGTTCAACGGCTCTTCATCGATCATTTACATTTGCAAAGCATATATAATTCATAATTACACAATGTTCAATCATCAAGTCTATTTTGCTGCGAATAATACCGTGGAGTACTTTATAGATATATGTATATACACTCCGTGTACCATACATAGGTACGCGTTTAGCAGTCAAGGGAATTTAATGTTTTCATAATTTTATTGACGAACCAATCCATTACCTCCTCGGTACCTCCCTCCTTCCCTTTCTCTTTTCGTACCCTCTGCGCACTTTGACAATGATGAATTACTCTGATTACGATATTTTTATACCACGTTATGCACGATATGTGGGTATACGTACCATTGGTTTGGATAGAAAATGGATAGAAGTAAATTCACGGTGACGAATGATGTTTTTCTTTTCTTTTTTTTTTATACTTCTTTCCAAGCTTTTACGGTAACGACCGACTAGTGTTATATTGCCGAGTTGCATAATTGAAATTCGCTTTACAGCTGTGCTGTGTAAATTATTATTATTATTATTATCATTGTGTATACTCTTACACCTATTAGTTGTGTACAAGAATAGTGAGAGAGAGAGAGAGAAATCATATATATTATGCCCTAGAAAATTTTGGGGCAAAAAGAAAATACATACACAAGTATAACCAACGTTAACAAATTAACCCCAATGATAGTTGTGATTGCTGTTTAAGAATGAAAAATAACTAAATAAACAAACTATAGTGATTGATAAAATATAACAATAGAAACGTGTTTAAATAATAATAAATTAAAAAATAAACTAAAAAGTACAATAAATATAATAAGACATTGTACAGAATATGTATCACTAATAAAATAAGAAATAAAATAACAATAAAAATAAACTGATAAGAAGAAATAAAGTAATTACACGATAATGAAAATAGAGAGAGAGAGAGAGAGAGAGGGGAGAGTAATTGCTGCAGCCGCGTCAAGACACAGCACGGATATAATTGCATTTCGAGACGCAAGTGTAATAATAAAGAGTTTGCATCAAATGCGGGAATTGTTTTTGGCGTTGCTATTTAACAAGTAACACCGTGTTTCTTTTTTTTGTTTTTTGTTTCTAATTCCTTTGCTCGAAGTTCCATTTAACGTTGTTCTAGATTGATCGGTATACGTATACAATCGGAGTAATAACGAAAACAGTGAAAAAGAAAATATCCAACAAGGCGAAACGACTTATCGGGTACAGGTGGAAACGGCCCCCAGTGTATCGTTTGTAGTTTCACCCTGATTTTTCACGGTTATTTCTTTCTTTGGTTGAATTTTTCCGTTACACCGATCGAGTCATGGTTGTTTTTTCATTTATGTACATACATCGGGGTTTTCACCTTCTTTTTTTTCCACGGTGAGGCGGCTTTTTGGCTTTCCGACATATCGACAGTGACGGATGAATCCCTATGCTCAGCGACTTGTCTTTTCCCTTTTCCTTCCTTTGTCCTCGTTTTTCTTCTTCCCTTCTTCGTTCGCCGCTCCCACGCTTCGTTGAGACACCGCGGGGCTTAGTTTCCGGTAAAACAACACTGATCGTCGATGTAGAAGGAACTGCAGTGTTTAATGCCGAAGGGAGGAACAAGCGTCCCAGTTTCGCACCTACAGTTGCACAGATATATATTTTATGTACGTATAACATGCACATACAAGGTGTATAATTTTGAACCGGTGTGTTAATTTCGTGAAATAAACGAGAAACGGAAGTATTTACGTTATCGAGTTGATTAAAAGACTCAAAGTAACGAACCCAGTTCGATTGTAAGTCGAGCCACCCTTTGAAGTGGTGTTACTTTACTTCGTCGTAAGCCTGGAGAGAAAAAAAAAGTTGATTAAGCTGCTAGGAATTTCGATGGTCGTAATGTAGTTGGAAAGTGGCGCATCGGATGCAACAAAATTGAACTCTTGTTTGACGCTGTTCTTTTTTTTTTCCACTACCTTCTTCAGCATTCGCAATATTCTAATGGATCATTTGGAATGGAACACCCGGTGATACGGCAACGTACCATACGGGAAAAATATCTTGCGGGAGGTTGACAGGACGGCGTCGCGACGCTCTGGCAGGTACTGGCGAGTGTAGGTATACAGTCCTCTGGAATCCGCGAGATCAAACTGGATTCCGGAAACCGGAGAGACACGCGCTCCTTCAAAGTCCCTTATTTTTCATTCCTGGGAGAAAATCTCTTGAACCGCTACTGCTATACGGGAATATGTATATGTGTAGGTATCATACCTACACGTAAACGCGTGTGTACATGCATTACTCACATATAAATGTACATGTATTTATATATACAGGTATGTGTGTAGGTGTAAGGGGAAAAAGCAATTTCGAACGTCACTCAACCGGAAATAAATTCCGTGTCTATTTCTTCGCGTCACTCTTACATCGACTTCGACACCGCATTAGTCCTTCTTCGATCCAATCGATCCAAATTTGACGTTTACGATTACATGCTGGTATATACAATATACTTCGTATAAGTACTGGAATGCTGTGTATCGCTCGATGCAAGATATATAACTGTTATTGGTACACGCTTTCATTATCGACACTTTGGCCCGGTCCATACCTATAACTCTTTTCACACTCCGAGAAAATGGTTTGATACGTAGAAATAGCTTTTCCTTTTTTTTTTATAACTCATTAAGGACACAGGCCTAATCGAGGTGCAGGTGGGCCACAGTTTAAAACCGGGAATTAACGTCTTGGAAGGTAATGTGGCTCCGATTGTGGCTACGGTGTGAACCCATACTTCAATCTCAATTTCTTGTTACGATAAAGTTACGTCAGGAATATTCAAATCAAGGTATTTTTAGTCACTTGTTGTAACGGGGAGTTATGTGAAATCGTTTGGTATACTGAGAAGATTCTATAGTAATGATTAGTAGAAAAAAATATAGCAAGTGACTGATTTACTATTTTCATGCTCCAAACTCCGTAAGCGTAGTAACGGCTACTATGTAATACGCTTAGTAACCTTTACCATGTTCATGGAGTAGTCACTACCATTCGTATAACAGTTATTACGAAATAGATTGTAACTGATGTTATACCACATAGTAATGGTTACTATTTTGTATAATTACAGTACATAATAACCTGACCGCATAGTATCCTTTAGTATGTAAATGGCAACGGTTGCTTTATTTTAAAGGATTTGACCCTACAATTCATATTTTTAGCTACTATGCTTGACAAAGTATCAATTACTGTATTAAAATAGCGCCCTCGATACTATAAAATTTTCACATTTGCTACATTTTGAATACGGTTGGAATCAAGCGAACTCATACATGAGTGAAGTGATCGTCGAATAATTTGTAAATTTTCTTGAGGTCTTGCTAAGTGTATTCGCAATTCGTGTAAGGTCTCGGAGAAGATGATTGAATAGAATTGTAAAGTTGATCGGTAGTGTTGATGCGAGAGAAAAGAAACCTTCACCAGTGATTATATACGAAAGAGAAGCCAATAGCTGGTGCTGTAGCTGATGTTTACCGCCTTATTTTCTTCCTTTTGTATGTCGAAGAGTCGAAAAGTTTCGTGCACGACATTTGATACGTTGATGATATTCGACACGAATGTAGCCCTGGACGGCTCAGGAGCGGTTAATAATAATAATGATAATAATAAAAAGGGGGAACAGGGAAGAAGGTAAAAGGGCGGCAAGGTGCAGGCGCATTATTGAAACTCGTCGAGAGATGGTTGCAATCTGTGATCATCGTGCGGTTCTTAGAGACAAACAAGTTGACACGGATGATAAGATCGGTTTTCCTGAACGGAAGGCCTTCGAAGGCTCCCTTAAGCCCTCTCTCTCTCTCTCTCTCACACTTTCTTTCTTCCGAGCACTAAACTTCCCCCGGCAAAGTGACGCGCACGTTGTTGAAGTACACACGTAGGTGTACGAACCACACTTGGTATTGCGAGATCTACGCTTCCTTGTCGAGCCATAGATCGTATCTTCAGAATAAATGTTTGCTTCTTGTATATACCAAGGAGAGACTGAGTAAGTACCCTACCTACCCCTGTCCTTGTACACGCTGAAACTCACCAGTGTATGCACATCGTTTTACTGTACCTTATGGCATCCGCGACCTCAGTCTCGTCTGACCGCCATGTCAAACGATCAAAGCGAATTTCTTTCTCCAAGGTAAACCTAAATTTTGACCCTTCTCAGCCCTTTCTTCGAGACTCTATGTATGTACGTGTAATGGTTGCTTGGCCTACCGTAAACTTTAAGTGAGCTCTTTAGGCCCCACTAACGAGAAGCATGTTGGGACGTTTTTGGTCATGCAATGATTAGGATCTAAACGAACGGAACCGTAAACATACCTTATGTTTATAATACAGGATCGGAGAACCAGAGAAGCGTTTAATTAGGAATTGGGTAGGAGACACCGCGGAGATTCCGGAATTTGTTCGTTTACGTGAATAATTGCGAGAACCTTTCAGTTTTGGTGGAGAGGAAGAATGTGTTCTTGCATCTGAGTACCATTCATCAGCCAGTCTTCCAAACTGTTTCGATACTTCGGTTCAGAATATTGAATAAATTCGTTTTACCATGGTGAAATTGCGTTCGAAATTCATTGAATGTAATTGACGAACAAGGCAGGAAAGGGGAATAAATTGAGTTACAATCTTTTCTGGAGATTGGCTGAAAAATTCCTTTCTCTCTGTCTCTCTCCACGCATCGCATAAATATAAGGATTTAAATAAGAGCGAAACACGGTTGGTAGTGCTTGGATGAAAAAGGGAACCGGATCGACTTGTTTCGTTATTTTAAGAACCCGTTAGAACGAACTGAGCACATTGCACTGCTGGTAACATGTTTTGAAATACGCTAAAGGCATGGGTTGAACTTCCTGTAGACTTCTTCGTATAATTGTAACGGGTAATGGCAATGAATTGATGTCATGTTCAAAGCATCTCATTGATTTCAAACAGCTTGAAACCACTTTGCCACTTTTGTCTTGTTCGTCGTAGATCTGTATTGTGCACTTTACGATCCCCTTTACATCCATTTCCTCAAATATTTGAAACACGGTGTGTAGAAAAAGACTGTGAAGTGAATTTAAGGAGTCTGCGTGTTTAGAAGCAGATAAATACGAGTAAAAGCTTTGTATGTTTGCTAAGGAAGTTGCCTGTAGTTCTATCAAGTAAACCGTTTACGGCGAAAAGTTTTTTCACGGCTTCTTAATTCATTTGTAAAAAATTCGGATCCATTCCGTTTTACTAAAGGCTCTTACGTGGCAGGAACGAAGAGTCCTTTTGACTGGTGTCACTTCTGCTGGCTAATGAGCCGTAATTTTTCAACTACAGAAATGTCACTTTTCAAGCTTCCAGATTCGAAATTTGCAAATCCAACTATGGTCTCAATACGAGAAATGACAATTTTCAGTTGTGTCAGCTTTGTCGCAAAGGTGCTAAACGTCCCGAATTCGGGTGTCCTACACGCATCGTGTGTCTTATACCTAAGCTGTGTGTAAACCGATTTCACTGCTCATTCTCTTTCGACGAAATTCCAATCTGGTGATCGCGACCAGGTGCGATTAGCCGATGAACGACCAAAAACTGGTTTCAAAGGTTACTTGTGCCTGTGTGGTGACTTCGTTGTGTCGGATTTGTGTGTGCGTGGCGGCCACGGGGCCTGGCGTCATCTTGCAAGCGGGTAACCAAATGATCCCCGCTTTAAGAGAAGCCTCTCGTGTTCTTCCCTAGTCGAATCCTTCGTCAAGGAATCCAAGTTCTGCGTTGAACCCATACTTTTACACTTTGTACAGAATTCTCTGTCGATTCCAGCACACCGAGTAAAAATATCTTGTGGTTTTACTCTCTGCAGCAATACGACTTACACACGTGTTGAGAGTATTGAAAAAGGTTGAAAAAATATATATGTATCCTTGAATTAGGGCCTCCCTGGTTAGCTGAACGTAAAAAAAAGAGCTCGGAAAATAATCTCTTATCCCGTTGCTTTGCTTCTGTTACCACACTTGGAATTCTAACCAAACACGTGATCGCCCGTTGCTCAACTTCGGGGTATAATATTACCTACTGATAATAACAAAGATGAAAAATGATGAAGAAGGCGGAGTGGCAAGGAAAATATAGCTCTTCGAATCGTTAACTGGTGATTTTGACTTGTCGGTGTGTTCTTACATGTTTTCCATGATGATTTTTTCTCCCAAACATTTGACAGTATAAATATTCAAGATGGATCTTTATCCATGGTACTCTCTTCATTCTGTGTTGGTTATTGATACGACACAGTATTTTCAGTCGATGGATTTATTCTTCGGATCGTTGAAATTCGATTCGTCTGATTGGTACGATCACGACTTACTTGCAAGATTCATTCGACTTGATCGACTCGCTCGTGGCCTTGAATAAACAGCCGGATGTATTAAGAGAGGAGATGCTGGAACAAAGAAGAGAAGATTTTAAAGAACTTATGGTGTAAATAGTTTATTGGGTAACTGCGCAGAGCGTCAATTATTCTTGGAGTTTCTTCCTCTCGGCATTGGATCTAGATACAGGTATTATACGTAATACCAAACGACGAGGCCTCTGGTAGTCCCTGTGACTTGGGATCAATTAAATCATCATGAGGAAATGGTCCTTTGAGTCGAACCTTCTGTCTGCGTAGGCAATTCCCTTTGACAGATCCTCGGACCTATGTAACTGTCAATTCCAAGATCCCTGTGGTTTTGGTAGGTTAACAGAGATCCCAGAGGCTACGGAAATACCCGGCTTACAATTAGCGCGGGTTGTCTGAGCTGAGGACCTTATACCTATATGCACAGAGGTCACAGGGATCAACCGTCTAACCCAAAACATCGCAAGAAAAACTTTAGGTATAACTATTAGACCTTTCCTCGCCGGTTAGGTGTATGTACTCAGAGACGATCGGTATAACACAAAGAAGATATCGTAAGAAAACTTGCCGCTGAAAGTGTTCATAGTCCATTTATGTGGTTCATTGTACTGCCAAACGTTACTCCGTCATTTATACCTGACAAAAAGGTCGAGGTGGGGTATTTACAGGGTTACTGTGCATGAATTTTAATTAAATGACTCGACCATTATCCATTGTGATATTAATTGAAGATAAAAATCATCAGCTGAGTCATTGGGTGAACAACGATAAGAAGATGCTCGAATTACACGCAGGATTAGGTGAACAACTCAATTAACGTTCATTCGATGTAACTTTGTCGGTACCCAGTGAACACAGTGGTCTTCTTAACGATACCTTGGTCTGTGTGGAGTGGTGTTAATTGCAGAACATCAATTTCCATTGGCTGTGCGCCGAGCGTTTGAATATACCAGAAAAGTTTCCAAATTCGAATTAGCAGAGTGATGAATACCTAATGACTTTCGAAACGACTCCAGCATCCTTTTTGCTCGAATATCTCGCTTGAAAATTGCGCGCCTTGTACGCTGTAGGAAGGGTTTATCCGTGTGTTACGAAATTGCTGATGTGTTATTTTTTATTCCGCCAGCTTTTCAGGGATCGTAACCCCACCGAAACAGTCTCACCTTTCGTCCGTGTTTATAACCACTTCGGCTCCCGTCGATTATTTTACTCATCAGCTACCATACCGCTCGTTCTGCAGAGGCTCGGAGCTCTTCGGGTCAATTAAATGATCATCTTCCTTTCCTCCCTCGGCCTGGACCAGGCACGTTGCCGTGGAACCGACTATTAATTTATTTCGAAACACTCGTCGAACAAAAGGCCTACTCGTGGCTCACTTTTTACCATCCATTCTTCTCTCTCTCTTCCTTCTTATTTTCTACCTCCTCGTCCTCGTCCTCGCTCCGCTCTGCTCTATTCTTCCTTTTTGCCCGCTCCCTCCGCTCACTCTTCACTACGACTCGTTCTTCGCATTTTTGTTGCTTTTAAATTATCCCCCACTCTCACGCCTCGGCTATAAGAGATCAACCTTTGTCGGAGAAAGGCGGCAACAACCTGTCCTGCCCCAGGCTAAACACTTTGGTCCGTCCCAGCATCTATCTCGCGGTAGCCGCAAGGTGGTGCTGTGCCAGCTCTACACTACACCGTCAAATGATTCCGCTTACTTGCTTGCTTCACAATACATCCTCCGCTGAGATTTATTCATCCGTTTACTTACTCAATTCGTTTATTTATTATTCGCTGGAAAAATACTGCACTTGTTATATCGATACATCCGCGAACCTCTTTGTTTTCACACTTCCAACCTCCTACTTCATCATTCGAACTGATCTTCGCGTGTACGACACTGATTTCTCACAGTTTTTCCGAATGAAGGGAGAACCTCCTTTGATGATAGCATCACCTTTATGCACCGTCAAGCTTCAAACTTTACAGTCCCAGTAAAGTCCGGTATTTCTTGCCAATTGAAGACTGTCTGGAATGGTTCCAGACTGACATTCTTTGAGTGCTGGAGATGCTCAATTATGGGATGGTCGTTTCTCAAATATTCAATTGTAAAAAAATGTCAGTTAATGGCGCTCGAGATTCCTTGCAAACACTGTACGCAGTCGCAATTAGGAGGTAAAACAGCGTGTAGAAGCGGCAGGATCAGCCATGTTGGTGGTACAGAGTTAGGTAGGATGACTTGACGTGGTCTTATTAAACTCCGTGAAAATAGTAAGAGTCAGGTAGTCAGGCTGGTAGGCATGAGGCGGGTGTACCCACCCATTACAATCGACACCGGGTATATAGCTGGAGGAGGAATGCGTGCATAACGATTATTAAAATTTACTACAAATCAACCAGAACTTGTTTCTCCTGCCTGCGGAGGGTCAGTCCTTCGTGTTGGATCAACTCACGGATACACACGGGCATCGGACTAGACCTGCGGTCTTGGGGTTCGGTGGCAGGCAGGTTGGTGCAGGTCTCGCCTCTTCACCGACGTCGAGATCTACGTGCCCTGGACTTGAGGAGGAAGGTGAATTGTAGTCAGGTGAACGGGCCGAGGTAAGTAAAGGAAAGGAAAGGAAAGGAATGGAAAGGAATGGAAAGGGGACCGGCGGACGGCCTTGGTGCGCGTGGTTCTCGCGTGCCCGAAGAGCCGCGGAACCACCCGAGCACGACCGAGATAGAACGGGAAATAAAGGTGAACAGAGAAAAGGAGAAGGAGAAGAAAAAAAAAAAAAAAATTGATGGTTAAAAGAGGAAAAGGGATAAGAAAGGACCAACACGACGACCACGACGTCTCGTTCCCAGTGGCTGTCAACCTGATTCCGTCCCTTATCTGATCTCGCTTTCTCAGACTCCCAGCTCTCTCCTTGTTACCTTGTGTGTTTGTTCGCTTTGCTCTTTCGAATTAATGCGTATGTTCTGTCAGATGTTGGAATTCAAGTATCGTCGAGATTTCCGATTAACGACGTTGTCGTTGACAGTCTTGATCGTTATCGAGATTGTAATTGTTATTATTGTTTCGTGACAGGTTATTGTTTACATTAACAGTTAAACATGTACAAGTTAGAGATATTCCAGCCAAGACCTCTCAGAAGTGGAGTAAACAATAGGAAAGAAGATCAGGTGTAAGATTTTTAATTTTGGTATGAACTATGTGTCGATAGAATATTATTACGGATCATGAATACAGTGGTTTGTGGAATCGGTCGTTGTATGATTTTGTAAAGCGCGGTACGAAAATCTTCATTAAAAAAAAGGCCCAATCAAATGGAAGCGAAGTGATGCCCTTTCGGGCTGTATCAGTTGGATAAAATCAACGATCGAAATGTGTCAATTTAAACGACACTTGATCCGCTACAAAGTTTTGTTCCAAGTGTTGTACATTAACGAAATGATGAAATGCTCAGTTTCTACTTTTCTTCAAAAGCTCCGAAGTTTGGTTGATACTCGTTAAAGGAGTCTTTTACGAAAATATCCTGAAGATATTTCTTGTACAGTGAATATATATAACCATGTTAATAGATTTTTGGATATATCACACGATTGCTTACGTTTTCGTATTTATACCATGTTTGAGGTAATCTTTCGGAATTGTTTATACGTTCGTATGTTTTCTACAGTATTAGAAAAGCTAAAAAAATATTAATCACTGAATTTTCCAACGTCGACTCGGCGATGATAGAACGACACAGTTCTCGCTGTTCGATAAAACTGCATCGTTGATTTCCTCATGAAATATTGTTCACAATCTGTGGGATTGTTGATTGTATATGCGGCGGAATCCATCGAAGCATAAAAGAATGGAAAACAGTTTTCAGTGTGGCTTATATATTATTCTCAATCGGGAATAAAACTGTTTGAATCGATTACTTTACAATCCGTCAGTTTGCCGCCTATTGTTCTCTTCACAATGTAGTTTGTACGTTTGTAGAATATAAACGGAATGTAACTATTTTCAGATAGATATATAATCGCACGATTCCATGTGAAATTCGACGTGAATTTCAGTTTTTCTAACTCATGGATATTCTCATCGTTCAGTCCAATTGTAAAAGTACTGAAACGTGCAGCCAAATTGGAACGTTGATGAAAAAGAGTGAAAAACACAACAATGTATTGATTAAAATTCGTTCTGTTTATTATTATTATTTTTTTTTTATTCATTGTTTTTTATACTTGACCTACATAACGTGCTGCAAAATGAAAGAAACGGAAAAATGTCCGCATCTTTGTACTATTGAAAAATTTACGAATATCAGGTTACTTGAAAGCGATATACTTGTGAATAAATTTCGAAGAAAAAATGACTCAATTTGTGAAGAATCAGACCGTAATATAAATCTCGAATATATTATATCTTCATCGTGTCACGTTTGGCGGTAAAAATTGGTTACGTACAATATTATAGTAGGTATACAACGTGTCGAGGGTGATGGTGTGGAGATAAGTGGCACCTTGAATAGGTAATTAGACGAGGAATGATCATATTCGATACATGCGACGTTATAAAGCCGCTACCGCGCGGTGAATGGCTGGTTAAAAAAATCGACCCTCATATGTATAACGTAATTACGGCATTCTCTATTAAGAAAAAAAAAAAAGAAAATGTAACTGAAAGCTGTTCAAAGCGACCTTTTTTGCCAGAGGCACCGGAC
Source organism: Neodiprion fabricii (assembly GCF_021155785.1). Classification (NCBI taxonomy): domain Eukaryota; kingdom Metazoa; phylum Arthropoda; class Insecta; order Hymenoptera; family Diprionidae; genus Neodiprion; species Neodiprion fabricii. The sequence goes on from NC_060245.1 coordinate 17,773,226, forward strand.
CGATTCGGGTTGACAGTTAAAACGGTGTTTATGGGCATATAGTGAGTTTCTATCGCTGCACGTAAAAAATAGGGACGGTATTTATCAATGACAAGGGTATAAATGGCGATGACGGTACGAGCAAATACTCATTAAAAACATAAATAAATAAAATAAACAAAGTATATATAAATCGAAAAAAGACCAAGTCAATGTAAATAAAGGGAGGCGAAAATTTACCGGGCAAAAAACAAAAAAATTTCTAGGAATGCGTTTCCTTTTTCTGGTATACGCGAGGCCCGCGCTTTAATTACCGAAATCGTACTAATTGGTACAGCTTGCCGAGAGCCTGCACGAGGATCGATAATGGCGTAAATTGGTTTTCCCCCAAAAGTTGCAGGCAGGGTTGAACGTTTGCACAACCCTTTGCAACCCTCCGGCTCCCCCGACTTTTTCACTTAGCATCGTTTCAACGCGGAAACGTCAAGAGATAGCCCGGCGGTTCTGTGTATAGACACGAATTTCTGGCATCAACTTTTCACCCTGTGGAGTATTCGCCAAGCGGTGGAGGAGAAATTAAGCAGAGCCCGTGGAAAGTCGAAATTCTGCGTTTTCGATTGGACCGTTTAAAAATCAAGGCAATATTTTTTGTTCGTTCCTCGAACAAGGTCCTAAACCTTAGATTGTATCGCGAGCAATTCGACTTTGTAATTGTGTTATTTGTTACATTTCTGTTAGTGAATATGACGCCCTTTTTTTGTGATTTTAACATTGACATTGTCATATCAACGTTTCATTTGTAATTTTCAGTTTGTAAAAGTTTTTTTTTTTTATTTCACTGATGTGAGTAGTAGATTAAAAAGTGATCAAATCAATACAAAAATTTTAGTGGACCTGCTAGGAGGTTTTTTTCTCACCATATACTGTCTCTAAAATCCTGCCGAAATGTAGAATTTTTGGCTCAAGTTTATCAAGTAAACTACATTTCTCCTCATTTTTCTTTTCTCGATCATTTCGATTTTCTTTATGTAGCGATATGTTATAGTACATCAACAAACCATTGGGACGTACTTTTTTTTACCTGTCAATTTGGCTGATTAAGTAGCAAAATCACCGCTAAAATTTACCTCCAAAAAGCAATTTTTTTTTTAGCATGTCTCGATAATGAAGCAAATGTTTGTTGCAAAATTAATGGAACGATATACACTGTCAACGGACGACAATATGCGTTACTTAGCACGTAAAAAAATGTTTGTTTAATGTTTTTTTCATTTAGCACGAGAAATCACATCTCCGGTACTCTACTCGTTAGACTTGAACTAAATATCCTATGTTTCGGGAGGATATTTCGGTCAGTAAAAATTACCGTCTAGACCTTGATTTAGCAAAAAAATCAAAAAACTAGCATTTCCCAAATTTGAAAGGGTCCAGCATATCGCTCGGATGACCGTACCGCACATCCGAAAGGTTCACAAGGTTGTTTAGACTGGTAAGAAGAGGCGGAGATTGGAGCTTGGGACGATTTTATTCGATTAGTTCATCGGTCGATTAACCTTAATTAGTTACGTTCCCTTGGCCATGGTAATTCATACGCGGCTTATGAATTTATCACACTAGAGAGGATTGGATCAGACCGTGGAATTATCCGAGCATCGCTTACTTCAGTCCTCGTAACACCTTCACCTCCCCTCGATTCCTCTTCGTTTGACAATTTATTATACGACGGGATGGAACGGTTTACTTTTTTATATTATACCTTTATGCAACGGAACCATGTTTTACCCGTTTTTTTTTTTTTTCATACGCATTTCGCACACATAAACCATTCGCGGAGTACAGAAAATACCACCTCTAACAATAAGTCCTAGGACATGGAGACCACGGTAAAGGAGTCCAATCTTCGTATCCAAAAATCCGTACAATAACGCTTGTACTTGGCCGACGCTGAACGGTGGGCCAAAGTTGGAAGGATCAATATTTGGAACGGCCGATATATCAAAATTTCAAACATGCGAAAATGAGATAACGGAAGATGAATTGTACGAGATCTTAATTTTTTAAAGTATCACTGATTACCAGTAATTCTAACTTCGAATAAATGCATAATTTAAGTTGGCACTGTTTACGACAAATACGGTTAAGAACCGCTGCACTGCGACAGTGACACTTCTGCACTCTGGTGGCGAGTTTCGCAACTAAACAAGTTTTCACTTATACGGTTAAAAATTCAACTCCCGGCAATAGAAACGTAGTATTAACTGACAACCGTGAATTTTTGAGTTGTGTCACCTTCTTTTCCTTTTCTTTTTTACCCTTAAAGATTTTTTATATTCTACGCGCGAGTTTTGTTGTCGAGCAGTTTATTACGTACGTACCTAGTATCATGGTCCAGTGATGCGTGCCTTTGCTGATGGGGTCAGGCGAACCTTCGACCATCGTTAACGACGTGCATCTATACCTACGTAAACAAGTGTATAAATATCGCTCGAACGATAATTTTATACACGAAGTATAAACCCCGTTTCTGTGGGGTTAATCGCGGTTGATCGTCAGGTGTGTTTTCGAATTAACCCGCTATGAAACTATTCTAACTATTCATTGGTCGAAGGTCTCTTGTGAATTAGAATCGCTGCCGGAGAAAAATTTCGTCGAATTTCGTCAGTGTATTTTTATTTCAAGGGAATACGATTTTTAATTAGCAAATTTAGGGATTTCTTGGTAATTCAGTCACCCCTAATGAAGGAATCCATAGACAGGGTTCACGTTTTGTAAACTCTCAACTCCGTTAAAGTCATTTTTACAGAATTGCCGAATGGTGAACTTTTTTCAACGTTTTCGATACATTAAAGGGGGGAAATTAGGTCTTTAATGTATCGAAAAAGTCGAAAAAAGTTCATTTTTTTTTTAAAGTGATTTTCATGAATTTTTCTGTTCAGAAATGTATGTATTTATTGAAACTTTGAATACATTTTATAAATAATTGAAATAAATATCATGATTTTTTATCGTGACATCAGCTACCGTCAATCGGAGGTCATCATCAGACGTAACTGTTTGTGTACATTCTGGAGGCCACAGTTTTCATTTAAAATCAATAGGGTTTCAAATTTACTTTAAGTACATGTCTTTCTTTTAAATACGTGAACTTAACTTGTCCCAAGAAAATTTTTAATTTCATTTTTTAGACGTGTTTAAACAAAAGAGCATAATTTTTTGCCATTTTTTGAAAGCTTTCTTTCCAATAGAAAAATACTTGAAACGATAATATTACCCCAAATTTAGGTTCATGTACAACAAAGACATGCTCTTAAGGTAAATTTGAAACCCTATTGATTTCAGATGAAAACTGTGGCTTCCAGAATGTACACAGTCTGATAGTGGAGACCTCCGTTGGGTGGAAATACTTAAAAAACAAAAAAAAAATTATGATATTTATTTGAATATGTGTATAAAATGTTCTCAAAGTTTCAATAAATTATATACATTCCAGTCTTGCAAAAAAAAAAAAAAAAAAAATCATCCAGATGACTGAAAAAAAATGTAGTCTTAAAGCTATTTCCCCCCTTAACGTTATAATGTATGAAATTTGTTTGCCTGAATTATTCTGATGAAAGCGAATTCTTACAGATTTTTTACACACTTATTTAAGAAGTTTGGATTCTTTTTTTTTTAATCCGAGCTTCAGACTTTGCGAGGAATAATTATTGGCGCGGGCATCATGCAAACTGTCTAACGGCAAATAGTCCCATTTGATCGTTTAACGGGGCAAGTTTGATTGACTTTTAAATTAGCAGAAGTCGTAAGCTCGCCTGAATTTCGAGGTATAAAAGAACGCGTCGCTAATTTCTCCGCAGTCACGTGCATGCAAATTAAACTTTATATATGTGTACGTTAAAACAGGCTTAATGTGATTTTTCACAAATCTACGCCGAGGGCTTGTAGAAATTTTTTACTTTCATCCTTTTAACAACGAAAGTGGACGTGTTCCTCGGTGCCTTAGCACGATACAAATGACGTATCGTTGTTTTTTTCCAACTCTTTCTTCCATCTAACTCATTCGAACAATGTTTTGAAAGCTTTAATAACGTTCGTGCAGACGTTATTTCTCCTTTTTTTTTTACACACTTTATTTATAACGTATGAGTATAATTCACGTCGCAGATATTAAAAACGATACTTATAGCTTTTAATTAATTATTATACATATACAAAGAGGTATAAAAATGTTTTCTAATTATAAAAATGAAGAGAAATGGTTTCGAACAGTTAAAATAAATATCGTAATTATCGTTTGAAACGCATTTCGCAATTTTTAATCCAGTGGATATTTATATATTTATTTTATTTTTTTCATACGCTGCGTTGAAATATTATAAATAAACCGAGCGCATAAATCGCTCTCTGGGCATTATTTTTATAGATGCATCTTAACGAACTCCGTGATATATGTATCTATAAAACGTGCATACTCACAGGTTTCGTTTTAAACGATTATATTGCTCGTTATGCATGCACCCATATACATATATTTATACACATACACGGAAGGCGAATTCTGGAAAGATATATTTTATCATATGACTCTGGGATGGCGGTTTTACGTATACGTATATATATAAGCTTGGGGGAGAAATTGCAGGGTGGAAATTCAATTTGGATTATAACCTGGTAAACCGTATCCATATCTTGGCCTCTCAATTCTATATCGCAGACAAAAGAAACTAATACATCATACGAATGTTGTTTTTGTTTCTTTTTATCTCACATGATTTATCTGTATGAATGCGTATACATGCACTTATGTAGTTGACACGTTTTTTGTAAACGCGATATTGCAAATTGTGGGGTCGCTGCGTTCATGACTGGCCAAGGAAAAGGGGGGATGAATTGATTTATCACCCTTTTCTCCGAGATTGGTTTTCAAATATTCGGTAGTTTAACTCTGTCTTTCTATTGCATAACGTGTTGCATATACAAGCATATCGGGACAATCTCTTGAAACTTGAAAATCAACCGCGCATGCGCCAAATAATTAAATCTAATTGGTCGGCGAAATCTGCCCGCAGCGATATTTTTATCTGCGATGCAGGCGGGCCAACCTACGCAAAATGTATACGTTTTAATTTTCAAAGAGCACAAGCATTAAATTCCGACCATTCTTTGAAGAATCAACTTTCCGACCCAGTAACAAATGCTTCCCAAACCTTTCCGAGTCACCACCTCTCAATTATTTGAGATTCTAACCTCGCAAATTCGTATCAACTACATCGCCGGCAGAAACAAAGTTTGACAGCTGAAACTCGGGATGGCCAGCCTGTGCGAACAGCCGATAAAACTCGCGCATGCGCAGTTGATTTTCAAGTTTCAAGAGGTTGTCCCGGTACACACACCCTATACATAGATGTCGGAAAATTTTATCGCGAGACTTTTGTCGCAGGTATACTTTGTATTTTTTTTCTTTTCCTTATCCTTATTCACATTATATGTCCTGCAATTTTATACCGCGAGAGCAGTATTGGTATTTCTTTTTTCTTTATCTTCTTGCCATTACAGACTTCTCATTTCGTTTTCAACCTTTTTACTCTCTTTCCCTTCTCCAACTTCGCTTCGCGAGCAGACCCAGCTTGTGGTATTGACACTTGTTGGCTGTACGGTACACAGCTATGTAATATATAATACATATATACATGTGCGTATGTATGCATAGAGGAAAAAGAGATTCCGCGTAAAAGCAACTCACGTTGTACGACGATGCAGCAGCGCGCTTTTGACAAGCCCATTAGAAAGTTTTGCAAATGGCAAAGTACAATATATTGTGTTTACGTTTTGCAATATGCGTAGAGCGCGTGTACGAAACAGTGTCGTTGAAAATAATAATTGTTTTATAAAGGTTAAATTACATTCTTCTTCGGAAAATTGTCGTTTATCCTGTATTTTAGTATAACGTAGCCCTTAATTTTGAATGAAATTAAATATAGTGAGGCGGTGAATTCAGGCGATTTTTGAAACTGTAACTGTGTCAAAGCGAGGGTTGAATCGCCTGAATATCAAATAAATTATATCAATCAGCTGACATTAATTTTGCGTGATTCTATTGATTTATAGATTATCGTATGACTCGCGTTAATTTTCGGTGTTACGTATGATTTTTTATTATTTTCGAGCGTTTTGGCCGGTTTTCAGCGATTTCTTTAATTGGCCAGAATCACAGGGAATTAAAAAAAAATCACTGTAGTCGGTTGTAACGTTGGTAAATTATTGGAAATTATTTAAAATCAACTGGCAAGCTTTAAATCAACGAAAGCACTTGATGAGATGGAAATAAATAGAATGTTAACGAATTGCAATCATTTGGCATTTATCGCAATATTCACAACGATTATACGATTTTAAGAGATTTACAATAATTTCAGTTATCACAATTGTTTCCTTCTTATTTCAAATCATACTTAAGCCACAGAGATTCTTTTGATTTACCAATTTCATCTCCAATTTTCAAATTTGTAATTTCCTCATTTCGTTACTAAAGGTGCCCAAGTCTCATCTTTATTCTCATTCAAATCCTCGTTATTATCCTCAATTGTCCTTTAACAAGGCTCCTCAATCTCATCCTTCCTAATTTTGATTCTTATTCTCATGCGGTCATCCTTTTACCTTGTTGTTCATCCCGATTATCATCATTACCTTTGTCATCAACTTTAACCTCATCCTCACCACTATCATCACAATCATTATCCGTAGACGAAGTCTAATGTCAATTTACATATATACAATGTACCCATAATAACGTATCGAAGTATACTGGGATAATCTCTTGAAACTTGAAAATGAACTGCGCATGCGCCAAATAATTAAATCTAATTGGTCGGCGAAATCTTCCCGCAGCGATATTCTTGTCTGCGATGCAGGCCGGCCAACGTATGCAAAATGTGTACGTTTGAATTTTCAAAGAGTATGAACATTAAATATCGACCGTTCTTTGAAGAATCAACTTTCCGGCCAAATAACAAATGCTTCCCAAACCTTTTCGAGTTACTACCTCAATTATTTGAGATTCTAACCTCGAAAATTCGTATCAACTACATCGCCGCTCGAAACAATTTGACAGCTGAAACTCGGGATTGCCAGTCTGCACGAACAGGCGATAACACTCGCGCATGCGCGGTTGATTTTCAACTTTCAAGAGATTGTCCCGGTATAACCTACGAGGCTGAATTTACTAACGTTAACGTAACGTTACATCCGGATAAAAAATCATTGTTGGACAATTTTAGGACGACTTTCAAGTAGTTGCTTTTTCCGAATCGATGTATATTCTATTTAAATAATGGTTTGCTAAATTTTGGAAATTCGCAAGGGTGCGAATAAGCGATTTTTCCTCCTTGTCGCCAACTTCATTCTCATATCTCTACAATCTGCAGTTGAGGCAATAAATGCAACACTTGAATTCTTACCGGTCTTTGAGGGCGCTGCACGATATGTACAGTTGTATTATACATTATGTGCACATCTGTATAATAAATCTATGTAATACATATACACACATACATGCATACATACATAATGCAGCCTTTTGTCGTAAAAAGTTTTTAATTCCATTTCGCCTCGCTCGGTTATTATTAAGCGGGGCATCATGCGCGGGTACCTGGCCCGCTTATATTCCTTCCGATCTTCCTGTCTCCAAAGTTATGATTAAACTCATTATTTAGACAAAGAAAGAAGGAACAGCATCAACCGGGCGAGTGAGCGAGCGGCAAGGTAGCCACTTTGCATCGCGAGGCGCAGCCCGGCTGGCTGCGCGTGTAATTTCACCCCGTTTAATTCCATGCAAATTTTCTAAAATCTTCCTCCCCACCTCACCTCCCTCCCTCTTCTCCTTCGTTTCTCTCCATCTCTCCCTCTTTTACGCTTCTCTGCTATCCACTCTGCCGCCAGTCCTAAGCCATCGCCTTTAATGTAGAAAAAGGAGTAGCGAATAAGATGAATAACGTAATACAATGCAAAAATATTAACAACGAGAAGAAAGGGTTGAGAATGGCGAAAGCTCGATATTTTTCTTTTTAATCCTCACGCGCGGAAGGTAGGAAAATTCGTTACTACTTTTAAACGTTTATTGTTTTGTAGATCTAGTCTTAAACTTCTTACGAAAAAAATGGAAGATCAGTAAATTTCGATGATTACAATATTTAGATGCTGTCGAATAAGGTTAATAGTTTTGAATTTTTTTTATGAACAACTACTGTCACAATTTTTTTCTTTAAGAAATATTCACTAATTTGTTGTTTTCGAAATTTGCACAAACCGAGCATCGATCATTTTTCTTCTTTAACTGCAAATACTATCGGAACGGTTTTTGATGACTGGGGATTTTTCCCTACAATTTTGTGGCTCACCTTGTTTTCTGAAACGTATTCGATACGTAAATAACAGGATGTTTCTTTGTCTCGAACAAAAAAGTCGTTTTTCAAAAAATTCAGTAGCTATATTCACCTACTGCTAGAAAATTTGTAGGTTTTTTTTGATTTTAGATAAAATTATACTTTTTTATAAAGGATCTCCGAAAACCAGGTCATAACGACTGAATTTTCAATATTGTAAAATTTAAATTTCTCAAAATATTGATCAATAGTTGTGCTCTTACATGCTTAATAGTTTGAATAAAACAATTCGTTTGTTATATTGAAAAAAAATACGCATGTCTGAAAAATGCGACAAATTGATTATTATCATACACATATACTTGCAATAATAAATAACTCCATTATCCTACGAGGGATCGTTTTTCAGCTTTCTTGTATATTTATCATAATAAAACTTGGTGCAAAATCGAGGGGAGCTATCATACATTGATAAGTTGATGATATTTGTTTGAGATTGGAGCAAATAGAATGGTCGGGGAAAAAAAAAATTGTTGAAAATTTTGAAATTCATGGTTTACCTCCTCTTCAAGCTGAATGAGTAATTATAATCAAACTTGACGAGGGTCCCTTGAAAACCTTGAATCCTAATTAAATATACGTGAAATATGCGAAGATTGAAGGGACTCAAGAATACACATTAAAGGTTACACAGTAATACGATGGGGGGGCGTGCACAGGTGATGGAGATACCGAGTCAGTGTGTAAATTCTCGTCCTTTTCACACAGCAGGATGGATGTATGTAAAGGATGATGATTCAGGCTGGAACCGGGTATGTGTGAGGCTGTAGATTTCTCGGAGGCCAATTTCGAACAACAACCCCTGAATCGGCAAAAATTACAGAGAGCTCTCCGGGCGATGAGGTGTGCAAAAACGGTCCGCCTCTCGACGCGTTCCCGGCTCGCAATTATATTCGAAAAGGATTCATGGATCCTGAAGGAAGCTGCGCTGCCGGGATTCGTGGAAGTCGATCGTCGAGCCTGGTTCAGAATGATTCGAACACGTACGAAATGTACCGCAAAAAGGAAGATTGCGGAGATGTGAAGTGAGGGAAGGGGGCGAACCTCAGAAGTCGACCGACGGTTATGGACTCACCTCTAGGTTTTACACCGTTATGTACACTGCAACACGAGTCTGCGTCTCTGCACGGATACACAATATGCGTAATATCGAGACGTTTTTATTCTTCCAGGGCCTTCGAATCGTTTTTTATCGATGCGACCAGAGGTGTGGGATACGCGTATACTGCGCCCTGGAATTGCTGGAATTGGATGAAAGGAGGTGTGAAAAAGAAACAAGGAAAACCGAAATTGCTCGTCTCAATTACTGCAAAAGAGCGAGAAAGATGCGAGAAAATTGCTACGATTAATTCTTCTTTTCATATGTACATGATGCTGTTAGAGTACCGGGCGCATCTCAATTGCACGACTTTATTCGTTCTTTTGAAGAGCTTTCTTCTTTTCTCAAAACTCCTCGCTGTATTTCTGAAGGAAACCTGCTTTATTATTATGGAGATTTCGCATCGTGTGAAACGTCTCGCTTTGAAAAGATAAAAAAAAGAGAAAAACAACAAACGAACAAACAATAAATTGTCTTCTCTGAACAGGAGTCACGTTTTGTCACGCGCCTGTGTCCCATTTTTAGTTACGTTCTGCGTAGCGCGTTCAAAGAAATAATTTTGTACCTCGTATTCCGGTGAAACGATTCTACCGAGATTTGAGTGTATTTTGTCGCAGGAGAATTTTTGCTATTTTTAGTCAGGTCCGAAAAGCTCAGCAGCTGTCCTTTTTTTTTAGCTTTACACTCGCTTGTCCCGATTGTAATTCGCATTTTCAATTTTCGGTTTCCGACCGAAGTCCATAAATTCCCTCTCCCTTGTTCCATGCATGAAATTATCCACCGTTTTGTGTCTTCTTGGAAGTCATTGTACAGACTCGGCTGAAGTCGTTGAGAATCGGAGTTTGGAAAGGCGCCAGGTTACTCGGTAGACAAATATTTTATACCGTTTCAGACCTTGCCAGACTGCAAAATAGAGTTTCCTGCACGATATTACCGAGTCTGGAACGTGCGGCCAGTTGCTATTTTTCATCCTACTTATCGCCGGAAGTGACAGTTTTGTCGTCTTATTTCCATTCTCTTGGGAGGAAACGTAATATCGTAATTTAAACAATTGCGAGACCCCCGTTTTGAAATTGTCACTGTGATATATGGAAGCTGAAATTACCCAAGTCAAGTAATGTTGTTTATCTTGTGTGGGTATCAGAATAAAGAAGGATTATGAATTGTTAATTCGAATATGTCTTTCGGTGGTGTGTAACAAACTTTTGCTTCCATGAATGAAGTTGATGTTTCTTTCGTGTAACGAAATTTGTACAATTTATACGGTTTTGGTGAAAATTCAAACGAGATGTTACCAAATAGCCATACAAGGCGGGTTCTACACACAGATTCCTACTGCCAACACTTACCTACATCTTACCCAGACTCAAACTCTTCTCCTCGATGCCTTGATCTGCGGTTAATAAAATTGTTGGTAAGGCAGTGCGATTTTGATCTTCGCGTCAGTGTAGCAGGCATCGATCGCTGTGACGTAATCGCGTAGAAGGGTTTGAGTCTGGGTAAGATGTCGGTAAGTATCGGTAGTAGGAATCTGCGTTAAGAACCCTCCGTTGTGTTGCTACTTTGCCAGGTCAAGTCCTCTCTTTGATTCTTATTATTCAAGAATCGGTGAGAGCAGGTATATGAAAAACGTGAGACGAGCGTGTGACTTGAAGTAGGTGGAAATAGTATCTCCGTTCACGGTACAAATTATTCAATTTCGTTCGAACTACAGCGGGACATGAAGAGCTGTGGATTGAATACCATCCTCGAATGCATGGACGCTAGCCGTCGTATCATCGTCGCGTGGCATAAAACCAAACGACGGGTAAGACGTACGATCTACAAGAAATTCCCTGGAGGTTATACGTGGTCGTTGATGTGATCATTTCTTATAGTGAACGGTTCGCCGTGTAGCCTGCACAAGCGGAGGTAAGTTATGAGCTGCCCGAGGTAGAATGATATTTGAGAAATGAGAAATCCAACAGTCACGTAGGAACACAGAGCCATCGGTAAATAATTGTACCCACTCTAATTAACGTTAACGACAGTTTATCGGGTCTTTCGAAACTAGAGGTTTTCATTTTCTCCCATCCTTTCGCCATCCTCGTCCCTTCGGATTCGTTAACAGTTTCGAAATCTCTTCACGCACCCGGTGCCTTCTCTGTTTCACCGAAGCTCCTCTCCTCTCCTTGGACCGTCCATCAAAGTGAGTCCTTTGTGTCAAGAGGTTCGAGATCGCGGGAACGAAGGCCTGTCCAACACCCTTCTCTCACATCTTCCGGGATATTTCATTCCTTCGACCACGATGTAGGTGTGGGCAAGGCGGCACTCCTCACTGTGCCTACAACGTAGTCCATGCAGTGTCATTATACCGGGGATCCACGGGCTGGAGAACCGACACCGTGCACCACCTTGCCGGAGATCGCCGGTTTCCGCCACCGTTCGTCAGTCCTCGGCCACGCGAGCAACACGCGATCACCCTGTAGCCATGCTAACCTGTTGGACCGGTTGGATCACCTTCCGGCCCTGGAAAACTGCTCTCCCAGAGAGAGATAGAGAGGTAGAGACAGAGAGAGAGAGAGAGAGATGGACGGATTCAAGACGAGATGCTATGGGTGGGGGCTGCGGAACGATGGCTGGAATAGGTGCTGCTGACCCCAACAAGAATCTCGCATCTGCTCTCCTCTCTCTCGTCTCCTATCTCCTCCTATTCTCGACCAGGCGTCCTCATCTCGATCATGGTCTTCCCGATGCTTCTGACGCCGTTTATACACTGTGTCGCCTTCGGGGACTAATTTACTCCCGAGCTTTTATTATATACCCTCGGCTATAAAAGTAAGAGTTAATTAGTCAGGTCGCTACTTCGACAAGGTAGCTCTTCTTTTTATGAATTCCTTTTAGGCGCATACATAGAAACTGATTTTTTCGTTTATTTGGAAGTTACTGTCGTTATTATTATCATCATTAACGCTAATTACATTCATGTATATCAGGGACACAACTTGACTATTTATCACTTCGAATGATATTTCGTTCAAAGTATACCAACCTATTACCGTCGCTATAATACACACCTCGATCAATTGATTCGGACACTTTTTGAGGTCAATAATCTATGGAGTCCTCGTCACGAGTACGTTTCAACCGATGCAAGAGATGGCGAAGGGAGGAAAGTCGGAACTAATATGGAACAAGTTCAATCTACTTACTCCCCAATCGATTCCAGTAGAAAAAATTAGTAAAACTATACTTTCACTATGTGTACATTTGGATTCTATGGCCTCGAATAATATACCCAAGATTTTTAGTACGGTAAAGGTTATTTGGTCAATAATTGGAACCAATGGTGTAGATTCATTACATTAAATGGTAGGGTATAATGACGATTGAAACATCAAAAGTTACCGCGCGGTGTTCGTCATAAAGCTTGACTTAATTGAGCTACTATTTATGGTGAAATCTGTGTGGAATAGTCATCGTTAACTGGCAACTAAAAGCATCACGGTAGGCAACAAGTTGATCGATCGTACGTGCCGAGCATACTTTTACCGAAAATGAGAAAATCAAAAATTCAAACACGCATGAGGCATAATATAATAACCCATTCGCGAACAACACTATACTTCACTTTTTTCGTCACAGAACGTTGGTCCAATTTGTCGTTTGTGTTAGCTTGCGTCACATTTCGTTGTACGTACCGAAAATCCGCCAGTGGATTTTCTTTCCTTCGCCCATCACGTGAGTCGCCTCTTCCATGCACACACACATACACACACACACACGCGCATATAAACTTTTTCCTTTTTCTACAACACGTCCACCTCCTCCTTCTTCACCTGCTTTGTGTAGGTTTTTTTCTCTACCGTTCCCTTCTTTATCCCTCACTACTTTCCTCACTTTCTTCTCGTGCTCTTCTTTTTATTCCTCACTCCTTAGCGCCTACCCTGTGCCTTCTCATTCACCTTCTCCTTGTCTTCCTCTTTCCTCTACCTCGTGGTTGTGCGTAGTGTGTGGTTGTACATAAGCAGAGTGAGGGAGGAGGGCGCTGTAATGTAACGTTGGATAACTTTGACCCTTGTCAAAACGTCCACTTTGACATAAAACCTAGACTCACATTCACACAACGATTTCTCTCATATATACGCCATCCAGACGTTTTGTGTACCGGTTGTTGAACCTGCGCCAACACAGAGATCTCAAACTTTTGCCTCGCGGTGTACAGAGAACACCCAACTAATGGATTTTCAGCCACTTGCTACACCAGCTTCACGCTCACGCATGTATAATATACCTACACATGTGCCTATAATACCAGATTTATGGGATGTACCTTGTAGGTACAATACGCCATGAGTCAATACTCTGCAGTTTGTATAATGCCATTGTGCAAACGCTAATTTCACCTCATTAATTTTATAAACTTCATATACCACTCACCTGCGAATTGAGTTGTATTCAAAATTGGTCGATGTACGCATACGCAAAAATTTGTTGAATTTATTATATATATAGCACATAGGTAGGCAGATTTTGTACCAAATGCAACTAATTTGCGAATTAATCAATCCACCTGCGCCGCAGCGGTGAATAAAATTAATAACATTACGATATTGTTTCAGACTTGAATTTACTGGCTCAATTGGTCAGAGTGTGTACCGACAAGTGTTCTTTTGTTTTGGAACTGGAAATTTTGACATCCCTTGAAACTGTAGTGATGCAGACAAAAAATTGAAGAACGGAGTTCAGAGAACAACTTTTGTTCACTTCTCGTTTGAAAAAAGTTTTTATTCGTACTTGTTGAATATTGGAAATAGCACAGTTACTTTGCGACCATCCTCCGACCACTTTAAGCCAAGTTTTAAGAACGGTCAAGCGCACAATCACCTTACAAAGATCAAATCCTTTCGAATGTTGTTTCAAAATATTTTTACAACTTCAATAAAGTAATAAAGGGGCACTCGAATTGCCCCTTATATACATATGACTATGTATACTGTGTCGAGTTGAGTGTCTTCATGCATGTAGGTCGGTTTATTCCGTGAACAACTGGTCGTCGTTCATTCCTGATATACGATAAGTAATAATCTTGTAACACATATTTTAACATCACGATGAAAAACATTTCAAAACCTTGTATCTCAATCGGTTGACTCATGAACTCGAAAATTTTCGACGATGATCCGCGTGTGTCGGTATTTGTTTCTGCCAAACGGTGAGATTATAGATGATCCATCAGTCCATCAATCCTGAAACGCGATTCGAAAGTGATAAAGTATAGCTTTTGTACCTAGCTGTGATGACTGCTGGACAAATGGACCTGAAACAAAATGAAATATAATCTACGAAAGAGCTTAAAATCCTACTCATGATAAATTATTCGAAAACTCTCGTCGTTTAATTCGCTGCAATGGAAGCTCAATGGGTAATGTAATTTAACAGTAGAAGAACGAAAATTGGATGGTATTAAATTACAGCATGTCTGAAATGTCTGTAAATCTGATCCTCAGAGTTCATATAAAATTTAATAACGATCAATAACGTTTCATGAGACAAAAATTTTTTATGATAATGGCTTGAACAGCATCGACAATTATTGTTCTTCATATCAACTGTCATATTATGCCACTTTTTACCACATCAAAACGTATCCCGATTCCCGCATATTCAATGTACTCAGCAGCTACATAAGAAAGGATATCCACCATTGTACAAATTGGCAGAGAAAATCTCGTTCTCTCGGCGAAAGAAGCAATTATGATAACAAGCTAAACGTGGTGGACTGTCATTTATACCAAAGCATGGGATCGGCTAACAGGAATGCTTTTTCTCGCAACAACTTACTGGTATAAGACCAGACGATGATGCGGCTGTCGCTGACGATACCCACAGCTAATTTTAAACGCGTCCGATAATAAGCCCGGTGCTCTACTGAGGGATCATAAATGGTCTTGGCATGCCTCTCCACCTTCCATCCGACCAGTATCTATGATCGTGAACGAGCAGTGGGTATAATAAAATGAATCGGTACAGGGGAATAATGCAGGGTTGTTGGAACTGGTTTGTGTGTTGCAAGGAACGTTAACCTGCAATCTCTGCAACCTGCACGCTCTTGTGAAACGCATCACCGACAACTCGCGTTGAAACTATCGAGGGGCAATTGTGCAGCAGCAGGATCAAGTGCCCACCTGAACTGGTATTGCACTTGCCTACCGGACACTCGTGTGTCTGTCTGCACTCAACATGACGTGCGTATAAGTCACGTCGCCCACGTCGTTCTCGTTCTCGTTATCGTTATCGTTAAACGCCATTATGAGTTCGTTACCGAAGCCCAGTTCCACGTGGTGAACCAACATGCCACTCCTCCTCTTCCGACGCAGCCTCCATTAGTTGTTAGTTCGCGGTATGCGAACTTTTCTAAAAATTTCATGGTCTACCCTTTGTGTAAATGCCTCCTGCATTGGTCCGTAATGACATAATGTTCTCGGTCTCGTTGCTGTTTTCATCAACCTCATCAACGTTCTTCGCACTGTTTGATTAACCCTTTGTGTCACGGTGGCAGTTGTTGTTAAGACCTATTTTATATCCACTTTTTGTATGTTTAGAAAACTTTTAAACATCTGCTCTGCTATTTCTGATAGTATTCTAATAGGTTTTCAACACTCGAGAGTAGTTGTTGCGATATAATGTAAATTGTTGTTGTTGGAAACAAATTGATTGGAAATAATCGTAAAAATTGAAGGAATCATTCATTTCCGAGAAAGTTACTCCTCTACACCTGTACATGTTTTACATAAAGAGATATTGAAAACTCAGTATGGCGAATCCAATCAGCGACCCCAAATACCCCAGAATAAAGTTTTTTCTTCGGATTCCATTAAATTTGAAATTTTCGTCCACCGTGTGGGATCCACCATCTTGAATTTTCAAAATCTGATTTCAGATTGGTAAGTTTTGGTTTTTCGAACATTTAATATGTTTCTTAGAAATCTGAAAATGATAGAAATAGATCGGATTAAGGATTAATAGACAAAAGAAAGGGGGTTAAAAGAGGGGGTGGTTAAAATCGTCCAAAAAGCGAATGTATTTGTTTAATGGGCCCCTAATTATCAGAGTATAAATTTGCAGAATAATTTTATGAAGTAGAAGCACAGTTTCCGTTTGGTATGGTTTATTTTGAACTCGGTTCAACTTCCGCACCATCTGATTTTTGTTCTTCTGTGAATTCCTTTCGATTTTAATAGCAGAATTTTTCTTTAACTGCGCTTATAGCCAAACGTCCAAACCGTATTGCCATCTCTCGTGACAATGAGTGTAAAAAAAAATCCAGTGGAAATTAATTACAAATATCTCAGCTTCTAATAATGCTAGCGAGATTTTTTTTTTTTTAAATAAAGTCCAAACATTTTTGCATAAAATGGTTGTATTTTAAAAGTAATTAAGTTGAACTAGGCAAATAAAAATGAACGTTGAATGGAAAATTTTACCCTCATTGCCTGTCAGGGGTTAATTTAAATATCGCGTCTTTGAAAGTATGAAAACGAAGTCTCTGTAACATAAGTTTTAAAAGGTTCGACAAAATTCTCATTAGCATTGAATGTCCCACATTTGTGTAGATATTATGCATGTAATCAACTTTCTTTCCGATATCATGTATAATATTGTATAATATATTGGTAAAGGTATCTATCTATCTATATAGCTTCTGTATATATTTCTCGTCTCAGCTCATCGAGAAGAGTTTTATTATACAGCTTTCGTTATGACTATTGAATATCAATTTCTGAAGCGAGTTGGCGAGTCGGGATATAAAGAAGAAGAGAGCTCTTGTTTTTTTTATTCTCGTCGTCTTTTCAAAAGTTCGCAAATTGCGAATAATTTATTGGGTGTAACAATTGAATTTGAGTGAAACTTCTCGGTCTGGTACTTTTGAATATTATTTCACAAAGTGGATGTAATATATACACCATATATTCTATGTATAAAGATATATAAATATTATAAGTAAAGTTTTATTGTTATACTCTTACATCGTACAATTAGATTGAAGGATATCGCAGCGAGCTGACGAGTCGCAAGAAACTTTGCCTCGGAAAAAGTTTTCTCCTTCATCTTGGAAGTACGTTTCACGTCACTCATTTTGTACATATTTGATACTTCAAAACATTTCCAGCAGCTTTTTTCTGTATGAATAGATAATGCCTGCCATTTGAACGTTAATTTTCTTTTTTCATCATAACTTTTTCGGTGCGATATTCGAAAAAGCAAACTTAAAAGAAAAAAAAAAACACCAAAAAGTCCATGTATTTCTTATCATTTATCGTCTGAAGACAAAGTTAGAATCGCAAAAATAATTCAAGGATATGTTC
Source organism: Neodiprion fabricii (assembly GCF_021155785.1). NCBI lineage: Eukaryota > Metazoa > Arthropoda > Insecta > Hymenoptera > Diprionidae > Neodiprion > Neodiprion fabricii. The sequence continues at coordinate 17,791,090 of NC_060245.1, forward strand.
TGAATCCAATGTTAAAAGGTTGCTCTCGAATTTCTATGTTTTTTTCATTTGAATATCACGCGTACGATGCTCTTAATTGTTTTTCAATCGTTACCACTCATTGTCAGAGGAATTTGATGATGCGGATTTTGTCCTGGAAACAGTCAGTAGAGAATTGAATTCCGTACAACAATCGTGATTTTAATTTCCTTTGCAGTGTTGTTCAACGCCCAAAAATTAATTTTCGAGGCTCACAACTTTTGAACCGTTTCAGCAACGGATGTCGCTCATTGTCAGTGAACGCTTTTAGAAAAAAAAAGAAAAAAAAAAAAATTATATCTTCCCTGTTATTTAAATGGGAAAACTTGAAATTTCCAAGTGCGTCATTTTAAAATGGGATCTAACTACGTGAGGGAATTTTGTTTCGTTTCTTTGCCACGCGCAGCAAGTTCTTCACCCTATGAGTAATTAACCATATCTCGGAGGAAAGATTGTGTATTATAACAAATACCGAATTGATTTCAGCGATTATCTAGTTCCTTTGAATGTTTGAGCGTGGTTGGTTTGTTGATAGCAAAACTGTTGTCAAAAATGAATCACCCTTACGGTGTGATATCGTGAATTTGAAATTTGACAAAGAGGTAATATGGCGCAGGTACGTGAAAAACGGGCGGGTTGATTTTGAGAGATTGAGGCGGGCGGAATAAGGCGGGTCTCGTCGGTACACGTGGCGAGGTGAAGCCGAGGGTTCAGAGGTCAATAGGGAGTGGACACTCGAGGTCGATGTGGCGGCGAGTATCCCTGACAAGTTTTCCACCTCGGTGTAACTTGAAACACCCTCTAGCAAAACTAATCGGCCTAAGAGGTCTCTAAGTGGCCCTCAAGACTCTGTCTAGTTTGCGGTGAGGATGGCCTCCGGGGTGCTCCGGGGTAAAGAGGGAAAAAGGAGACCGGGAGCTGAGGGCTGTCTGCTCCTCGCTTTCGGACGCGATAGAGAGAGAGAGAGAGAGAGGGTGGGAGGGAGGGAGAGTGAAAAACGGGCGCCACCAAGAGTGAGAGAGAGAGAGTGAGAGAGAGGGGAGAAAGAACGCGGAGGCCGAAACGTCGAGCAGAATTGCGAATTAGTGCGCGGTATCGCGGCATCTTACCCCTCGGCCTGCTTCTCTTGCCCCAAAAGATTAGCGGGATGAAGAAGGAAGGGTGTGGTATCTCCGTCTTTCTCACTTTCCTTCGTTCTCTATCTCACTCCCAGACCATCTTTTTCTATAATCTCTTAATTCGGATGCGAAACTTAAGGTCATGTAGTATTTCTACCCTTACCGACCGAGCAAGACCACCCTTTTTCTTTCTATATTAAATAAACAAATGAACGGAAATTGCTGAAATTTCGACAATGCGTCGCTCTTTTGTAGCGGAATTCAGGAAAGTTATAATCCTATCACGAAAATCTGAAACTGATTTCAAGGTCATTTTTTTTTTTTTATATATCGAAGACAAAACGTAAGGTGGGGTTTCCTAACCTACAAAATCGTAGAAGTTCCGACAATTTGGGTATAAGGTTTACTTCCAGGAACTTTGGTAATGTTGTTTTTTCGTCTGGTTCGATTATTAATTTCAGTATGTGTTATAAAACAGTCGTATTGTATAATTTGTTAAATTGAGGATGGCCGGACATGCCCCGATCGAAACGTTTTAAGGAAGTTGCAACTTTTTTGGAAATGACCTTCACACCCGAGAATTCTTATGCTTCTTAAGCCGAAAATTGTCAAAAGATGTGTGGGTTTTTAATACGTGTTACTATTTCCATATTTTCCGCATTTCAGGGCTCAAAAAGTGTATAGCTCGGATATTTTGCGCAGTTCCCGAAAGAATGAGGAGTAAAATGAGCCATCGTGATACTGTTTTCATGTAATATTGAGGTCGCTAGACGAGAACTAGGAATTGCAATAAATTTGTAAATAAAAAATGAAAGATAAAATGAGAGTTTGCTCGGTCGGTAAAGGTAGGCGTACTAAATAACCTTAACTTTGTTGATTTCGCCCACGGTCAGTCTCTGCTGATCGGAATACATTTGTTTTCCATCGGTAAATTTTTTTCTTTTTTTTCTTTCTTTGTTTATACATGTAGAAGAAATATAATCGTATCTTCGATTTTCGTTCGAAAAAAAAAATAGTGTCCTCAACAAAATTAAGTCATGTGTAGTACGAAATCATTTACAATTTCAGTATTAATTTTAGTTTTTGCAGTTTTATGAAACCCATCGTAGCTTACGTAGTGTATTAATCGGCTAAAAACGGAATTTACGACTATCTCGTAATCAAACCAACGAAAAGTAGCGATTTCCAAATCGCCAATGAGTTTCTGAATTATAAATATGTGTTCAAATGTCGTGATTCGGTAACAGTCCGTTTTCATAAGAGTAAGTAAGAAAAAATAAGGGGGCGACAACGAAAGAAACTCTGAAAATTGAATCATAGCAATTTTTCTACCAATAACGAGTTTATCTGCGGATATCAGCTCTATATATGGTCTATATTTATTGTATAGGTAGGTATATTATATGTAGGTACCTTACATAGTAGGCCTGAAGTAACAGGCTTTGTTGCAAGAGAGTCACGACCGGCGAAAATAAAAGAAATATCTACCTACTCTGCGAAAAAGTTCAGCATTTCGTTTCGATGTTTATTATGTTAGAGAAATTGTCTCTTGCTCTTTTTTTTTTTTTGCACGCTTCGAGTATTTCTTATGACAGACGGTAACGGCTAACTTCGGTCTATATTACACCTTAAATCACTGCCAAATTTTGCAAACTTCAATATTTCATTAACCTTTTTGCTGCTGTACAGCTTGGACGGTCTATAATCATACCTATATGCACCATGCCGCCATTTTGGTATTAATTTCAATGAAAAAATTCTAAAATGTTCTTTAAACTATGAACAATAAAGCCCTCAAACTCAAAATGTTCCAGGTTTTTTCATTTTTAAAAAAAAAAAAATGCCCCAAATTTTAATTTCCAAATCTTGCAATTGTTTTGTTTGAATAGTTTTCGATAAAAGATACAGTAGCACGATTAATGAATTTTTGCAAATTATTTTCAACGAGATACATTTTGTTAATCAGATTAAATGTTCAAAGTGTTGTGTACAATGAAATCCCTTTGGGAGTCCGTGATTCAATTACTGACCGCGAGCAGTTTATTATCATTCTGAATACGTTGGCTGTAACAATTTTGGTGGCTTAACGTGCAGATAATAAGATTGTCCAGGAAGTGAGTAATCGTGCTTGAAATTACAATGTGATGCTTCGTACGCAGGTTTCTTCTCGTATTTCTCGAGTATTCTGCATTAATCTAGATTATACTTGCCATTGGCATTATCATTCTAAAATGGAAGTCTCTTACTGAAGTTTTCAAATTTTTACGGAGCAGTGAGCGTAGTTGAAGAACATGAAGATCGTTGACGTTTACTTCGTTTAAGGTGCTGGACATATTCAAGGTAAAAATGCTGCATAATTTCTGTAATCAGGAGGTAATAATACCGGGGATGAGTTTTATGTCGGGAGAGGTTCGATGATCTAGCATCGGCTGAAAGCAGTGGACGGAAATGGTTGGAATAGGTAAGATTGGAAGGCGTGTGTCTTTGCAGAATAGGTGGAATTCTCACTCTGTGGGAAGATTCTCAACGGAATGATTTTTTTGTTTCGTTTCTCTATCTCATCTAATATTTTTCTTCGCCCTAATTCCACGTTCACTTTTATTTATTATCACTCGAGCTACTGCGGCGACTCTTTACATCCACACCGTAAAGTGTAATACCGTAATAAGGTTGTTTTTGTCTACAAGCCATAGACGCAACTCGTACCTATAAAGTGACGAGACGTCAGAGTTCTTGTACAGTTCCCGTTCAACAACTCAGCAAGACGATCGTTGCCGACATGACGTTCAATGCCTATAGAATACGCACTTTTATCGTTCCAATGACAATTTATTCATCGTTTAATATTCTAGTATACGCGTAAGTTCTTTTTTTAAATCTATAAATTTTCAATCCATTCGTTTAACATTGTAAATCTACACTCGCCTTATAGCTTCGTGAGGATGTCTTTTTCCAATTATGCATTATAGCCCGGTATATATGTTTACACATACGTGTGTACAGCCGTATGCACGATCTCGATGAAATTTATTTCATGCTTACGTTGTGAATATCCATACATATTTTACACTATTCGAGAAAAGTTTTCTACCATAAAATGGTCAATAATTCATGATACGGGTCTACGAGTTCTTTTCCTCGTCGGCTTTCAATGAAAAACAAAAATACTCGGGCATCGATAATCGTTCGCTGTTCGAATTTTGAGGAATTTTTTTTTAATGAATAGACGCACTGTAAGAAATATTTGAGTGTTCAATTATATAGATTATAAATTGGTATTCATCTAAAACTATCTGATGTCAATCTATCATCATCTGATTCTAATCTAAATTCATCTGACGTCAATCTAAAACTATCTGACGTCAATAGAACATTATCTTGTGTCAATCCAACATTATCCGATGTCAATTCAACATTGTCAGATGTTAATACAACTTTGTCTGATGTCAATATAAGACAATCCGATGTCAATACAACACTATTTGATGTCAGTATAAGACAATCCGATGTCAGTTCAACAGTTTCCGATGTTAATCCTAATTTGTCCGATGTCAATATAAGACAATCTGATGTCAATACAACACTATTTGATGTTAACTTAAGACAATCCGATGTCAATTCAATAGTTTCCGATGTCAATATAAGACAATCTGATGTCAATACAACACTATTTGATGTTAACTTAAAGACAATCCGATGTCAATTCAACATTGTCCGACGTTAATCTAACTTTGTCTGATGTCAATACAACACTATTTGATGTCAATATAAGATAATTTGATGCCGAGTCAATACCATGTGATTCTGAATTTTCTTTGACTTGGCTGCAACAATTATTCTGTAGTGTACGTCCGAGCCAGCCAATTTAAACACCACATTCTTGACAGTGCTCCAGACATTTTTGAATGCTCATAAGAATCTTCTCTCGGACCATGAATATCATTATAAGATCTTCCGATTTACCGTTGGTCTGTAAGTTACACTCACAATCAGAAAATATGTATATATATATGTATATGTGTGTGTGTGTGTGTAATATATATATATATATATATATAAGCAACTATTCCAAGAATAGCAGAGTAAAAATTTGAAGGAAGCAGGATTATTTGGCCGAGAGATTTGAACTGCGGCATGAAAAAAACTATCCAATTTGTCCATTCATTAGCTCAGCTTGCCTCTACATATACATATATACACATACTTGCTGATGGAAGGTTTTCGTGGACGCGGCGATGGTGTTGAAAAATTCCGGTTAGGTATATCCGCCGCGCTGGTGAGATTATTCCAGATCACGCAGAGAGTGGCGTAAGAAAAATTGTTTTTGTGCCACTCCTACCTGTTTACTTCACCCTTGGCTACCTACTGCGACTATATTGTCCGGGGAAGGAAGGCCGGTCTGTCTGTCTTGCGCTAAGAGAAGAGAGAGAAAGAGAAAAAAAAGAGAGAGAGAGAGAGAGAGAGAGAGAGAGGGAGAGAGAGAAATGGGCCGGGTAAGTGGGTGGTCTTTGCTTTTTCATATAATTCTTGAAACTCCGTCACTGTCGAGACGTGAGGGCCGAGCATGTTGGACTACGCCTTCCTGCATCCGCGACCTTACACCATTTTTCATTTTTTCCCTCGTCATCCCCGCCCCTAACATCATATAGAATCGTCACTTTCCAATCTCCGCTCGTTTCGTCGCTCCGTTACTTAAACTAGCTGATATCCAATATGATTTACTAGTATTATCAATTCGCACCTATGATGTATGTATTTTGCCTATGGCCATGTGCGATTACTGCTAAAAAAAAAAAAAAAAAAAAAAAAAAAAATAGAAATGGAAAGAGTATAAATAAACTTACACCGTTGTCCGTTTCTTGACATCGCAGACCTTCATCAGTCAATTAATTGCTTAAAACTGACGAAACCTTTTTTTTTATTTGCTTTTTATATATCTTTTATTCTAAGGATTGAAATATTATACTCAACTTTTTTACAAGTTTTTTTTTTTTTTGTCTGATGGTAGTGATTTATTTTGCATATTTTTTGTCAGTTTCTCTTCCGTCGTTAAGATTAATTTTCAAAGTTTCAATTTCAGTGTTATTTTTCTGTTTTATTGGCTATTATTTGAATGTTAAACTTACGATTTTTTATGATTTTGTTTTCAAGTTAATTCGATTGCATTATTAAGATTCACAGTTGAAACTGCGGTTTGGATTTTTCATTACATTTCAAAATACACAAAATCAAGATTTACGAATTTCAGTTTTTGAATCACAATTAAAAATTACACATCACGTATATTTATTCGGATTATTTCGATTCTCTTCAATTCTGAATCTTAAACTTGAATTACATCTGTTTCTGATTCGAAAAATATTCTATTCACTAATTAAACCTCGACTAGGTTTAGAATTGCCAAAACGTTACATTTCCGACATAAAACGTTTCAATCACGTCGATGGCACCTTTAAATCCGTGATTTAAAATCTGTTTGAATTTCTTGCTACGTTACGAGTTGTGACAACGTATAATTTGCGATTTTTTCTCACCAAGATCACGATGATCAATGTAATTTTAATCTGTGCAGTGCCTCTCACGCAAACCCGAGACACTCACTACGCTATGCGAATAACGGAATGTCCGCTTGCAGGTATCGGTTGAAATTTTAGCGACGACATTTTTTGTCCCATCCATTCCGACGCCTTTTTTTTTTTTTTGCACCGTTGGTAAATCTGCAGCGTGAGGCACTTACAAAGTGTTCGGTCACGCCTGAGAAGCACGGCTGACAGGTGAATCAGACGGCGGTAAAGAATTGACAAAAACATGTACGGAGTAAAAAACAAAAAAAAAAAAAAAAAAGGTACGGAGTCTGGAACTTGTGTTGGCAGAAAAGAAAGAGAAAAAAAAAAATACATGCATGCATCCGTCGCCTTGATTACTTTAACAGATTTCAGCCATGATTGTAATTACAGAGCAGGCACGAGTAATCACTTATTTCGCAGCTTTTGGACACTTTTTTGTTCAACTCAATTTTCCTTACCGATACACACAAAAAAATAAAATAGATTCGGCAAGGCAACTGCTGTTTATTCGAAAGAGCAGTTTTTATCGTAATGAGTTTTTATATTTCTTTTACAAAACTCCCACAGATTTCACTCGACTCAAACCGGCAGCAATTAGTCTAACAACCGACATCGCGAAGTGTAATAAAAGCCCGTCACCTTGATTCTAATGCACTACTCGAGTTCCTTGCTTCACGAGAGAGATGAAGAAAATACGCCGCCTAGCGGCGCGACGCGTTACTATCCGTTTTATTGAAACTAGACACGGTTACTCGAGTCGGGGAAACCGTTTCGCCAGATTGATGCATGCAATGTATTACAAACGACGCCCTATTCCAAAGAATGGGAAACGATAACGTAGAATGATAAAAAAAAAGAAAAAAGAAAAAATCAACATCGTCAATAAAGGAAAAATTTTTCGTCGATGCAGCAAATTTGTTTCTCCGTTAAATTCAGCCTTGGTATAATTTTGGCGAGATACTTACTTGTCGCTTTTTCGAACGTCGAAACGTCAGTCGTTTCGTTGTATTCTCGACATCGTTGTCCGTTATCTGTATAAAAATTACACCGAATTACCATATCCAAATGATTATACTGTCCGCCGTACGAATGATTGATAAATATCGATAGCCGTCGGTCCCTCGATCTAACGTTCAACGGCAGCGACGCGACGTCGAGGCGACGTAACTGTAACGTTGATCTAGATTTTCGTCGTCCAGTCTAGACCGTGTTTATTATTCGTCGCTTGAATCATCTACACAACTTCGACACGGAAGTCAATTTCCCGTCTATAATGTGTATCCACTATGTATGCGTATACATAAGTACACCTGTATCGATCAGTTTACTTATTTATTTATTACCTCGAAATCCAGACGTCGAATATCCCTGTGATCGATGTGGAACCAATTTATTGCCGAGCCAGCGTCAAACGATCGTCGATGAATCGTCATGTCTACGAAATTAAAGCAGTGCAGTTAGAAGATGATAAGACTAACCGGGTGAAAAAGATGAATATTTCGAAAACTGTTAAAAGGTCACGTGGCATTAGAGAGTTTAAGAATAATTTCTAGTTTAAGGTTGGTTGTAAAGTCGTTATTTCAAAGGGTTTGTACTTTTGGAAAAATAACGAGTGAACTAATTTTAATACTTGGATTTTCTGACAATTTTTTCTTTAAACAAACACTGCGAATTGGTTTTTAGGATTTTGGTTATTTCTATCGAATTTCGTTGATCTAATGGCCATTCCGAGGTCTCCGTTTGTCAACCAATGAAATCCAAGCGTTTTTAATACACGTTCATTGTCAAATTTCTCCACCAGCGAATTACATTTACGAAAATACTTTTTTATTCGCATATGTTTCTGTATAATAATTACAAACAATTATGGCTTCACAATTCAGGATTTTGCGTGGAATATAAAAGAAATGAAAAAATGGATGCCACTATAGTGGCTTCTGTGACTGAAAGAGTTAAAGACCCGACCACTGGCAACTGTTTGAATGAATCTCGATACCTTGATCTATGCCTACATCGATCTGGATGAAATCATCTGAAATGACTTTAAGTTTCCAAAGTGTAGTAGAGTATATCGAAATCGAGTGCTGTTCTCAGAAAGTTCACGATAACTTTTGACACAAGTCTTGTTGAATAAAAATCAGAAGAAGATGATGGACGTTGACATTGACGAAGAACGAAAGCGGCGTTCGGTGATCGGTTGTGAAAAGAGCCGGAGGAAAGCTCAAGCGTAACAAGCGGTTGAAGGAAGAAAGCAAAGAGGGATCTTCGATATAAAAGAAAGATGAAGAAGAAATAAAATGAAAGAAAAAAAATAAAAAAAAATTAAAAGTAAAATAAATATCGATAGAAGAAATCGGAAGAAAATGGAGAAAAAAAATAGTCCTGTTTACTCTTCCCACGCATCACACAACGTCATTATTATTGCCGGGCTGTAGCTACGCGCGTGCTTCACATGCCCGAAGCGTGGTGATCATCAAAACAGGCATATACACGAGCATGCAACACCGTTTGGTGTTGAATAAACACTGAGGAAATCTATATTTCACGCCCTACAAGAGCCTCGGGCTTATACAGACCGTCTATCTGTATATCTGCCAGGTATTTCTGTGCTAGGAAGGTACGCTTGTATGTACCAACGTAACACACATCCAGGTAGGCCATGGGTGTTCGTTCACCAATGTTCATGGCCTAGACGTGTTGCATTTAGTTGCGTAAACGCCCGCTGGCTCGGCAAAGGCTCGACTACTTCGGGATGCTCGGGTCAACGACGCCGACGGTCACGTCTTGCCCAGCCGATCGTAAGCAATGGACAACGGGGACCAAGATGAATACGAGGTGAAAAACGCGGGATTGACAAGTACGCGGTGATTTCGCTGCTTCTTCTCATTTATGTCGAAGAAAAACGTTTTTAAGGATGTTACATCACGGTATGTTCAAAATAGTCTTGGAACGAAAACATTCGTTGGGAGAGATTCAGGGTCAATAACTGTATCAAGTATCGATAGGCCTGTGTTAGGAAAATTTTTTGGTATCACGGAAAATATCGAGCTGCGAGGCTTGGTCCAAATCGTTGAGCAGTTGATTCATATCCTCGGGGTTTTTTTTTTATTCCTGCTAAATTTTTCGACCACAGTTTCAACGGTGAAACCTAGGAATGTATGCAAGATCTTAAGATTTCGGGTAATAATGGACTCGTGTGAATTAGAAGATTTATCATCGTTTCTTCCGTCAGATGTTACGGGGTTGTAGACGATATCGAAAGATTTTGTATGGTTTTAACACACTTAATTAGATTATTTATAAGTTTCGGAAGATTTATAACCATGTCAAGAGATCTCCTGACGATCATAAATTGTGGGCTTGCACGTACGTTTCAGAATATTTACAAAAAATGTTAGAACAACTTTATGTGACTTCTGAAGGATTTTCAGAATTGGAGAACTTGGAAGGATTCTCAAAGATTTTTCATACGGTCCAAAGATTTTACCGAGTCGTGTAAACCGGTACAATGAATGGTGGCTTACTTGAAATTGTCAAGTTATCTGTAAAAACAAAAGATTAGGTGTTTTTCATAGTGAATTGTAGTAATCGTCAGCCTATCTGACGGAACGTTCAAGCCTTTGCGTAGGTTAATGCCATGTGAGACCAAATAATGGTGTGACGATAATAATTGACGAAGAATAGTGCCGTTGAAGTTTAAAATAGGAGGAAAGAATCCTAAATGACAATAATTACCGGCATCATTTACAACCAATATAATGTCCTCGTGGTTAATAGCACACCACGCGAAGCGGTATAATCACTTATGGTATCCATGTGTCCCGTAATGAATGTGGCTAACAATTTGCATCTATATATTATATATACAAATCGCATATTCCTCATATCTGTACCTTATACTCAATTGATCAATAGCAATTTAGCCCGTCTTTGACGTCTCTTTCTTGCCCCTCTTCAGACACTCCAGAGCACCGGGAATTGTACCTGCGTTTCTACGTGCCGCAACGAACGAACGCACGCACTTTATGCCTTGATCCTATCCTCGTCTCTCCTCTCCTCCCCACTCCTCTCTCTCTCTGTCGAAGAGAGAAAATGAGCTGGTGCACCGAGAGGACGAGAGCAAAGCGTAATTCCCCTCGTTCATCGTCTACGCCCTTACTCGGCTCACTTGCTCCTTCAGGGAGCACGTCGGCCTCCGCCTGCATATCGCGTGGCGTGCCCGCTCCGTGTAGTCTTGTGCTACCCCCGTCTTTATCTCTCTTTCTTCCCGAACCACAGGCTCACTCTTTCTACTCCTTCTTCTTCCACCTGGCTGAAATACGGAGCGATCAGGGAACTCGAGGACGCTGGCTGACGGGATGAGAGGGAGGGAGGAGAGATGGAGGGGGGAGCTTTAACGAGCCGCCAAGGTAGCCGCGTGGACCTGGAAGCTGCAGGACGCGCGCGCCTCCGTATTGGTGCAGGCTCTTCGGAGTACGACCCTGGCGCATCTACGTATTCCTAGATACAGTAGAACCTTGATGTTGCAGGCTAGGGTCACAAACAGGTTGACAAAAACCAGGCGCACTTCAAGGGGGTTGGTTCAAGTGAAGTTCGTAACAGGGTTGACGGAAACCAAGTTGACAACACGGTTAATTGGCAAAAATAAAGTCGATATCAAAGTTGACAACAGGGATGGACAGAAACAAAGTCGACAACAAGGTTGGCAAAAACAAAGTCGACTTCAAAGTTGGAAACAGGGTTTACGAAAGTGGAATCGACGTCAAAGATGACGTCAGAGTTAACAGTAAGGTTCACAACAAGCTTGAAAACAAGGTTGACAAAAACAAAGTCGATAACAAGGCTGACAATAAAGTTGGCGAAAACAAAGTCGACAACAAGGTTGATAATAGGATTCATCGGAAGTTTGAGAACAAAGTCAACAAAGCTTGCAACAACCAAATCGACGATACCGAACGTTGATATCGACGGGTAGGAAAGAAACGAAGTTGAACATAACAAGCTTGGTAGCAATTACACGGTTAGTAAGAACAACAGCTCGCTGTTATCGAGATTGTTTAGGTGTTGCAAAATGAAGTTGATTGTACCAAAGAGTTTCGTGAAGAGAAGGTCCGAGTCCACTTTTTTTCAACCTACCGTAGAAATTTTTTATGATCGCGTCAACTTTGTTATTCTTAATATCAACCTTTCTCGGTTGTCTTTGCTTTCATAGTTATCATCTTTGACGTTTTTGATTCCGTTGTTCTTAACCACAGTGCCATGAAGCTACTTGTTTCTATCTTTATTTCTTTTGACTCTATTGGCTTAGCTTTGTCGTTTTGAACTTTTGTCATCCACAATTTTGTTGCTCTCAACTTACAATAAATTAGTTGCTTTCAACTTTATTATTTCCAACTTCATCGTCATCAACTTTACTGCTATCAACATTGTAGTTTTCAATATTTCTGTTTTCAATCCTGCTGCTTGTTGTTTCCTGTTGATTCCAATTTCTATGATGCGTCCAATTTTGTTGTTTGCAACTTTGTCGCTTTCAAATCTCCCCTTTCATTTTTCTTTACTTTCAACTTTACTGGTTCCAACTTTATTGTTTTCAACCTTGCTCACATTTATGAACATGTTGTTTTTAATTCTGCCAATTCCAACGCTACTCATTCAAACTCCGCTCTTTTGAACTTTATTCGTGTTTTCCACTTTGTGACTTTCAACGCTGTTGCTCTCAACTTCGTTCTTCCCAACTCTGCTACCACGAAGTTTATTGTTTTCAACTTCATTGTTTTCAACTCCTTTGCTTTCAACTTCGTTCTTCGCAACTTCCTACCACGAAATTCATTGTTTTCAACTCCATTGATTTCAACTTCGTTCTTTGCAGCTCTGCTACCGCGAAATTCATTTTTTTAACTTCGTTCTTCGCAGTTCTGCTACCATGAAATGGTATTGTTTTTAACTTCGTGGTTCCATTAAACCCTCCGGTTTTGAACATCGTCGTAGTCAGTATCTTGTTCGCCTCGTCATTTCGGTAACAAATCCCGATTACACGACAGTAACAAGGTCCTACTGTAGCCTCGCATCAGAGAAACGATGCAAGTGCCGGATCCGGAGGTCGAGAGTAGGGGGAACCCTGCAGGTGGAAAGTGGACGACGTGTAGGTAGGACGCAGCGGGGACCATCGATGCTGTGCGCCTCATCCGAGCCGCCGGGGGAAACAGGGAATCGGAGAGAGATAGCCGGGAGAAAAAAAGGAAGGAAAGATGGTGCCGGAGAGCTGATGGCTTACACCTGCCTGCCTTCGGGCAATGTCAGGGATACGGCGAGATTCTTGCCCTCCGATGCTCCTGAGAGAAAGAGAGACTGCAGGCACGGTGGCTGTTTGCTCCAGCGACTATCATCCGACTCGATTCACACGTACATCTCTACCTGCCTGTCTCTTCTCTTTCCTTCTTTTTTCACCTATCGTTTCTCTCCGTTTTCAGCGTTGATTTTTACCCCCAAGCCTACGTCGAAGTTGACTTTAGTCTTTTTTTTTTTTATTGATCTTACTGTACAATTTTTACAAGTGCAGAGTTTCTCCGTCGCGAATTCTATCGTCGATCTGGTAACTCGCAGCATTGCTGTAGTAACTTAAATAACAAACCGTGTATGGTAAATTTGAAAGTAAACTGTGACAGTACCAAATTTTTTACTAGCGTAATAAATGCAACTAGTACGGCAATTTTGTTCCCATGTTTAAAAATTTAGGGATCGATGATGCAAATTACAATATAACAATGTAACGTAAACAAAATTGCGACGAGGATGGTTAAAGACGATGATTCGGCAAATCAAATTTCAGGAAAGTAAAGATCTTGCATTTTGTACACCTAATCGTGAAACAAATATTCAGAATCATCAGTAGATTCTAATCTTCATTATAAGCTTGAATATTCAGATTTACACTATTTTGAAATTTTCACTTCACTGATCCATAATTCCCGCCATTTCGATTCGACTGCCAAATTTTCAACCCTGTAATTTTGACTAAACGATGATCTTGGAATTAATTTCTATCTTTCACGTCGTTACCTCGAGTATTTCGCCAAATCCTAACACCAATTTGTCCGAGCCTTGACGCGTAACTCGGGGGTATCTGTACGATCTTCGAGAAGTAAAATGCATGTTGAGATACTCTACTCGACGATCTGCATGAGAAATCGGGCTCTGCTCAAACCAGTTTTACGGTTTAACGCCTGACCGAATTTCGTTCATTATTTTATTTTTAATCCTCCCGATGATCAAGTTCGGTCTCAACTTACGCTTCGCGAGGCTGTAAAATTTTGCGCGAAGGGATGTTTCACAGTTGTGTAATTAAGTATTATACTCGATGATAAACTCGAAGTTTCCACCCCCCGCAGCTGTGTTAATTCAAGCTCTCGTTTGTATTTTCTCATCGCACTTGTACTGTACAAGGTATACTGTACATACATATTCATGAATTTCCACGTACGTTGAATTTCCGCGGACTTTTGGCTGGGTTGTTGCACAGCGGCTGGTGAAGGGAGGAATGAAATTATACCGTGCGAATTAGCCTCGTGAAAAAACATCATCATCATTGCCTTTCGACAAATTTGCGCTAAATTTGTATAAACAGGGACGCAATAATTTCGAAACTGCAAGACGAAAGTATAACGATACATAAATAGTACATTGTGTAACAAGGACGTAAAATGGATCGTTTTTCAGTACCGCGAGTAGAAACTTACCGCCTACATTTCACCCTACCAAAATTCATACAAACCTACTTTGAAGGAAACTAAACCTAGAAATCTGGCATCCTGACCGTCTAACTCCTAAAAATTTAAGAACAAATCCCAGATTGAAACTCCAACTCCTAAAAATTAAAGTACCAAAACCCTACTTTGGCTCCTTCAGTAGACAATTGAATCTACATATTTAGATGCTATTTAATCTGCAGCTCCTCTATTGGACGTGTTTCTCTTTCTTTAGATATTTCATTACATCGACATTCAAGTGTTCACAATGAATAAACGAAGGGCTATTTGAACATAATTTTGATAAGTGTGAATAACATTTGAAAATTAAGTATTGCATTTCAACTGTATTAAATCAACGTTCTTACGAATACGAAAACCCTTTTAACCGATCGAATATACAGAAAATACGATCAAGCGCATGTGTAAAAGAGTTACTATTTATTGCCATTTGTTTTTGATTTCCTACGTTATAATCGTATTTTTTATATATTCAATCACATTCAATCAGAATCGACGAACCTTTATCAGCGGGGTAGGATTTTGAGCGTTAAAGGAGGATTTCAAACAAGCAGGTTTAACCCTACCTCTGGAGGGTTAAAGGAGGTTCTAAACAAACCCTACTTTGAGCCTAAACTTGGTAAACGAGAAATTTCGGTCATTCTTAGCATCAAAGCAGGGTCTGATATTGGATTGAAATAAAACCTACTTTACTATCTTTAAACCCTACGCAGGGTTTCGAAGAAGTCGTTAAATTTCGACACGGGACGAAATTGAGGTTAGGGTCGCGTAACGTCAGATTCGTTCGCGACTGCGCATGCGCGCAACGTGAAATTGATATTTTCTGCACTCCGCGCATGCGCATTAGCAGACTCACTTTACCGTGATGGAAACGGTTACTTTGTGTGCGGTAAATAGGCATGGAAAAAGTCGTAAAACACGCTCGCGTTGTACGAACAGTTTGTACATGCGTGTAGTTAAAATAACCGCGTGGATCCGGTTTCCGCGAAATTAAATTTAGCACGGTCAGTTAGCGTTTGAACAAACTCGGCGCCGAACGGATTGACACATTAGCATCGGGCTGCTGTAATCCGGACGCCCTGTGCTTCCTGGGCCAATTATTTAATCTTCTCGTTCCCGCCGCCACGCGTCCAACTTCGCTGATATTACGCCGTGGAGTCAGTCAAGGGAGAACCCGTGCCGCCCTAGCTGCGTGTATACAAAGGGCTTTGAGGTATTTAGATAGCGTCGGTCAAAATAAACAAGCCAACCTCTCCTCGGGACAACCACCGCAGCTAACTCAATCCGGGGTGGGAAAAGCGAAAGAGTAAAATCGAGGGGTCGGATGGGGGATGAGGGTGGAAACCGAGGCGTTGGAGTAACTCAATTTTCTTAAAAGCAACGCTAAAATCCTGCTCTGGGACCACGGAGGTGACCGTTAGAAATCCGGGACGTTGTCACGGTTCAGGATCGACGGAAGTCGCTGACAAAAAAAAAAAAAAAAAAAAAACTGGCTCCACATTCATCTATCTAAACCATGTACGTACGTACATGCAGATATACATAGAAAAACGGGATCAGCTAATCGTTGAAAGACGGAGTCATAGTTCGGAATTTATTAATTTTGATCGATCGCTTTTCTCTCTCTCTCTCTCTCTCTCTCTCTCTCTTTCGTCGTTGCGGCTTCAGCGTGAAATGAAAATTCTGTCACGCTTTTTCATTGTGAACGCGGGTTTTTTTTTTACTTCAAATCGTGGTAACTAATTCGTTCCGAGGATATATATTTTTATTTATTTTGTGGTATTATTCCGTCTAGCATAGGGATAGCTGTATTTAAATATTTTACGCGACAAGTTGTGAAATTTTTACGTTGAAAGGAGGAAAGGAAATTGTTTGCTGATGACTTGTAGTTTTGATGCTTTTTGCATGATTTTGGTACAGCTATTCACTTGTTCGCTTACTCGCTTAGACACAAAGATTCCACAAAGTTTTGAAACATTTTGGGACATTTCAAAAGATCTCCAGAATTCCTGTAACAACTTCAACAGATATCTTAACAAGATTTCGAATTACTTCGAAAGATTTCAAGAATTTCAGACAACTTCGCACTAGATTTCACTAATTTCAAGAATTTCGAAAACTGGTTTCACAAGATTTTACTAACTTATTCAAGTCAATTCGAAAGGATAAACAGAATTTCAGAATCTCGACAGGTTTCAAAGATTTCATACTATTTTTTTTCCAATTTAATAACTTACTTCAACTATATTACAGTGACTTCGACATATTGCAGACGATTTTCAATACGTCATTGGAAGAATTACAAAAGACTTTACAGAGGAATTCGAAAGATTATCAGACGTTTACATAATTTACACTTAAAGTTTCTTGGCTTTTGAAAAGTGTTCATAAGATAGTTGAAAACATTTTGCCTGATGTCGGAAAGCTTTTATACGATTTTATTAACTTCCAGAGATTGGAAAAATTTTACAGATTGCCGAAAGTTACTTGGTAAAAAATAATTCACTTTTGAAATGTGTAATTTGTCCATAACAATGTTTCTTCGATTTCAATGCTAAGAAATATTCAGGCTTTATTTGACTTAAAAAAAGTTTATATTAAAGAAACGCGGCTAATTTCATAAGATTTGCAATAAGTTTTGTTAATTTTGTAAGCCCACGTGCAATTGTGTAAAAGAAATAATAACGTTACGGATACGATATTACAATGAAATAATATGAAAAAATGAACGATACACCGATCGATTGATATTCAAACTGTTTAACACCTTCTAGAAGTAAAGCTCTATTATCTTATAGAAGAATTTTCTTTTCTCAAAGTAATTTTACCCCCAAAATAATATTACGGTCACTCGGAATTGTTTCCGTGCTGATTTTAAGGGTTGCCGACGGCCTTTGGGTTCGGATCCGAATCGCTGACACCTTCCAGGCTGTCCGACCCTCCGGGCGAAAATCGCCGGGAAGGGTGGAGAGTCGAAACGGCAGACGACGAGGGGTTGAAAACCATCGGCATGAAAGGCGGGCTCGCTCCATTTGTTTCGCTGACCGTTAAAGCTCCGGATAATCGGCGCACGTACGCCTTGCTGGTATTCCAATATCGTTACGGCGGGTGGATGCCCATAATCACCTTTTGTTGCAAATTACCTACCGATCGGGGTTTCTGACCTAGTCGGAATTGATTCTTCACGTGTCGATGAATTCGAGCTGAGAGAAAACACACACACCGGACAAGGCAATTCGCAAGAACCCCTTTTTTATTCGCATCATATATTTATGACGGGCGCGCGATGGTCGCTAAGCTAAAATATAGTCTATGCATCGATTAATCGAGTACAAAAAAATAATCTAACACGACTCGATTCGATCGGTAGAAATTATTCGATTATTTCGTATCTTTTTGCAACGGTGCATTTGAAACCAAAATTTCGTAAATTTCACCGCGTAATCTTACAACTAATAGCGGAAAAGTTTTTTTACAATTTATAGTTTGAATTTGAAATATTTTTCAATTTCAAGTGAAAATATTCGTTCATCTTTTAATTATCATATCAAACAGGTGTAATCTTAGTGAGTGAGAAAATGATAATAATTGATACTTTAATCACACAAATTGATATTGTATCGCATCGTTCATGGGAGTAAAAAACAGAAAAAGATTCTGAGGATAAATAATCGAGTCGGTCGGTCAATCGATTTTGAAAAATAATCGATTATACTCGATTCGGTACGAATAATCGATTATTTTTGGTCATTCTTAATAAATAAGCTGCAGCATAATAAATACATATTATCATGGAAACTGAAAATTAGCCAAAATCAACAGCTGGCTTATTTTTTAATTTTATTTCGTTCAATGTTATATTTTATTGATAGGTTTTAACGATGTTTAATCATGAAAAAAAAACAAAAAAAAAAAAAACTTTAATCCTCTGTGCCAGATAATTTTTAGTCATCTCAACAGGTACGTGATAGAATTGACTCAGTTCTAGTTCATAGTCTACATATCTAAAATTAAATTTTCTCGCTCAAAGTATTTAATCTCAAGGCTGAAAAGCTCGAGCTTTGACGAGTCAGAGAAACTGGAGTGAGAGAGTAAAATGTACGTTGTTAGGGGTGGGCGATCAGGTTCAAACGAGAGAATCTTCAAGCGTACACACGTATATATGTACAACGTACCAGCGTACTTATGTAGTCGCTTTCTTACGTACATAACTGTGTACTTAAAATCTACCTGCGTCATTGCGCTTCGGCCTCGCTACGCAGCTGCCATGCCGTCTGGCTTGTTTCGCTCTCTGTACTAAAGTATGTACGAGCACGAGATAAAACGGAATGAAGAAAAGTATTAAACACGGCTGGATAGTGTGAAGGAGGAAAAAAGGGAAGAAACATTTTCAACCCATCCTCAATCATAATAAATTTTGAACGTCGATCGAATTGACTTGATCTGTATGTGACTGAAATTAATGTTAAATAGTCAGTTTTCATTTACGAATTTATCTTAAAACGATCGTCTTTGAGCGAGGAATTTTTTAGAATTTTTTCGAAAATTTTAAACACGTCTTTCTGTTTTAACCTTTGAAGATTTATAAAAAAATAACGGTCAGTGAGACAAATCTGAGATGATTCAGGAGTGCTATTTAGAGTTAGAAGAATGGTGTGGAAAATTATGAACTAAATGAAAACTGATGAGGGAAAATCATTTGTGGAATTGGCGTGGAATACCCCTTATATATATATATATATACGATAATGCGATTGGCCTGAACGCGTAACGAAAGAAATGATTGTCTGAATAGAAAGAACGAGAGAAACGAGAAAAACTAATCATACAATAACGTATCGCAGTTATAATTTCAAGATTTCTTTTCATCTCTTTAACGCAGGAGTATAAAAATAGACCGTAAATTTCACCCTCAAAGGCCTGAATATAATAACGTATTTTTCTTTCGCCCGATTCGGAGGGCTGCTGTTACCCACTGTACGTATGTTTAGCCAGGGAGCGCTCCTCGTAGGTGTATAATTTAAGTATAAATTATTACGGCTGACTCACGGGTGATGCGGCCACGTAACGCCAGAAGTATACCGGGACAATCTCTTGAAACTTGAAAATCAGCCGCGCATGCGCCAAATAATTAAATCTCATTGGTCGGCGAAATCTTCCCGCAGCGATATTCTTGTCCGCGATGCAGGCCGGCCAACCTACGCAAAACGTGTACGTTTGAATTTTCAAAGAGCACAAGCATTAAATTCCGACCGTTCTTTGAAGAATCAACTTTCCGACCCAGTAACAAATGCTTCCCAAACCTTTCCGAGTCACCACCTCTCAATTATTTGAGAGTCTAACCTCGAAAATTCGTATCAACTACATCGCCGCCAGAAACAAAGTTCGACAGATGAAAACTCGGGTTGGCCAGCCTGCGCGAACAGCCGATAAAACTCGCGCATGCGCGGTTCATTTTCAACTTTCAACAGATTGTCCCGGTATATCCAGGTTAAGCCACCTGGCATCGCCGACGATCCTCATCTCCCTGAATTTTTTCCGAGCTATTGAAATTGGTGGGTAGGTACGCGTAGGTGCGTATAAGGAGCGATACGGCGTGCATAACGCTAATTGGACCGTCGAGGGGGGGGGGGGGGGGGGGGGTAAAAGTTTAGGAAAGCTTCTTTTTATGTAACGCACTTGACTACGCCGGGAAAAATTTCTTATGACTATTATTATGCAGAGTTGTTATGAAGTCATGAAATTGTTTTAGTATTCTTTCATCAATCGACCGAAATATATATACGGTTTTGATTACAAAATAAAAGTACGTTTTGCGACTGTGTTTACGTGTGATGAAAAAATTTTTATGTGACGTATTACTTTTCATTCCGGTCACTCGGGTTTTTATTTTTTTTTTTTTTCTTACGTACTATTCGGGATTAATAATGAACAAAAAATTTAGCGTCGGCAACTGTAATTAAACTAAATAGATACTTGTACCAAATATTCATGTAATATCAACAACATTGAAATTATCATTACGAGGATACTCGTTGTACCAGAATTTTTTTTGGTAGCGATTAAAAATGACTTTTTTCTCAGTTTAACCATCTTCACACTCGATTTCTGTTGTTCTCGGTAATTTTTTTTTTTTTTTTTCCAAAATTGCCCGGATCCGTGAGGCAGCAGAATTCGTGGTGGGTAAAAGGATACATTTTCTCCATGAGCCGAATTTAGTACTGGACATTGTATTTGTACGTAACGCGGAGCACCGGGGAGAAAATTTTATAGCTGTTGCACGAGAATTAAACCAGATGGTTAAAACGTGACCGTTAATTCGAGACTGTCGGGGGTCACGTGTTAATATTAATTACCTATGCAGGATTTCAGCCCCAGCAGAATGAGAGAAAGAAAGAAAGATGGAATAGAATAGAATAAGATTTATTATATCCATGGCGATGTTGGATAACGGATAGACGTAACTGAGACAGGCGAATGAACAACAAGATAAAGAGAAATGGCAAGGTGATGATGTTACGAGCGAAATGATGTTATGAGGGAAGACTGGAACTCAAAGTGCGAAACCAATGATGGAAAAACAGGAAAAACTAATCGATAGTGATTTGAGTTAAGAAAAACAGCCCGAATTTGTGGTGAAAATGAATCTGGAGAGAAGATTCGAACGTCACAATTCGGGAAACTTTTTGTGTTTAGAGCGTTCAAAATTATTGAATTCCGATTTTTTAGATTCGATTTTTATGTTTTGGACTCACTTGTCTCGGTGACCGGATCCACAGAATTGTATGAAAAACATTCAAGAAACTTTACACTCTAGTACAGTTGTAACAGGAGATTGTAATTTTTGACAAAGGGTCCGTTGTACTGTGGTTTTAGAAGTAAATTTTTACCCACTTATAAGATAACAGTTTGTAAGATTATGTGGAAGAAAATAAGTTCAAAAATATTGAAGCTAGGTAAAAAAACATGAGAGTTTTATCATTTAGCACGGTTTTGTGGTAAAATCTTTTCTCAGATTGTTGATACTTTATATATAAAGGTGTATCTACAAAACTAATCTCTTTTGTATACAAGGACGATAAGACTAACCTGGACTGTTTACGTTTATATTACGCTCTGATTTGCCGAGAACTCTGTAATCAAAAAACTGCACAGGTATTTTAATACTATTTCTGATAAATTTTCACTCACTGAAACCGAGGAAAAACACTGAAAAAATTCCATCACGTCAGGTTTTTCTCTTTGAACTCGTGTTTGCAGTTTCATTTAGGGTGAAACTCCCGTTTGATTCGATATCTGGTATCCCATTCTTGATTATGAAAATCCTATGCAAAAGTGATTTCTTACTTTCATTTGAACATCTATCAGAGTGAGACTTAAGAATAAATACAAACAGGGAAAGAGAAAATGAAAAGCGGAAGCTTAATCGGAGAAGTGTCAAAGAGAAGAAGAAAAGGTTTTATAGGCAAAAAGAACGAACACGAAACGTTGAGTATGTTTCACGAATAAATCATTTGTTCAATTAAATAAGAAATATCGTTTAGTTCATTGTAACGAAGTGTTGGTTTTTTCATAATCGTAATGCTTTTTTATCTTATGCAAACACCTTGTATTTTGAAAAAATACCGCACGCGATGGATGAGAATGGAAGTTACTTTTGGATTCAACGCACTGCTCAAAAGCACAGTATTAATCAAAAACATCCCATGCAGCTGAAATAAAAATTTTTTGTTTGGCAGACCAGTGATGTTTTGCGAGAAGGAAGAGGTAATAAAATTTGCAAAATACAATCTAAACTTAATAACAAATTACAGTTTCATACTCGTCTTCGCCACAGTGTCATTCCTGCGAGAATGACCATTGCGTTTTATATTTTTACAAACCGTTTTTTTTTTTTTTCCTCTCCTCATACAACTCTTGGTTTTGCACTCCGGGATCCATTCATCCTCGAGCTAAAATTCTAATTTCGGTACGGTGTGTGTGTGTGTGTTTTGCACGCATGACGCGTAGCCGAATGTTAACCACGATGGGTGTTTGCCCAAACGACCATGGCGCACCTGGGCAATGGGTGATCCTCCCTCCCTCCCTCCTCCCATCTCGTTGTCGCGACTAAGTTGATGACTCGAGGAATTAACCGACGGCGTGTTAAACTACATACATCAGGAGTCCGCCCGCGATAACTGCGAAGGTCGAGTGCCCAGGTCAAAAGGTCGCCGTTTCGCCCGGCAGACGTCGTAATTGTCTTTGTGTTACCCCGGATCACCGACCGTTGGATACCTGCGTGTCCCCTCGAAGAATTCACTTTACGGATTATCACTGAGAGACCAGCAGGGAAGTCCTCGGATAAGAATCGGTTGGTTGCTCTTCGGGAATGTTTTGTCGCGAGAGACGAGAGTCGCATGATAATAATGATGCGATTTTAGGAGGGAAAAACGAAAAAGAAAACAAAAAAAAGAAAAAAAAACACAAATCAATTTAGCAACTTTTCGTTGGATATTCTGAAATTCAGTAAACCGTACAACAAATGCAACGATTTTTTATTAAAGTCGTTTTTGAGTTGGTTAACAATCTGGAATATCTGTCAAATTTCACTATTCCGTGACTCAATTTATTCGGAAGATTGTTTTCTGGAATTCTAGTGAGATATTTTTTCTCCGTCACGTTGGTATTGTCGAGCATACAAATTTTTTTCAGAACCGCGCTGACAATGTACTTTTATAAAGAAACAGCAATATTAAATTCATCGATATTCAATACTAATGAAGAAAAAAAAAAGATCTGTACAGCGAAGTCGTAGAAAACAGTTTATTAAACAAAATAAACCAACGTCGAGTGAAATCGACTAAATTTAGCGCATGTTTTTCACCACTTCAAAGCGATCGGAAATCAAAAATCGGTATTTAGGTTATAGATTTTGGTTATAATTTCATTAAAAATCCTAGTAACTAAAAGATAGTGAAGATTATAGGTATCACAGTAGATAATAGATGTTCACACAATGTGATAATCAATTTAACACAGCGTATTCATTTTCAACTCATCCTATTTCTTTTTATACCTCTCAGTTTCACGGAAACGTATTTTACACGGAATTAGAAGCCGAGTATCGATTTCTGGTTGATTTTTATCTTACATTAGTTTCCAACTACAAGTAAATTTTGCCTTCTGTTGCAGTCCGACACCTCTATCGACGACTCGGCCATCTTTAATTCCCTGCAGTTTAGCTACCGTGGCTGATTTCACAGCTTTGAAAACGAATGACCAAAGTCCTGGTAACATCAAAGGACGGCCGCTTGACGTGAGTACAAGCATATAATTACCTATCCAAATAGAATGTGGTGTTGGCTGTATTGGTTAAGCAACTCTTCAAATATTGATTCTCCATACGATTTTCTTTCGAACGAAACTATCAACAGTTCCCTTTCTCATCTCTGATCCATCACAAGTTTGAAAACTGTGCGTCCTTCAACTCGGTTTCACGCGCCAATTGTGAGATGAATTTGCATTGTACCCTGATAAAGAAAGCACTTGAGATGTATCTCATCGATTTCCTTCAATCTGTCATATGTTACAGTACATCATGAAACATTAGACACGTGTGTTTTTTCATCTGCCAATTCGGCCGGCTAAGAGGTCAAAACCGCCCCCAAAGTTCACCCCCGTATAAATGGATTTCGCAGAATTTCTTGGTAATGACGCAAATACTTTGACAAAACGTTAAAATTGGACGTTATTCGCTATATTGACAGACGAAAATAGGTGAATTGTCTTTAACCTCAGACGTTGCATAGTTCCTTATTTTTAGAGGCCAAGCTTCAGGAGTGATTGAGTTGATTAGAGGATGAGAATATTGGTGGTACGATAATGAGTAATTATTAACCCTGTTACCACGTGATCTGACATCGAGGATTTTGGTAGAAGGTTGTTACGAATTCTTCATACACACCGTAGAAGGTATTCGATACGAGTGGTTCCCATTGTGCCATGGTTTCCGAAGTCAGTAATTAATACAACGCGGTCGTGAGGGACCTTCAGCATGGTCTGGATTTCGGCAACGACAGGTGAGCCCTGACCGTGACTCCTTACTCGAGAATCGTGAGAGAGGGAGAGAGGAAGGAAGAAAGAGGGACGGAGGGTCGCAAATAGCATCCCTCGGGCGAAGGGGAAAGACAAAGACGAAGCCAGAGGTCGCGTGGCTCGGTTCCAAACGGGTCGAAGGAGGGGGAAAGATGCCGGGGAAACTAATGTTCCGGAGAACCTCTACGTTACTATAATACCCTCCACAGCCTGAGTTGTACATATGTACGATGGTCTATGTATGTGCACGTCGCTTCTCCTTCATATACGGGGTGGCTATCAAGAAACGGTCATTGTACCTTCGCTTATGTTCGTTTCTAACCAGTCGAAAAGGAACCTTCATTTTTCGCCATATCATGTTATATCATGATCCAAGCTGTTAAGGATCAATGGAATCCGCAGTCTTGACCGAAATATTGGAAAAGAGAAAAGAACGTTCAAAGAATCTTTAGCAATGTTATTTGCTTACCAGTGACAGTGAACACATACCATGTTACATCATGACCTAAGCTGTTAGGGATCAATGGAACTCACAGTGCAAAGAATCTCTTGCAATATTGCTTGTGCCAGTGACAGTGAACTCTGACGAAACAACGACATCCGTTCGAAATTGTTCCGATTCGTTTCTACTGCACAGTATGAATGATGTTCTTTCATTCGTGCTTATAAACGACAGTAGTGTTGGAGATTTTTTGAATGTTTTTTTCCCTTCATAACTCTCGGTTCAGACCGTGGGTTTCATTTACCCTTAAAGAGTACCAATTAGTTCTACAGTCCATTATAATCTTTGTACTCTTAGAATTCAGTCGTTTGGACGAAGTTTATTCATCGGTTACTGGAGCTTTAGAATTTTTTATCCACACCAGTCAAAATGTCCTGCGACTTCGGACGATTTCTATTTCTATACCGGTTCGAACAAGTACTGAGGTTGGTTGCGAAGTCGACTTCTTTCTTTGTCTCGTCGTATGTCTTTTTGGCAATCTATACACTACGTAGGACGTTTAGTCAAGAGATTAATAATACCGCTGAACGCAATCGGTATTCTCAATTAGCGTCTTTCCATTCACGACGGATCATATCAAGAACATGAAAATGTCAGCCATCTTCTACTACCTGGAAGCGCTTTTGTTAATTCAGCTTTGATCCCATTCATAGTTTGCTTCAAATAGCTTGTAAGCTGGATATGAATCGAATAGCATGAGGGTGGGATTACCTACATTTCTGTATGTTCTGAATTCGGCAGACACAGCTCGATCCATATCTTCTGAATTCATGAGCTATTATAAATATCAAGCGTTACTATGCCAGCATAGGTACCTAGATATGGAAACGGAGAAACAGAAAGTTGAGAAGGTTTGTGTCTGAGCTATAAGGCGGCTGAAGTGTCGGTAAAATGCCGGTATCGGAATCTGTACGCAGAACCCGCTTTGTATACCTATTGATATCGTTTTACGCTGTACTTTCGTCTGAATACCAAACAACGTACAGCACACCCAAATTTTCGGTCGGTCTACATAACTTGTTAACAACGTCAAGTTGTCGATATAGTACCGAGTTTCAATATACCAAACAAACATTCATTCGATGCAAATGGAGCCAATATTCCTGACCATTTCGTGTTCCCAAATAGGTCGCCAAGCTTTGTTGACTCGAGTAAACTTCTTGCGACCATTACGAGACTTAGTATTAGGGACTTCAGTATTTGTCAAGCTTGATAGATCGAAACTTTTCAAGTGGTTACCAAAACTGACTAACGATTCACTTTTATCGCGGCTTCAGCTTCAGCTTCGAGCATTATTTCGCTTCGCCCAATGGAACGACCACTTTTCCAGAACACCCAGTGCTTGCTTCTCGTGTAAGGCTGTATGCGCACCATCCATTTATCTATGTATATAGGGTATTCTGAGTCAAATTAGCAGCCCATGTACCTCACCCCCTTCGATTTTGATTATTTTTTAATATGATGTTCTTACCAACCCAAAAGGGTCTCGGGAAACTTTTCAGTTTTTCTTTAGCTACTGGTAAAATTTTTCAGCACGCCTTGATAAAGGGGTGACAAATTTATCATATTTTTCGTAAATTTGTAATTTTTGCCATGTCAGAATTGGTTTTTTTTCCACCAAATACGCCTTGATCCAAATAGATTCCAGAATCACATTATTTTCATGGTTTCGTAATCTATTTAGATCGGGGAGTAGAAGAAAAAAAAACAAAAAACCTCCTATTTCGACATGGAAAAACTAAATATCTGTGAAAAAGAAAAATTAACACCGAGTTCCCATTATCGTGTGGTGCTCAAAAATAAGATTTCAAATCGTAGAATCTGGTTTATTTAATTTTTTTCAAGTTTCACTGTGTCTAAAAAGATGTGAAAGAAAATCCGAGACCCTTTGGGTCGGTAAGAACATCATACTAAAAAATGATTAAAATCGAAGGGGGTGAGGTACATGGGCTCTTAAGTTGACGTGGAATGCCCCATACGTACAAAATGCCACATATACCGCGGGTTATAATGTGGATGTAGTAGCGGGCGAGACAGTGCAGAGGATGAGGAGGGAGGAGGCGCAAAGGGGGACCACCACCTGCGGATCGAATCCACGCTGAGATCAGTTAGGTTTTATTAGTGGCAGGGAGTGCTGGTGAAGTACTTATAGAATGTACCATTGCCCCTCAAGAATTACCTGTCCCGGACATCGTGCAGGCCAGGGATTCGGATTGTTTTATTTTTGGACCCCGCAGGACGTCCTCGAGGCCTGTTACAGCCTCTTGCCGATGTGCTTTCACAGTTTATCTCATGGATCATTGCGATTATAATACTGCCAATTTCGGCAAGCGTTTCGAGTTCTCAGATCGTTCCGAGGGGCTAATCGCTCGTGGATTTAATGTACACCTGATTTCAAGATTACAAAGGTTTCAAAAGTTTTCAGGAATTTCAAATGATTACAGGAGATTTCAGATGATTTGAAATATTTCGAAGATTTCGTGAATTTCAAAGGATTCCAAAAGATTTCAGAGGATTTCAGTTGATTTCAAAAGATTTTTACAGATTTCAAGAGATTACAATAATTTCAGATGATTTCAGGAGATTTCTAACGATCTCAAAGTATTGCAAGTGATTTCAAGAGATTACAAATGATTTTAGGAGATTTCAGAAGATTTCATAAATTACAAAAAATTTCGAGGATTTCAAAGGATATCATAAGATTTGTAAGGATTTCAAAAGAATGTAAATGATTTCAAGAAATTTTTAAGGATCTCGGGAGATTTTAGAAGATTTCAAAGATCGTAGAAGGTTGCAACGATTTCAAAAGATTTCAGAGGATTTCAATGGATCTTAAGAGATTTCAGACTACAAAATATTTTAGAAGATTTCAAAGATTTCAAAGATTTCAGGAGACTTCAGAAGATTCAAGGAAAGGTATACACCAGATTTCAGGAGTGATGAACCCCTCGGATCGTTCTTAGATCGTTTATTCATGTTCGCCAATTTTCGCAAGCTCGGGTTTCTAAGATTCTGGTTTACTAAATATCCATACGTCTTAATCATTTTATCACGACATGATAAATACTCAACGTTTGACTATTTTGTAGTAAAATGAATAAACAAGTATCGATTTTTTTGCTCACGAGACGATTCGACGTATTGTGTAAGTGAATTTCAAAGCTTTCCCGATTCACATGAAATTTCGACCATCAACACAGTTTCGTTACACAAGTTTTTTTTTTTGCAACCTGTTAGAGTTGAAAACGGTATTCAAAATATTTTTAGAAAATCAGTACAATAACACCGAAAATTTTGCGTTCTTTAAAACCTTCTATTTATGACAATATTTGACTCATGTGCAAACTTAAAATAGTTTCACAGCATGAGGAATAAGACTTCTTTGTTTATCGAATTTGCAATCTAATTATTAACTAACCAATCGTCCCACTAATTTCCCAAGAGAAATGTGGGTGGCAAAAAAATGTAGTTGAAATTTCGCATCGGAATTATTTATGAAATTTAACTTTTCCAAAAAGTCATCGAACTTTTTTTGATTTAAATATATTATTTGCTTGATTACCAATTAAAAATTATTTGTTTCGGTAAATGGGTGAAATTTTTCCCATGAAACTAATACAGTATATCCGTGTATATTGGATAATTGCGTGTATGGATACCTGCAGTGCTTTTCCTTTGTCTTCATTTTGTCTGTTTTTTTTTCTACGTGTTTTTATTTTATCCTATGTTTTACCTACTCTTCTTGTCGTTGCGAAACAGGAGCGGAAATCGTTAATTCCTAATTGGATACAGATATTTTTTATCGTGGCGTGGGGTAGAAAAGTAAATACGATTTTTCTCGTCTCTGTTATTTTTATTTTAAACCAATTATTCTGACTCGATAAAATAACAAGTATAAAGTGTGAGTACTGTTTGTGACTAGCTATAGGTTTTTCATTTTTTGCTATCACATTTAACGCGACTCTGCTTTCTGCAACCGTGTCACCTGTATGAGGCATTCCATATCAAATGAAGAGCGGTAGGTTTTGAATATTTTGAAAAAAAATTTCCAAAAATTCTCACGATGTCTATTAGAGTTACGAAACTTTTCAACCACTGTCTAAAGTAAAATTTTCAGATTGTCTTTATTTATTCCAACGATTTTGATGAATTACATTACTTGGTGTTATTGTGTATAATGTAGTAAAAAACGTGAATTCGCCGATTCCTAAATCAAGATGTAAAATCCGACCATCAAAATGACGCAAAATTATGATCGTCGTCTGATGTAGAATTTTATAAAAATTTAATCCGAAATTTCCTAAACTTGGGTAGTTCAAAACTTTGAAAATCACCCGTAAATAACTACTATAGAGAAAATAGCCTGAGTTAAAAGTTCAGCAGTATTTTAGAGTCATTTTGGAGTGGAATGCCCCATACATACACACGACTTCAACGTACAATGTTGTTTTGGCTTGAAACGGGAGATTGCTGAGTGTTTTTTTTTTTTTTTTTTTTTTTATTGGTGTGAAAAAAATTCGTCGCAACGGAAAGAAAAACAATGAGAAAAACTATTCCATCGAATAAATCCGCGCACTTTAAAATCGAGTCAGTTGTCCGGAAGTGAAGCTAAATTTTAGAAAATCCACATTTCGTATTTATTTACAAAGACAAATAACACGGATAAAAATAAAAATCTGAAAAAAGATCTCGCTAAAGACATCATTTGAAAATCGAAGTTTTTGTTTTTGTTTTTCGTCTCCTCTGCAGTGTTCAATAAAGGAATAAAACTTCGCTTCATTTCGTAATTTAAGATAACCAATAATAATATATACGTTCGTGTGAAAAGAAAAAAAAAAAAAAATTTTGAGCGGCTGTCCGTATTTGATTAAATGAATTCTGCAATTTTGCCACGTATACGACTATGCGTGATGTGCTGGTCGAGGATTGAAGTATGGAATTACCTGTTGCATCCGGAAATTATGTTCTAACATGTTTACATGTGCCAATCATAACGGCAAGCGGTAATATTGAACAGGCAGCATTTCAACTATCGGAAAAGTGTCGAAACGTTGAGAAATAAATATTCATTAAAGTGCTGTCACGACGCTGACATTTCTCCTAACGTGGAAGCGTTACTTTAGAATATCGGAGAACGATAAAAAACCAGACAGACTGCATATACATATATTATCGAATATTTCAAAACATAGTTCGGAATATTGAATTAACAAGAAAACTTGGTCAAAGTAACGTTTTGTTGAGCTGCCTTAGTAAGATTTGATGTCAACGACCCTGGGAGTAAGCATAATTTTTCAAAATTGGCTCTAAATATTTATTTTATAAAAATTTTTATACACTACTCGAAAAAGCAATTATTAGATGAGAAATTTGATTTTTTTTTCCTGTGAATATCTAAAGCTCGTCAAAAAAATTACTACACAGGTCAGTAAAGCGAAATTTTTTTTTCTTCCCCAGATTTTTTCCGTGAATTTTGGTGTTTGAGAATGTAGAATTGACCCTCCTTACAATACTACCTACAATAAGATAAAAACTAGAGCCAATCCAATAAATTCTACATTCTCAAAGTTCTAAATTCTCGGAAAAAATCCAAGCATTAACACAAATTC
The DNA here is from genome assembly GCF_021155785.1 of Neodiprion fabricii. Taxonomy (NCBI): domain Eukaryota; kingdom Metazoa; phylum Arthropoda; class Insecta; order Hymenoptera; family Diprionidae; genus Neodiprion; species Neodiprion fabricii. The sequence goes on from NC_060245.1 coordinate 17,821,747, forward strand.
TTTTTTTTTTTTTTTTTTGTCGAACTGTTTTACGTTGTCGATACAATATTATCTGGTTTTTGCAGCGATAAATTTATTTATGTGGTTAAATAAATTTTTCCCGTTGAATAGAGACTTGACATCAATTTATCGTTTCGTAAAAATCCTGTTGTCTCCAATGTTTGCCAAAAAATATAGAGTGACCATAATCGAAAAGAATATGCATGGATGGTAGATTTTCTGGTTAAAGATATGAAAACTAATTCTCACCTTGCGATGAGAACTGTATTTTTCGGTTACGGTGAGGAATGAGAACAGTTACAGGGACTGTGAAGTAGCTCCAACAATAGAAACATCTCTCGGTGCAGTAATAAATTGTTGACTGGTATTAGGAAGAGCCAAAAAAGCTCGACGAAACAAATTATCACGGGTTAACAGGCCGCAGCATTGTTCCACCGCCCATCTCGAAGATGTCGTTGCAGGTGAAACTGCAGCTTCTTGGGGCTGAGGAGAACCGAGGTGGTCGGAATTGGAGCAAATGGTGGAAAAGCTTGCAGCTCAGAGAGAAGAGAAGGGAAGATAGGCGGGGATGGGAAGTAATGGCAGGCCACGCGACACCATTCCCAGTGATACCTGGGCTCCATTGTTCGGTGTAACAATAACCAAAGGTATCCTCTAGATGCGGATCTCGCCAAAGTTCTTCCCTACGACGCGTTTATTGCAAAAAGACCAGCTTCGCCATCCGGCTAGCAAGCGTCCCGCAGGCGATACTCTTATGTGTACTCGCAGAATTGCAGGGGGTGAGTGTATAAGGGTGGATCTCGCGTTTTCTTCTTTTGTCCGGCGGAAATACGGCGAAAACTTCTTTTGAATTTATCCGGAGAAAATCCACCCCTGTCTTCCTTCTTAGCACGTTCTAACGCCGCTTTTATAATTTTAAAACTTTATTTCCTCTCACGGTATTTAGCTCGATTAAATACAGCTGAGGATTTATTCACCCATCGGCTTCTTCTGTAGCTTCTTATTCCTCCTCCTCCTTCTCCTCTTCTTCTTCTTCTTCTTCTTCTTCTTCTTCTTCTCTGCCATCTGCGGAGATAGCTGTAAGTAGATAAAAGTGTAAGACGGTTTTATGCCTCGTTTTATTTATCTTACTTCTGGAAAAGGAAAGTTTTCCAAGATGGCAATTACACCGACTTTCTTTTGTTTTTCAACCTTTAAACTGACCGTTCTCAATTTGTGGAGAAATTATTGATACCCACTGTGGTTTCTCCAACTGGTTTGCAAAATATCAGCGGTAAAGCTTGAGTGATAAAAAATGGTTTCAAGATGTCATTGACAAGTAACAATTAAGAAGAAAAACTGCCAGAGAATTTTGGTGGCCGGATTATTATTCCGATTTTTTCTAACTCACATTTTATGCAGAGCAATGAAAATCACTATATGAATTGTCCACTTAGCGTGTTCTGTACAATATTTAATTATAATTATGATTATAGATTTCATTTTATTAAAAGTTAGATTAAAAATTTTGAATACACTAAGTCTAACTTTTACGAAAATCTAACCACCAAGCGTCCGACCATAATGAGATTTTATACGAATATTTTTAAATCATGACTGCCAATATCGATATACTGCTTTTTAATTTTCTCTATTTGGCATCCTGCCTTACATTTGTCGTTATCTTTTTCCTTTTTTATTTGAAATCAACTGCAGCTAAAGTTCAACTATCCACACACAGTTTTCCTGATATGGAAACTGTAGCAGCAGTTTCTGAAGTCTGTGGTTTGAGTTTTAGAACAGTTCAACACTAGTATCCGCAATTCTCTAACCCTTATCAAACTTTGCCAGAAGCTGGTTCCTTGTTTTGGGGCTTTTCGTGCTAAATCACCGAATTTGAAACCTGAATAATATTTTTAATTTGGTTGTAATTTTTTTCGGGTGATTTTTGCAGCTCAAAAATGATCATAGTTTTTTTCTTCATATTCTCAATATTCAAAAATCAATCCCATAATGGAATTCCGTGCTTTCTATTGTTTAAGATTTCTGATTTGTAATGGAATGATCTCGGTAATCTCAATTGATTCATCCATATTTCAAAGAAGGTTTTGGTCACTCGAATTTCTCTAATTCACAATTCAATTATCAATTGGTAAATCTATGACTTCCTTGAGCGAATTACCTCTCGGTCGGATATTTGAATATACATCGAATTATCATACTCGAATTGTATGTAAATTACGTATAAACTCGATGAGATTCGAACGACACGAAGAGCCCAAACCCAAGTCGTCGATCATCCGCATTTGACGCAGAGACGAAGTGGGTTTTCGTCTTATACAATACGGGCAAAAATAATGGCTAATTTATTCGAAAACGGCACGTTGAAAGCGAGAGAAAGATAGAGGAGTGAGGAGAAAGGCGAAGACCTAGGTACTAGAGTGTCATATGAATACATAAATATATGTCCTCCTCCACGTGCCACTCTAAATTTCCATTTCGCTTCGTGGCTCGGTCGAATTTATTTCTTTCGGTAAAATCACTGAATCGTTGAGGCAAGACGTCCGAGCTACGCTTGCCGGAGTAAAAAGACGTGACGTGCGACTCGCTGCAAGTACAAATCACGCGGCATTCGTCGGCTTTAAGCCCGCGGCTTCTATGCTCGCTCCACCATAAAGAAGTGAGTAGAAAAAATTATTAAAAAAACGAAATAAAAGGAAAAAGACTGGGAAGACGAGAGAGAGAGGGAGAGAGAGAAGAGTAGGAAAGAAATGGGACAAAAACTTGGCGGGCAGAAAAATGGATATGTTCAAGGAAACCGCCTTCGGCGTTCGACTTGACGGGCACCGAATAGAAATTGACGAATCAAAGCGCTTTGACCGCCGAAAGTATGTGTTCCTCAACGTCGGTAACAGTCGATAACGGAATCTATAAAGTAATCCCAATACTCTCGTTTTCTATATTATTGAAAACGCATGAATGAGCGTGTTCCACAAGCGCTCGGGAATCGCTTTTGAATACTCAATATTTGTATCCGTGGGATAAAACAGAAGTCGGTAACAGTCGATAACGGAATCTATATGGCGATCCCAATTCTCTCGGTCTCTGCGTTACCGGAAACGCACGAATGAGTGTGTGCCACAAGTGATTGGGAATCGCTTTTGAAGACGTAATATTTTTATCCGCGAGATAAAACCAAGTCGAATATTTATTTGTCTTTTATATATCCCTGCGGAATATTCAACGGGTTTGAAGCCGTTATCGGATTCCTCGTGAATTATTATATAATCAAACTCGTAAAAGTTGTAATCTCGATTCGTGGAATTCTTACAACGTCTGTAACAAGATATTTATAACCTTTAAGAGATGATTTCCTGATTTGGAAACCGGTCTCCCGAGTTTTATACCTATTATAAAAGTATAAGCAAGATAAGATGAACGTTCACAAATTGGTGAAAATTGTGCTGTCACGAATTGCTGATTCATATTAAACGACTAAATTGGGATTTTGTGGCTATCGTTTTCATACCGAAACCTCATATCTATTTAATTCAACGATTCATGTTTGCTGGCTAACTTGTTTCGTGGATTTCTCGATACTCGCTACTGACATCGTTTCTGAAACTGTGTAAAGATGACAGAGTAGAAATAGTAATCTTCGACCAAAACCAATACTTTTCTTCCATCACTAAAGGTAATGAAAACTAAAAACCTGGTCAAATGTTGGCGGATCGGCTAGTATAGAGTCTAACGTAATTTGCGCAATTGAAGTACCCGTTTCCCGAAGGACTCGACGGGCATTTCCCGGCCTTGGAGACACTCGAGTCAGTTTTCGCAAAGGGTCCGCGAGGCGAGTGAGGTAAGGACACTTGGTCCGACAACGAGGTGGCGAAGGAAGGAAGGCAGGCAGACAGCAATGGGACCGAGGGACTCGACCTGCCCTTGGTAATGGTCCAAGAACCAGCGGCCGGAAGTTAGCGAATTAATTTTGACCGAGAGAAATTCCAACCGCTGCTTCTGCCGCTGATGCTGATGCCGGATGAGAGAAGAGAGAGAACGAGAGAGAGAAAGAGAGAAAGCGAGAGATAGAGAGTTGCCACGCCGAGTCCTCTCGAACTCGAAGAAGGACCCTGGGGGCTCTGGTCCTTCTCTTGATCCGCCCGCCGATTCTACCAAGTAAATTTGCCAAACTCTGCTATATTCCGACTGCTTCTAGTCAGCTTCTAGAGCTGCTATATCAAGGCACACGCGTTAACTGCCTGCATGGTTTGACCTTCATTCGACGACCCGAACATCGTCCCTGTGGTGAGGGAAGCTCTCCTTAAGGTTCTTCGGACTTTTTAAATTTTCCTTAACGCGGGTTCAGAAAACTTTGAAAGGTAAGTTCCTGCTTCAGAGTACCAGTACGGGGACTTTTAAAAATTTAAGCAGAGTTTGTTTCACGTCAAAGAATGTTTTTCAGAAAAATAAACATTTCTGCCGCAAGGATTTCTCCACGTTTTCCACGTTTTTTGGTCCGATTTATCCTTTCAACGTCTGACATCCGAGGGGGTGTTCATTCAAATTGGGTGACGGACGATTGCAATGATTTCAACTGATTTCAAATTGACTGCTTTCCAAAGTGGTTTAAGACTTTAACAAGTGAATACGCCTGTGATTTTACGCGAATCCACGCCTTATCACGTGGTTTCGAGTGATTTCAACTGACTTTAAGTGATTTACAAGGGATTTAAAATTATTTTAAGTTATTTCAATGGATTTTAAAGTGACTGTTTTCTGAAGTGGTTTGCGATTTCAACAAATAAATACCCCATTGCTGATATCCTTTGGCGAGTTGTTTCCCATATTTTCAATTTAGTGATTCGAAGACGAAAAACTATGTGAGTAATTACGACGAATGAGTCAAATTTTCAGAAAAAAATTCAATCATTTGCAAATAACTTTGTCATAATTTTCATTGGTTACAAATGAGCCACAAATGATTTACCTACATCGGACCAAAGATGTCTGAAAAAGACCTCGTGAGAGAAATCTTTTCTCAATATTGTTATTTTTTTTCACCTGAAATGAGCTTTGGTTTCCAAATCAATCATTTTTCCGATTGCTCGACGAATCGCTTATTTCAGTCAATTGAAGTTCAAGATCAATCGCAGAGCCCTGATCGTAACGATCATGAATTATTTTCTAACAGGTTAAAAATCAAACAAACTTTATAAATAATAATAACAACAGCAACAACAATGAAATCGATGCGGCATGTATGCATATGGAAGGTTTGCGAAATCTGCACGGGGCAGAAAGCTGCCGCCGTTATCTGTAAAGTTTGGCGAACCGCAGGGCGAGAGATGCGACGGACTTTGGTCCCTGCAGAACATTCGCGAAGGTTGGATAGAGTGTAGCGATTAAAGCGCGATCTACGAAGCGGCGGATTTTGGAACGCGAAGTTCACCTTTGTCCCTGGTGTAAATCAGCCCCCCGTCGAGTTATGGTTCTCTTAATTACCTGTTAATTAGGGAAACCCGATAGGGAGTATCGTTTGTTATGCGAGCTCCGGCTACCCGGCCGCAGATAATATTGCTCGGTTATTATTCTTGTTTCGCCCATTTCAAACTAAATGGGGCGTACCCGCAAATGTGGGCATCCTCTCTCCGTGTGTTCACTCGGATGTGTAACCTACACACAGGCTTCTGCCCGGAATTGTTTCAGCTAATTATCATTGCTCCCATCATGCGGGGCTTCAACCGTTCGATCTATTCGTTAGATGACAAACAGAGACCGAATCCGCGCGCATTGACACGGAACGTATCCCAGGTCGATCTCTCTCGGAATTGATTTTTTTTTTGTAACATGTTACAGTAGACTAAAAACTAAGCGACATGTGTTTTTTTTTTTATTTGCCACTAAAAACTTTAAGGGGGTGAAACCAACCTCCAAATTAAGGCGCGTCTAGGAGTGATTTGGCAGTTTTTTTGTTTTGTTTTGCTTTGTTTTTGTTTTTTCTTTTTATTGAGAAAATTGCATTTTTCATTTCTCGTTATGAGGAAACTTTTCCAGTTGGATTGGTTGAAAAATATAATGTTGTTACGGGTGAAACTGCCGAATCGCCACTTAACATACCTTACTTTGGAAGTTGGTTTCACCCCTTTGCAGTGTCTGGTGGCAGATAAAAAAAAATACGTGTCGCTTAGTTTTTAGTCTACTATAACATATTACGAAAGATATTAAATCGGAGAGATCGACCTGGGATACCTTCCGCGTGAGACGAATTACACTCGTTACAGTTTATATTTAACAATATGCTGTACAAAACGATGGCTGTGTTATCATTTACACTGAAATACAATGATTATTTATGGATAAGAAGTCTACTATACGGGATGAAACATGTAGTTTCTCATTCAATAAACTCTATAGATGATAAAACTATTCTCATCTTGCTCTAGATAATTATGAAGATAAAGGATAAGTAGAGGAGATTCTTAATGTTCCGCGAAAATATTTCATCAACTATACTGACATACAATGATTATTCATGTATGAAGATTCGACTAGATAAGATGAAAGATATAGTTTTTTTTTCACATCCAAACATCTCTGTAGATGTTAGAAACATCTATATCTTGATATGGATAATCTAGATGATAAAAGATAAAGAAATGGGTTTCTTAATATTCTGAAAACATATATTATCGTCTACACTGAGATACAAAGATTATTGATCTATGAAAATTTATCTAGATAATGTATAATATATAGTTTTTTTTTAATCTTAATATCTTTGTAGATGATAAAACTATCCTCATCTCGATCGGCAACCGCTTTTACGATTGTTGCAACGTTAAATGTGCCGTTATTTTTTTTTTTTAATCTTAATACATACTCTTCAGTTGAATAAGGCCTTAATAACAATTTATTGTTGCAGCATCATAAGACTATCGCGACAGTTATAAGAAAATATAGTACGAATTACCGTGATAAAAAAGAATAGTTTTTTTTTTTTTTTTTAGTATGTAAATCGAATTGATATTGTGAAAATCAGAGGGATGATCTGCTCGTTTAGTAATAATTCAGTATTTACGTTCTGCAACAACGTTTGATCTCTCCGAGGTTCCGAATAATTCGAATGTTTTTGGGTTTGAAATTGAGTGTTCTTTCTTTGTTTATTTTTGGTTTACTCCGTGACTGAAGGGATATTGTTTTAATTAAATTCGCCTCAATTGACTTTAATTTTGAAGAGAATTTGGTATTTACGAACTTCGTTATTTGACGGATGGCGAAAAAGTCAGATTCAATCAGATTGCGAATATTTACCAAAGGAATAAATTTTTTTTACTATATATGATGAACAATCAATCGCTCGAATGATATGCCTCAGTTATCATGAACGTCGTTGTTCGAAGTCAAGTGATTGATTGTTATTGATGAATATAAGATGGAAGTAAACAAAATTGATTGTATTCCAGTAAAACGATTCGTTTTTAGCTGTCAAATTTGAAGTCAGAAATTCAGAACCTCGAATTTTGAGTTTGGGTTCTAGATGTCAAATTTTGATTTCTTCTACGTGACTAATAAATGAAAAAATAGTTTCATTAGATAGTACGCTTGTTTTTGTAGAAACCAGAACTATATTTTGGATTTTAAGAAAAATTACCTATTTTCTGAAAAATTTATTGTAAATAGCAATTCAACGAACAATTCAGATTTTCGTTTCTTTCAATTTCATTCGAAAATAATAATTCGTAACAAACTAAAAATGTGAAAGAATTGATAAACAAAGTTTAAAAATGAATGTTTTTCGTATCGACTATCTCGTATCAAACCCCAAACGTAATATCCCATTATGCTCTCATTATATTGCCCCTGATAAAGTCAATGACGGTAAAGTCCATCTCATATTGGTGAAAACGTTTTCCCTTTTTCCTCTAAACAGGGACCCATATTAGCTGTCAAAACAAAAGCTTCGAGACCTCAGCGTAAAAAAGACAAAAACAAACTTCATACGTAATAAGTAAAGGTTTCGGTTATTAATCGATGCATAGAATCAAAATTTATTTATCTCAATAGAAACTCAAGAAAATATTAACATTCTTTTTTTTTTGACCTGTTGACCTGTGTAATCGGCGAACTGAAACGACCGTTCCAAGGTGAGAAATTTCATTCATTTCGTTTATCTTAAATTTCTTCTTCACCCGAACGAAGGAATCACGCGCAGCTTCTATAATCCAATTTGGTAAAATTGATCCTGGAAGTTCCGCGTTGGCGTTATAATCCGTACCTTGTTACACGCAGTGTGTAACGAGATTAGGAAAATTTTCCCAACTCCACAGTCACGGCATGTGTATACTTAATCTCGCTTAACTTTTAGTTAAGTTCGAATCAACCCGAGTCACCTTATCAACCGCGACCCCCTCACTTCGCTCCCTCTTACCCGCTACTCGGGAGTTTTCCTTATCTCTATGTTCGATAAACTTGCTCCTTGAATCAACTTTAGTGCCATTTGCGGCTCTCGCCTCACTCGAACCTCTAGTGTGTGTGTCTAAGCGCTTCCCTTGGCACGCCTCGTGATGTACGATCGCTTAAAGATGAATGAGACCCAAAGTCCGTGGGTAACAGGAGTTCGGAAAAGAGGATGAACCCTTAAGCAATATCTTCAGCCATCTTATTTGCGCCGATGGTGGCGAACGAGAATTGAGCAACATCTCTACCGGACAATAGAAATAAATCCAAACGAACTCGAATTGAACAATCTGAGATATCAACAATTTCCGAAAAGGTTCTACAAAACTACAGCTTTCGAAACAATTAAACTCTGATGGTTTTTATTCGATTACAATACTCTAAGGGTTATGTTTTTTTTTTCACTATACAGATCGCCGGAAAACTTTTAACTAATAGTTATCTACAGAGTAGAGTATAAACATAGATTTGTGGAAATACGGTGTAACAGATGTTAGCTAACAATTACAATCTCATTTTATAACTATACTATAGCTGAAGATTCATCGAATCTCTTTTTTATGCACTTTATAGGGGTTTGGTCAGTGAGTAAAACGAGCCCGAAAACTTTATAATTCGATCATAAACACCAGAGTTGAATAAGTTTGAACGTTCCAATTATAAAACCTTCTCCTAAATTCTTGATACTTTAGCTTGTGTTATTCGAATTTGCTCAGAATCATTTTTGTTACATAAGAAGAATGTTGTTCTATTTGTGTTCGCCGTAATTAGTGCAAATGGCACTGTCGGAAGTTTGTTTTCAGAGGGTATTTTTCTAGTCTAGAGGTCTAAGATTCTAGCGTTTTTTCGGGCTTGATAAAAAAAAACCCATATATATATATATATATATATATATATATATATATGTATATATTTTTACCATTAATTTTATTTTATTATACCTATCTTTATTGATCTTTCAAGAACTTGGGAAAAAAAATTTTGTTTAGAAAAAACAAAAGTGAAGAAAGGTATGGCCCTAATATATATATAAAAAAAAAAAAACGGTTTGATGCGAGTGAAAAAAAAAAATCAAAGAATCAGTGACTGTGAAGAAAAAGTCAATATTCCGCCCAACTTTTTTCCAACTTTTCATTGTTTTAAAAGTAGTAATAATAATAATTTCGTATTTCCTGAGGTTTCGTCTATGACGGAATATATACTGAAGGCTTTTTAGTCAAAATATTCTTGAACGATGTAGCTTCTGTAATAATATAATATGAAAAAATAATAAATTGTCAAAAAAAGAAGATTTTCTCAAACTTGTAGACCAGAATACCCTCTTAAACAGTTTTCACTCCATTCCTAGCTTTCGAAACAGACGTTCCGACAGATTCATTCTTAATCGCTGCAATTTTCGTCTAAAGTTCATTGAACCACTTCCAGGAATAATCTACTTTGCCCACTTGTTGCGTAACGTACTATTCCACCACTGGTATAATCAGTCCAAATCATTCATTCCATGCCGTTTATCGTTCTCTAATGAATTTATAGTGGTTCCTATTAGATTTCTCGTTGTCTAACTTCTCGATTCTTGTTGAGAGAGTGTAAGTACAGAAAAGAGTAGTCAGAAATAGAAGATAAAAAAAAAAATAAATAAAATAAAATTAAAAAATGCAGAACCAGAACCTCGTGCATTATGATTGAAATTAGCTGAAAATAATTTCTCATCTTCAGTCCAATTAATGAGACTCGAAAGATGTCTATCATTTTAAAGTTGAAGAGAGGTTGTTAAGAGGGTGAAATAGATAGAGAGAGAATGAGAGAAAGAGAGAGCGCGGTAAAAAGAAAAAATCACGCGCCAACGATCGAATAAATAAGAAGCAAACGAATGAGAAAATTAATAAGAAAGAGAAGGAGGGGTGAGGTGGGGGAGGAAGCTAGTGAGAAAGGGAGAAAGAGTGAGAAGGGAGGCGAAAAGGGAACGGAAAGATGGTCACCCCGTTTTTTTTTTTTTTTTGTCCCCGCATCTGATCCGCCCTGGTAATTAAGAGTCGAATCCTGAGTCAGCCAGGACGTGCTTCCACTTGCAAATCCGCGCTGAGATCGGCATACCGCCGCGTTTAGGAGAACACAGCAGCTGAATTGGCGATGAGGGAGCCTCGCGGCTGGGTAATTCGAATATAATCGAAGCTATTAGGCGGCAGTTGGTGCACCGGTAGTCGAGAATCAAAGTCGAATCAGCCTCACGGCGGTTTGTCGGAGGTGAAAATAACGCGGTTACATCCCCCCTTCTTCCACGGAACGGTGGGATCCGGGTTTCGAACCTTGTGCTTGACGAGAATGACGAAACAAATAATCGATTGCTTTTCCCCAATTTATCGAGTGCAATCGATTATTTTTCAAACCCGATTAATCGACCGAGTCGATTATTTTTTCTCAGAATCGGTTTCTGTTTTTTAATCCCATGAACGACGCGATACAATATCAATTTAGGCGATTAAAGTATCGATTATTATCATCGTCTTACTTACTAAGCTACCTATTTGATATAACAAGTGAAAGATGAGTGAATATTTTCACCTGAAATTGTAAAATATTACGAATGAAACTATAAATTATCAAAAAACTTTTCGGTATTGAGACTACATACTGAAATTTACGAAATTCTGGTTTCATATGTTTCAAGAAAGTACGAAATGATCGATTAATCGATTAACAAGTTTTTATTTTTTTTTTGACTCGTTTAATCGATGCATCGATTATTTTTAACCTTGCGGACATAGCTTGTACTTTCATACAGTCGAAAAACTGCCCGTCTAAACAATTTACAAACGATAGAATTGTTGGGAACAGAGATTGAACAAATACAGCTGAAACTAATCGAGTTTGATTTGGTTGAAACTATGTCTGAAAAATGTACAGGAACAAAAAGGACAGATGAAAACTTTTTATATACAATGCTACAATCTGTTGTTTTTTGTTCAGGGAGAAAAAATCTGCATCCAATTTCAAAGAATCATCGCTTCTTTTGTTTGTAACTCAGTTATTTACAAATCGCCTCGGGTTGAATTTTTAACGATCTTTTGATTGACTTGAAACAACAAATTGAATGTTAAAGCAATACAGATTGCATGTACGAAAAACTAACGCTTTATTCGAAAACGCTGTCGTTTAATCGAAAATCCAAGTAAAGCAATTTTGGCATAATTTATTCGCATACAAAATGAGTTTCAATTTTTTTAAACTGGAAAAAATATACGAATTCAGCATTAATAAAAATGTAGGGAGATCTCACTTTTGTTTCTCGATTTTTCAGTTTCAATTCTTTTTTGACACCTGATAAACTCATAGAACTTTTCTTTAAAAAATCATGAAACTGGACAAACGAAAAGTAATTATTGGCCTCGAAAAGAAGGTGTGTAACATTTTCATGTATCAAGATTTCCAATATTATTTGCTTATTTATTTTTAGTTGCCACTTGTGATCTCAGATTTTAGAGATGTTTCTCATCCGTCACGTTAAAATCTTGCTCAGACTGTACAACGTTTGATGCGTATTAAAGATGTTTCCCGACGATTTACTTTGTACACAAAAAAGCAAACTGGGTTAGCCAAACAGAAAGACCGGGAATTGTTATAAAGGCTCAATTTCAAAGTTTTTTCAACTTCTCCATGAAGATTCACTCGCATATTTATAGCCAACAACAAGGGGGATCTGAAATCGGGTTTGTCAGGCAATGTGCAAGTCGGTAATTTCTTCGACGTCTCATTTAAAAGCAATGTAAATATAAATAGTTCGGAAGATGTTTGCGATTTTTAATACGCTTCTTGACGGGAGAATACGTACGAAAAAAAAAAAAAAGAAAATCAACATTGCAGGGTAAAATTACATATTTTTAATACTTGGCACAGAAAAATCGCTGAGACTTATTTTTCTTCCGGAAATGAGACGCTTTGTTTTATTATATTTCCTGCACCGAAGAACATAAAACTAGCTTACGTTGTTTTTCCTTCTCTCTTTTCATCGTCGTCGTTGCTCCAGGATCGTATATCTGGAATTAAAAGCAAGCTACAACACGGAGGACCAAAATTGGCTGGAGGGTTGAGGGTTGAAGCGAAGGAAGAGTGTTCCAGTACACGGCATCCCTTGCAGGATTGCACGGTGAGTGTGTTTTTTTTTTTTCTTTTCAACACCTCCCCTGTACCCAAATTTCCTATGCTGAACTCTTGGCTTATTCACGACGTATACGTGAAAAAGAGAAAGAGGGAGTGATAAAAAAGAGAACTCGTAGTAATTGATTCGCAACCCCTGGAAACTCGCCTCCTAATTCGCGCGTCCCGAGCTTTTGTCTCTTTCTTTATTGTAGTTTTCTTTTGGTCCAACGCTGGCTGGCTGTATATGTCGGGCATCTAATTGCATCGCCAATTAGCGCACGCGTCTGATCGAGCACCCTTCACTCCTCGAGACCTTCGCTTCACGTCACTTCACTGGTTTCCTATATGCGGATTGTATACCGACGCCGCCATCTTCCCCCGTCGCTTGTATGTACGCGATAAACAGAGCTGCGATCAGGATGACGTGCTCCTGACTTATGTGCTGACACGTGTTAACCACTCCTAGTCAAATTTGTACGAGATATTCAGGAGTGACGACGGAACGTCGTCGCCGCGCCTCCGGAACACGTGATGTTCACTAACCGCGGTGGGATTCGTAGGGGCGATTATCCGGAATTCTCCCGTTTCACAGACGGCCAAGACTTCCGGATTTCGGAAATCTGTCATAGACGTTAGGCATGCTGTGAGCAAGCTTTCACTCCGCACTTCTGTAGACCGTGTTACAAACGCACTCCAAAAAAGACTCCCGTCCGGCAGACCAGTTCTGACATCGGATTTGGTTTCAACATGTCCAAAAACATAGACGTACGGTTGTTATGTCCGACCGACAAGTATTTTTTTGTTGTAAGATCCATTCGGTTAAAGTAAAATCTGAAGGTGCTGGAGAAATTCTGACATTGGCTTTGGAATCAGCATATTCAAAAACACGTAGGTACAGTTGTGGAGTCTGCCGGACAAGCACTTTTTTTGTAAGATCCACACATTTAAAGCAAAATCTGAAGGTAATGGAGCGATTCTGACATGGGATTTGGATTCAACATGTCCAAAAACATGGAGGTACGGTTGTTGGGTCCGCCTGACAAGTATTTTTTTTTTTTTTTGTCAAATCCATTCATTTAAAGTAAAATCTGAAGGTGCTGGAGCAATTATGACATTTGATTTGGAATCAGCATGTCCAAAAACATGGAGCTACGGTTTTTAAGTCTGCCGGGCAAGTATTTTTTTTCGTAAGATCCACACATTCAAAGTAAAATTTGAAGGTGACGCAGGAATTCTGACATAGCATGTCCGAAAACATGTAGGTATAGTGGTGTAATCCGTCTAACAAAACTCTTTGCTTCTGTGGTTGTGTATTTGGTGTCGATTTGGTATCAATCTAATAAGGTACTTTCTGCAGACATTGTATTCTCGAATTGGGAAACACAAAAATTTATAATACTCATCGGCCAGTCTTGATCAATTCTGAGACAATTACTTTTTATAAATATAACGAGGGATTAAACACGGCAAAAAACTGTATAGACTCTGATTTCACGGTAATTTTGTTACAAATTTCTAAGATTTCTGAAGATTTCGAAGAATTATGGTGTTTCTCATTTGATTGGAGAAATCGCAGCATTTCATGAGATTTCACAGAATGTCACACACTTCGGAAAAGTTGTTTTTTTTTTTAATTTTTATTTATAATTTTATCATGCAGGAACTTTGTGGGTCATAAGATTTCGCAAAATTCATAAAGTTTCACGAAACCTCTTAGACTTCACAAGATTTTACGACAATTCTTAAAATTTCCTTACGAATACCGGGATTTCAAGGGTCACAGTATTTTGAACCCAACGATGCAAACACTTGAGTTTCAAAAAACGTATACAAAAGTCTGTACTTTTTTCAGGAAGCTTATCAAAATTGCATTTCAGAGTATCTTTTCGAGAAACTTGGTGCCGCAGCCTATTTATAGCTATATTTTGAATAAGGAAATAAAAAAGAACAACTTACAATTATAGAATTTCTGTAAATATTCGAACTTTGACGTTAAATTTATATATATTGAAAAAATAGCAATATACGGGTTAGGCATCTCATTTCTCATACATCTTAATTTTTTAAAATCTTGCTAAATATCCAGAAAAACTCTAATAAAATTTCTATAAACTGTGTGGGAAAACTCCGAAAAAAGGTGAAGATAAATTTTACCGCCGTAGCAGAATTCAAAGAGTAATAATCAACCCTCTTGACTATCCATAAAAACGTGCTGCTTGTATTATTCGACGATCGGATCGGGGAATTTAGATCTCTTCATTCTAAACCAATTGTCTGAACAAAATAAATAGCATATAAAAAAGTAGAGTAGCTACGCCGATTCTGAATACACATCCCGACGTTACCGACATCAATCAAATCCTAGCCAAGAAGCAAACCCTTTTCCCCGCTCCCGGTTTCGAACGTTCTAAGAAAAGGTTTGTGTCTTGGCTAGGACTTGGATAGTGTTGGTAATGTAGGAATCCGTGTCTACAACCAGCGTACCAACTCTATTATAAAGCTTCTCGCGATCGCGTGGAAAATGCAATCGGATCATCATTATTCTTCACCCGACGTCGCGCCATATTCCCAAAGCGCGGGTTAGTGGTACAAGAATTATAACTTTTATCCAACGGAAGTTATCCGATCGTTTGCCTTCGACAGAGTTGATCAATTAGAGAACGAAAACTTTCTTGGCTATGCTGCGATCGTTTCGATTCGTTAGACACCCGGTGAGTTTTCGGGGTTGAACCTGCGTGCGACGGGGGTGGGAAAAATATGTTGAATGACTTCGGGGGAAGTTTAAGGGTTGAGCCCTGGAAATTACCAGCCCATTTTTATCATCCCCCATGTACTGGGGGCACGGATTTTTACACGATCCCGACCGACGCTTAGCTATGAGGTGATTTAACGCGTTCGCATAACGGGAAATGAATTAACCCTCAGATGTGTTCTCGTGGCGAGCGATTCATTTTTATTTTTATTTATTTTTTTTTTTTACTCTCCCTCTCGTTTTTCTCCTTTTTCTTTTGCTTAATTGTTCGTTTTTCACCCCTCGTCTCCCTTACGTTCTAATTTATTATTGTTTACGGTGTGATTTCCGTTTCCTCTGCGGTCCTTCAACGAATTACCGCTTATTGTTCTGTTTGCGAGAGTTGATTTCATCGTTTTAACTCGATTCAACTTCACTTCCACTGCTTTAAGGTCGGTTTCACATCTATCAAACCACCCCGCAGTAAAGTCGGGATTAAAAATTAAAACGCGAAAATCATTCTTTGGTTAATTTAATGCTAAGTCCCGTATTTTTTGTTTTAACCAAATAAAAATTTTGACGAAAAATCTGTTCTTATAGATTTTGCTCATGTAGGTACTTTTATTTTTCAAATAGTGCCGTAACTTTTACACCAGTAGGCAGATATTAGTGATTTTTTTTTCCACACGATATGGCGTATTTTTTTTTATCACTTCCGGGAGCTTTAAAATCACCGCAGTTATTCAAGCCCAATTTTGAGAAATTATATATTTTCCTTTTGTCTCAACGATTTCTTCTCGAACAATCGTCAAGAAGTACTAACTAGTATTGTGTTTGTTCATTCCGCTTCTTCGACACCTCATTCCTCCGCACTCTCAATGTCTTTTCAACTATCCTCGAACGAGATTCTAGAATTCTATCTTACCAAAGTACGTGGCAAGCCTCTCGCTAGTCGAAATTGCTTTTCGTTTCATTTGACGATTCATGGGGTTCCTCGGAGGATCATTAAATTTCTACTGACGTTTAAAGGCGGTGTTCCCGCTTCGCGCTCTCCATAAATTTTCTCTTGAAACTGTCTCTTCGTGCGACAGATAAAGACATGCTAATAACAGTCGAAAATTTAGATCGCAACGACACGATAACATCGCATGACTAAAATACCTAACAAATTCTACAAGTATTTAGTAATTACTCTGTAATATTACGTCACACGATTATCATCAAACGTCAACAAATCCCAAAAACTACCGCATGTATAAAAATCGTTTCATCAATACAAACTGACAAAGTTTACACTCGTGGTAAATTTTGGCGATTACTTAATCACTGAGCTATGTTTCGAAAATCGAGTTCAAGAACTGTTGCGACGATTTCCATGCTGTAAAAATCCCTTCATTTCTATGAAATGAAAGTTACAACTTTTGAAAAATCTCTTACGAAATTTCAAATCGTTTCATCCATATCAAATCTATTTTTGGATTTTAGTTTGTCTTATTGGATCCGCCATTCCGAATGTCGAAAATCTGATATCGCATAAAATCGAATTCATTATGCAGAAAATTTTTACATACCGTTTTGAAAACTTTTGTTTCCGACACATTTTCGGTTCGAAATTCTCTTTTTTATCTGACGGCCATAAAATTTGAAGTTAAAAAATTTTAAAAAATCAATTCTCTCGTCCAAAGAATCTCACTTTTCTTACAACTGTCGTATTATATATACCCATCAGTTACGACAACTGTTTCGATTATTCAAAGTTTCTCATTTGTAATGTGATACAATTCCAGCGTAATTAACCATGTATAGGTAATTAGCTAATTCAAGTGAAATATTAGATTCGTGCTTTTACATTATAACTCATGCTCATGTTATTACACCGTACATTATAAATATTACAAAGTTGTAAGTACGACAACGGTTCGCCGAAAAACAAGGAAAAAAAAAAAGAAAATTTTGAAAGCAACCAAAGGAAAAAAAACAACTCGAAAATAAAACCTCTGCAAAACCGCGTTTGTTTTTTTTTTCTCTTTCACTTTCTTTGTTTTTTTCTTCTCCCGGTTACATCTTCTCTCAATCTATGGACCAAACGACGACTGCAAGATGTTGCGCATTTAAGACCGCGCAAACTTTTCCACCACCTTGTTCATACATATATGTGTAATACATACATATACATATATATATAGAAACAGACATCTTATCATACGTACGTGCGGAGTGCAAAGGGTTGACGGCATTCGTGCCATCGTAGGGGTGGGAAATGTGGGTAGCAAGGACTAATAAATGACTGCTGGGTCTGTTCCCTCTTTTACCCCCCCCCCTCCCCCCCCCCCCCCTTCACTCTTTCTCACCCACCACTACCACCACCACCACCACCGCCATTCCCTAACCGGCACCGACGCGTTTTCGCGAAATCTGGGCAAACTTTCGTCATAAATAAAGGGTAAACAGCGCGGAGCTTCTCCGTACCTCGTAACTCATGCCCTCGTGCCCGGTTCCCACCCTTCGCCCCCTCTTCGGCCCCACCCGCGACGGCTGATCCCCTTGGCAGCTATATCCTTACCATCCCATATGCGTGTGTGTATATACATACCTCTGTGTACACAGTGAGAGAGAGAGAGAGAGAGAGAGAAGGTTTAGGCACTTTCACGTCAACGTTGTCCTCGTCGTATTCGCGACGTGTATTGTTTTGCCCGTTTTGTAAAACGGGGTGCAGAAAAAATAGGGAAAAATGAATGAGAAGAGGAAAGAGAGGAAATATATATATGCATGTGTGAAAAATACTAGAGACGTTGAAAGAATAACAAACATGTACTCAAAATTACACTATACGTACATGTGTTGCGTGCGTGTATGGAAACGTATAAGTTCCATGTGTTGTAGATACGTGCGACGATGCCGGGAGGGATGATTGATATTCCCCATAGATCTTTTTACTACGGGGGAAGGTTGGACTGCGGAGTGTATTTACGTACCCTGTAGTGTTAACAGACATGTGTGCCGATATTTATATACATACCTACGCAGTGGATACATGGTATGTATGCGTTTCTAACCCTGTGTATGTATGAGGCGTTCCAAGATAAAATGGATTCACTCATATTCGATCGATATACATATGAGGCATTCCACGACGACGACGACGGTTCGATCTTGGTTTGAGCCCCGAGCTCTCCGATTTTTTTCACTATTTTTTTGTTTTCTTATTTCGAATCTGGGCGTAATTTTTTTTTTCAGATTTTTTTTAAAATCAAATTTGATTCGTCTGTAAGTTTTGAAAACGGAAACGTCGTTAGCCCAAATTTGAAAATCTGATGAAACCTCGCAAATCCGATACCGGATATCAAAATTTTTTAACCCAGACTCAAAATGAACTTGGTGTTCTGTTTGTCATTTTTTTGAATCTTTTTTTTTCTCAGATAACATTGTTTTTTCTTCAAATCGGAACTTGAAATTTTTTATTTTCTTTTCCTCTCGTTTCTGTTATTCTGATTCGTTAATATCTTTGCATTTTCGATAATGTATAATCGAAAAATTAAAATCGTAAAGAGGGTTCGGAAAATTGGCGTAGAATGGACGATGCGTGATGACGCTCGGGCAAAGTTGTCTCGTGCTTAAAAAATAAACTCCGTTTCACCCCGCCCACACACTTTACCGTATATATCTCAACTCTCGGTCAACCCTACGGTATTAGCTAAACTCTCTCTCTCTCTCTCTCTCTCTCTCTCTCTTTCTCTCTCTCTTCCTCGGCATCCCAACGAGCAAGAATTTATTCATATTTGCCAACGACTATCAAGCCTCGTGTGGAGCAATTCGAAATCAAAACCAGCTCGCAGAGGAACGGTTGTCTTGATTTTCCACTATTTTCACCCACTGCTTTGCCAGTTTAAATATTAATAATTTTCCCGTATGGTCAATTTGTAGTATTCGCAAATTGCACAAAGCGTCGTTCTTTTCGTTTAATATTATACGTATGAATAAAAGAACGAAAATGATGTGATGTAAATGTCTGAATGGAAGAAGATTTTTATTTCGATTGCTATTTTTTAGTGTTTTACTCGTTACTGTGCTTCTAAGAGAAGGAAAATAGCTTTTCGAAATATCACTGCAGCTACTGGATTAATCAAATTAATTTGAAAAAAAAAAACAAAAAAAAAACAACTCACAAGTAATGCAAACCTTTACGTTCACCTTAAACTTATAGACAAGTTTTACATCATCGCATCTGACTAAGGAATCTAAAAAGATTGCCGCAACCAATTTTTATGAGTTTCAAAATTGCTGGTAACAAAAAAAAAAAAAAAAAAAAAAAAAAGAATCCCGAATTTTTAAAACTGCGAGTTTAATTCTAAGGTCCAAAGCTTTATTTTTTAAACTGATTTTTTCTCTTCATGAAAATCTGCAGAAGAAACATTCCCGCTCTTCCGTCTCGTGCCCCTTTTCTCTCGCATTTTTTCCATCTCTGTGAACGGAACGGGCAAAAATGGAATCGTAAAAAATGTCCAAATTGAAACAAACGACTAGCGGTACTGTCCGGTTTTTTTCCCAGTTTGCACAACTCGTCAGCCGCGCAGGTTAAACATAGCATACCGTAATAACATTTCCAAATAGTCGTTGGTATGCGTGTGCATTCTAGGTATTACACAGGAAGCGCAATGTGTGCCGGTACGGGAAATCAGATTCAATTTGATTTTCGTTTTCACATTTTTACGGCGGCGGTAGGAACCAAAAAGAGAAGGGCAAAAAGAAAAAAAAAAACGAGAAAGGGGAAAAAAGAGAGACAAGGGAATAACAGAAAGATGAGTTAAAAAAATACAAGTCTCTCTCTTTCTCTTTTCGTTTCGAAAAACGAAGCTGGTTAATTGGAAGAGATTTTTCCTGCGCACAGTGTATTATACACGGTATATATTTACATTCTCACTGCACACATATATATGTATATATATATATATAGTTGATATAACAATACCGTAGCCACAGGGGATGGTTAATCATTTTTTTATTCTCTACCTAGTACGCCTACTGTAAATTTGTCGTTTCATTTTACATCCGAGGAACGTATCTCGATGTGTGTACTTTACTTTTGTTAACTCTGTTGTTGTGTTTTTTTTTTTTTTTTTTTTGTGGTTTTTTTTAACGTATTTTATTTTTTTATTTTCGTACGAACATTTTTTTATCATACTTTTTCATTTCATTTTATCACAACGGGCTGCAGGCTGAGGGTAATTTAACAGCTGTAGAATCACTGGGAAATTGCGAAGCGAGCGATGTTTGTTACGAGCACAGCTCGGTCGTATTCTTCTCTTTATTTCGTTTGTTGCGTATTAATTTTCAATACTGGTTTCGCAACGTTCGAATAAGACAAAAGTGTTTCATATTTGAGGTGGTTCGTCAACCGTGAAATACGTTTGTTCTAATAATTCAACCGGTTTAAAAGAGGAATTCAATTCATCCTCATTGTTACCGAGTCAAGAGAATTGGATTTTTATTAACGGAATGATTAAGAAAAGACAATCATTTAAATATAGCGATAGAATGAAATTATTGAGAAAAAAAAAAAAAAAATGCAGAGTACGATGAGTTGGAGTTATGAAACTATCAATATATTGCGTGCGGTATGTATTTTGAATTAGATTTTCTTAAGATCAGACTTGTTCTTGTTGAATCTAACGAATGAGAGTTTTCTATTTTTTTTTTTTTTTCTCTTTCTGGTTGACAATTTTTCGTATAATTTTCAGTAAAAGTGCGGAACCTACCTTCGAGTCGGAACATGATGGGTATTATGCTACCAACGTGTTGCGAATTGAAAGCATAAGCAGGAAGCGCGCAATGCGGAAAATGTATCGCATCGTTGATTGATTTATTTTTTTTTTTTTTTTTCGCATTCTCCGAGAGGACGAGATCACTTCTTCCCCTCGTGGGTATGAATAATTGAGTGAGTAAAGTATAACGTGACGCGCAGCGAGGATTTGATCGTCGTCTCAAAGACGCGTTAGGCTGGGGAAAGGTGTCGATAAGATAAAGAGAGAGAAATAAAAAAAAGAACGATATAAAAGTAAAACACAGGGAAAGATATCTCGTCCCTTGTATATTATATGTTTAAATCATGAGGGGCGATTCACGTGGAGTGTGCGCGTGTGTAAAGCCTGATGAAAAAGAAATATCGTTTCCAAATATACATTTCTCATTTTTAAGCAAACCTTCAGGCCGTTCGATATTCCGTGATCGGAATTATCGGCTTGACACATGAATCATTGTCGATTGAATTTTTAAATCAAATTCTGATCATGTATTATATTTGCAGGGGGCCAAGATTCAAACGCACAAAAAAAATAAAAAAAAAAAAAAGAAAGTCACCTTCTATCAGAAAGATATCAGGTTGATCAATAGGAAAGTTCCGAGGGGGATTCATTCGTAGATCGGCTGATAAGCGATTGAAATGATTTCAATTATTTCAAGCGATTTCAAGCGTTTTTCGACGTAACTGCTTTTCAAAGTGCTTCGCGATTACAACATGATTACAACTGCAGGCACGATTTCACGCGATTTAAGACGATTCCAAGTGGTTTTATGCAATTTCATAGGATTTCAAATGATTTCAAGCGATTTCAAGGGATCTGATAGGATTTCATTCGATTTCAACTGATTTCAAGTCATCTTTAACGATTTTAAAGTGACTGCTTTCCAAGGTGGTCTATGATGTCAACAAGTGGATACGGGTACGATTTCATACGATTTCATTCGATTTCGAATGATTTCAAGTGATCTCTAGTGATTTTAAACATCATTAAAATGACTGCTTACGAAAAGTGGTTTATAATTTCAACAAGTGAATTGGCGCACGATTTCAAGGGGTCTCATCCGATTTCATAAGATTTCATGCGATTTCACGCGATTTCATACGTTTAACCGTGATTGCGAGGGATTTCAACTGATTTCAAGTGAATTCAAGCGATTTTAAGTGATTACAAGCGATTTTAAAGTAACTGTTTTCAAAGTGCTTTGCGATTTCAATAAGTGAATACCCCCTATCGAAGTTTCATGCTTTTTTTTCGATTCTGCGTTTTATAAGTTTTGGGAAGAATAATTTACTGATTTCGTTCATCGGCGACGGAATTATTGACACAATTACTAAGAAAATAGCGTTTTTGAGTTATTTAGCAGGTTACGAGCAAACTTTTTTTCGGTGGGGAAAGTATCCTTCAAAGGTCCATTGATTATCTTCTTTACGTTCAACGTTTTTTTTTTTTTTTTTTTTTTTTGTTATTCACGTCAGTATCGTCGGGTGGAATTCGATTCGTACCAAGCAAATTATGAATTTGCTAAATATTTCGCAACACGCGAACGTCTCGTAATAAAATTACGGAAAAAGTATCGGTCTTCGGCTCGCCAACATTTCCAAAGTGTAATTCGGTACACCTTCAACACCGAAAATAAGAAGCACCGACGTCTCCGAAAACTGTAAGCCAGACTGCCAGACTCGTAATTTGGTTCAAGCTAATGTCTAAGGACCGTCTGCCGTCTGGCATTTAGTTCAAATAGTAGCAAAGAAAGGAGGTCGGAGGTAAAAAGGAGAAGAAAAAAAGCTCATCAATCAATTAGCGATCATTGATCACAATTACCAACGATCGCTGTGGCGCGTTTATACATATATATATATAATAGTCTTCGCTTCGCAGTCGTTGAGGAGTTCGACGGAGCGATCTTGAAATAAAAACAACGAACGTTGAAAAACTCGGCGCAGGACATTAAGAATTTAGTATGTACCTAACCTGGATGTCTGTCTGCTCGTGAATGGCTCTACATTACAGGACTGTATTCAGAAGTTCATCCCCCCGCAGACAAAGTGGTGCCTTTTACCCACTTAATGATGAATAAATATTTTTGAGATGAGGAAAAATCGTTGTAAAAAATTTTGAACTTTGTTGAAAGAATTTTTGTAAATCTGTTCAGCCGTTTCAACGATCCCGGAAACATCAGAACCGGAAGAAAAACAGAGGAATACAATCATTTTCAACTTAATAATTTTGAAACAGTTTTTCAAATCGTCGACATCTTGGCTTGTGATGTTTAAGTTTGTCGGAAATTTATTTAACGATTATTTTTGCCATCCAACTTTTCGTTACGACGATTCGTTCAGTTTGTTATTTCGTCCGGGCAATTTGACACGCAAAATAATTTCAACCCATCAAGTCGCCCAATCAGGCTCGTCAACGATCCAAATTTTTTTCCCACATCACCTTTACTCCTGATCTAGACAACGCTCGTTTAGGTCCCACCTAAACCAAACCGCCCGCTTCATTTCTGCTCGCGCTTTTTACGCGACGGCCTTGCGTGTCTAACCGTATGGTTTTTTTTTTTTTTTTTTTCTGCAGGGTGTAGAGAAAAAAAGAACAAAAACGAAAAGAGAAAAAAAACCAAAAAAAAAAAAAACACGACAAACAGCGTCGCTCGGAAGTAAGAATTTTTCTATTTTTCATTTCAACGTCGGTTCTCCTCTAATTCTTATCCCATCTAATTTGATTTCAATTTTTCGGATCGACGAAGCGAGCTGATCTGATTACGACGTACATATTAAGAATTTGGGAAAACCGCCGTCCGTGCAGAGACGTCCCAGTAATCAGTTCACCAAAGCTCATTACACAAATTCAAGATCAACGGATAACCTGTCTTAAGACTGTTTGATCATGACGCGGCGTGGCCGACGACAGGGGAGGGAAAAGGGCGAGAAGGGCCTTCCTGATCTTTCCCTCTCCGCCAAGTCCCGACCTCGACTTTAACGAAATTAACGAAATTGCCCAAAGCGAAGCCCGGCCGGCGGCTTCGCTGCTTGACAGACTCACCACCCCCACCTTTAACCTCATCGCCAATATTTCTGCCTTCCTTTTCATTTTCACTCAAATTTTTTATACGGCGTCACGCCTAAACAACCGCCGGGCGTGTAAGATTGAATTAAGTTTAATTTGACGATCCTTTTCTTCAACGTCTTTTCCTCTGTTCGTCGTGTTTCGCTTTCGAATTCTCACGCCTACGATGTGTACGAAATAAACTTATACCTTGTATTAGTTCGCTTCTCGAGTGAAGTTATTTTATGCACGTAGTTTTTTCCGTGTATTTTTTAACGCTGAACGAAACCGAGGTAATTAGTACTGCGTTTCGATTTGTTTGAAAAAACATTCTTCTACATTTGTATCCGAATCCATGGATACTTGACTATGGTCCGACTTAAAATTAATTAAACGTATGATGTTTTATATTTCACGTTGTATTATGAGAGATTAATTATTGAATTGATATAACGAATTAATCAGTCTATCAAATATTCGCGTGTGGTTAAAATTTGGACAATGCTATGTTTGTTTTTGATATAAAAGGTTGGAATATTCTTTTCCGACAATACGATACAAGTTGTAACTATTCACCGTGAGTTTATCTATCGGTAGTAAATTTTGTAAGAGTCGTAAAATTCAATCTAGTCGTTTACTTTGTTACATTTTTTCAGATTAACAAGATCTCAGCATCACTTAATTAGCTTTATATGAACGTTCAATTGTCATTAACAAACCTTGAAGCTAATGAAAATAATGTCAATAACTTTGACAATCAGCCTTATTCAAGACCGAGGTGCTGTTTACTCAAAGATGAAGTGAAAAACGATTTCAAACGGTTTTAAATTAATTTGAAGCAGTTTGTTAATGATGACAAACGGTTTTAAATAATTTCAAGTGTCTGAAAGCTGTTAAACAATTATTTTGAACAATTCCAAACTGATTTGAACGAGTTTTAAATAATTTCCAAACGGTTTCAAGCGAATTCAAGTTGCACCGAAATCGTGTCAAACCGTTTCAAACTGATTTAGAGGAGTTTCAAACGATTTCAATCAGTTTAAAAATGATTCCAAACAGTGTCAAACTAATTTCAAACGGTTAAAAATCATTTCAAGTGGCTTCAAGCAGTTTAAAAATCATTCCGAACATATTCAAACCGATTTCAAGCAGTTCCGTACTATTTTTAAGTAACTTCAAACCATTTCAGTGACTCTTTGCAATTTCAGATAAATTTTATTATCAAAAGTGATTCGCGATTTCAACGAATAAGCAGCCCCTCGGTCCAGCTGCCCCGTAGTTAGATTCCGAAGGCATATTTATACCGATTCGTAAATCTTGGGGAGTTGTTCGGTACGTGATAGGAAATCAGGTTGGGCCGTGACTCTGAATCGAGAAAGAGAAAGAGAGAGAGAGAGGTAGAGAGGGATAGAGATAGATATAGAAAAGGGGGTTTGGCGCAGGGTGGAAGGGCACTTATCGATCTACGGAGGGTACGCCGACTGGCCCATAAATTTTCATCTGCAGATTCTATGGCCGTTGGATTACACCGAATAAATTAACCCCCGTTCGCCCCGCGACGCCACCCCTAATTTCCGCCTGCCTGTAAGCGCGTAACACGGCTCCATGCCTGCCACTGTGCTTCCTCTTCCATTACCTCCTCCTCCTCCCTTTCACTCTTACTCTCTCCCTCTCTCTATCCTCCTTACAACCAAATGGTAACAATATAATAACGAGTTAATTCTCGAGCTCAACTAATTAGCGTATACGCCGCCTCGAGTTCACTAAAGCTTACCATCATACTGTATTATACATGTATCCCGCATACCGATATCGTTGTACGTTTGTTTGTCTGTACATATCAGGCTCGCACGCGTCTCTGTACGAGCGTGCATGTACATGTATGCTAATCTATAGGCATGGGATCCTCCTTGCGTCCTTATACCCTGTACAATTTCCAATTGGCTTCATATTAGGGATGCTGGATAAGATTATGTCGAGAGTCTTGTATGTTCATATATACTGTATATTGTATATGAATATCTACGTGCCTCTTTGCGTCGAGTATATTTGCCTGTACGGTTGCTCGGAAGTCGCAAAAGGATATTTGAATTTGTTGAAATTCACTTAGAAATCCTTCAAAACTTCTTGTAACTGGTTTGAAATTGTTCAGATTGATGGTTGAACTGCTTGAAATTAGTTTAACACCGTGTGGAATCAACTTGCGACCGATGGTCATTATTTTAAAACCGCTTGGAGTTACTAAAAACAACTTTGAAATCGTTCAATACTCCTTGAAATCAGTTTGAAATCGTTTGACATTATTTTGATACCACCTTACTCGACTTCAAATCATTTAGAGATAATTTGAAACTCGTTGAAATCGGTTCAAAAGCCTTTGTCACTATTTTGAAACTTTTTGAAATCAATTGAAACCACTTTGAGATCGTTTCTAACTCTTTAATATTAGTTTAAATAACTATGACAAGTTTTGGATACCATCTTGAAATCTTTTGAAACTTGTTGGAATTCATAGTCTGAGACCATTGCTCGTCATGTTAAAATAGCTTCGAATTACTAAAAACAACTTTGAAATCAGTTTGACATTATTTCGATACCATTTGAATTCACTTCAAATCATTTAGAGATAATTTGAAACTCGTTGAAATCAGTTCAAAACCCTTTGTCACTATTTTTGAACTGTTTGAAATCACTTGAAGCTACTTTGAGATCGTTTAGAACTTGTTGACGTTAGTTTGATTAACTATCAAAAATGTAAAAATGGCAGACTTGAGGCTAAATATTCCACCGATGTAAATTCGTTCGTTGTACGAACTAAGAATAATTGAGCTTTTATTTATCATCTTTTAATTTCAATTTACGTTCAAAGCAATGAGCAGCATTTTAAATTCCTTATTGAAATTTTCACAGTGCTTATAATTTTTCAATCGACTAATATCATAGTAATACTCGACGCGTAATCAATACACTGACGTCACTCGATGTCTGTAAATTATTTATTCATATTCTTAATCACCGCGTTAATTTAATCTCGTTACCATCACACTAAATAGCTGTTTAATTGGTTTACGAAGATTAGGCAAGCTCGGCTGATTGAAGTTTGTCGATTAAAGAACGTTCACCCTTTTTTTTACACACACACTGACATAATGCAGGGCATCTTTTGTGCCGCGAGTTATTAGTTGTAGGCGTTACCTGTAGATGTTGTTTTAAATCTTCTTTAAATCACTTTTTAATTACACCGTAAAATCTTACTTTCTAGGGATTCTCTCTCTCTTTCTCTCTGCAATAAGCTTTTCTGGATAAGCTATATGTTCTTAGGCGCACAACAAACTTCAATTTAAGTGTCATTCGCTGATGCGAATAGCGATAACGGAAAGGAAACAAGGAACTGGAAGAAGAAACGTAAAATTGTACGAAATTTTGCGTGATTTCTCCGGAGATTGCAAATGTATAATTTCGCAGATTTCACCTGATTTCACGATAAAATACACGCGATTTTTATAATTCTCTGGTATTTCAAAAAGTGTCGCGTCAGTTTCAAAACTTTTCCATTCGTATTGAGAAATTTTTTAACAATTTCGTTCCATGAATTTTTCAATTTTCATAAAATCTTAACCGACATATCAAACATTCCGTGACGTATTTCAATAAATTTTAAAACACGAAAAACGATTTCCGTATCTTTCTTGTGATTTCAATATAATTTTATGTGTTGTTCGTGAAATTTTGATGTATTTCAAAAGGTTCGCATGGCTGTCAAAATTATTTTTTTGTTCTTTTTAGTGATTATACAATGCAATTATACATGGTTTAGTTTGATGTAAATCGGTGTAGTTGTCAGAGTGTTTCGTTTGAGAGTCAAATTTTCTTTTCTTGTAACCAGGAGAATAAAAAAAAAAAAAAAACCCCGTGAGAGCATTTCTCTTAAATTCAATTTTATAAGGCCGCTGTCGAAATTCGAACTTTTTCCGTTCAAATGACATGAGAAAGATATCACTTTCTTTTAAATTGCTTTCACTCAACGGTAAATTTCTTGAAAGCATTTTCCAGAGAATCAAGTTTTCTACAAAAGTGTTTCACCGAGCGAAATTCGCTGCTTCAACGTTTCCCAAATTATCATTCTCGAAAGTCAATTTTATCGAAAAATTCATCAATTCACTTTGCAGTACCTTGAAAAGAAAAAAGAATGGAAGCAACAATTTTATTTCTTTCGAATAAAGTTAGTTTCATAATATTCAGCTGATTGTGAAAGAAAAGAAATTTCAAAAATTAACAACGCATCTTCCTCGTGTCGTTCAAACGTGATATTAACTGATTTTTGAACTAAACGACGAGTTTTTCAGAAGGTAGTAACGCAAAAAAAAAAAAAAAAAAATCCGTAGTAATTACAAGGTATAAGATGAATAAAAATGATGATGAAAATTAGTTTTTCTGCCGTGCCGGTGATTTTTCCGTGTGGAAAACCTTACGACGCGAAGACGCAGAACGTGTGTACAAATTCGTCTCCGTGTTTCACCCCTTTTTCCCTCCCCCTTCGCCTTTATCTTCCGCCCCTGAAAATTGCCGGCTATCTAGTCTTACACGCGGGCGGCAAAGAGATCGTCGCGAGACGCAGGAAACCCACCCTTGCGTGAAAAATGAGGCTTCTGAGGTGGCGGAGGCGGCGGCGTCCTGCCTCCATCCGCCTCCATTAGCACCCCTGTCACCTTGGGACGCGCCGCAGAAATCTTCTGATTAGGATACGTAAGCAGCCGCCTCGAATCCCGAATCTCGGTCTCCATCCCTCCCCACCACCCCCGTGGCGATTATCTATTATCGGTCTTTTCGGGTGGAAAATTCATTCCTTATACCGCTAGCGTAGTCTTGGACCCTGATTAACGACCTTCGCTATCGTTTTGCCGGGGTAATGAAGAAGAAGAAGAAGAAAAAAAAATTTTAGGTATTTACTCTGCCTTCTGGACGGAATAAGAAATTACAAAGTAGGGATGCGGAAGGGTGGAAAAAAATTCAATGGTCAGGTTACAGAATCTTTTAAAAATGCGGGAATCGTTTTTATATTACATGTATAGAATTGCGACGTGTTCAGGGGGAATTCCATGCGAACCCAACCAACGCTGAAGAAACAAAAAATTTTTCTGCAATTGTCCCAACTCTGTAAGAGTTTATCCTGAAGTTTTTTTATACATCTTGTACTATTGGTCAATTATTATAAATATACAGAATAATTTGGAGAATGTCCTTTTTTAAAATTCTCAAAAATTGTATTCCATTTACTAAACATTTCAAAACTGGGCTCACGATGGGCCGATTTTTTTCCCCGTTTTTTGAATCAGTAAGAAATCGATGAAAAAAATATGAACGTGACAAAAGAATTAGAAAGAAATCGCTCCGTAATGGAACCGGTCTAGAAATGTTCTAAATGAAAAATGGATGTTTTGAGAATTTTTCGGAAATTTTCAGACCGTTCAAACAATGTTTTAGTTGACCGAAAAAATTGCAAGTACTGGAGAAAAAAAAAAAAAAAAAAAATTCGTAAAATATCGGCCCAGTCTTAAAACGTTTGGAATAGAAAATACAACTTCGAAGAATTATTTGAGAATTTTGAAAAAGATTGAGCTACAAAATTTATTCTCATTGTGTACCCGGAACTATATTTTTCGTTTCTGATGCGAAATAAAAGAATCAAGTTAAGAACTTATTTTTTGATTATACGACTTGAAATCACTCTCGGTGTGGAATTTTGATCGTTCCATGTTTTGAGACACTTTGACCTTTCTACCCTTTGATTTTCCCTACTTCGACTTTGTAAATTTTCGAATTCCGTAAAACGGATTTTCGGGTATTTGCAAATCGTATATTACGACCCTTATCTTTCCTGATTTTTCTACATCTTTAAACCCTCCCTCCCTTTTTTCTTAAGGGTCTTACACCCTTTTTTTCACCCTCGATATTATATAAAAATCCTATTCGTTGCTCGCTCGCAGCGCTCAACAAGTCCACTCTTCAGATTCGTTTCACTTTACTTCTACAGCTGTCGCGTATATTTTAATCCTGGTATTTAACCTAGCCGGCTACTTTACTCAAGTGGTTGGCATATTTACGTACCTACCTATATTCGATGTGTAGGTATGCAGATGAAATTAAAAGTTCTCGCATTTATAATTTTCCACTTCCCTGTGTCTATACTCCTCTTATTACACATGCCGTGTATTTTCACTGTTATATACTCAGGGATTTAACTCTCGTATTTACGTAGATTGAATGAAACATTTCACTGACGATATAATTTATTGTAATAATAATTTCCAGCGTTAATTTTACATTATTTACAGCTTAAGCAATTCTTTCAAGCGGTATTAATTATTCTATTCAAGTGTAAAAACGAAAGAGAGAATTGTTCCAAAAACTATGACATCGAAAGGATTAAAAATTCGCAAAAACTTTCATCGTCTAGAAATTTACACTGATCGTGGTGTCCGGAAATCCTTTGAACGTGTTGAATTTTTACGTGAGAAAATTACATTCATTAAATAGAAAGTCGGTTTTCAAATTATTAATTTACTTCTTTCGTAGGGAAAGAAATTGTTTAATTTTATCGATGTGTTTACACGTGAATGAAAAAGAAAAAAAAAAAAAAACACGAACATGAATTTGTTCTTCATATTTACATGTTTTGTAAGATTTGATTTCGATTAATTTCCAGAATCAACGCCACGTTTGCAAATTCACTTTCCTCTTCAATTCAACGGTTTTCCCAGAGTAAAATTATTCCAGAACATTGACTCGCCGCAATTTTAGCGCATTATATACGTGTAAAAAAGTACCAGATCGAATCGCAAAAACGAGAACAAAAAGGTAAAAACAAAAAAAAAAAAAACAAAGCTCGTAATTTATTCCGTCGTACATAAATTCTATAGCCTGAGGGCTTTCTCGAAAAGAGGGAAATAAACTAAAACAGAAAGGGATTAAAAATAAAAATAAAAAAAAAAAAAAAACAGCAAAAAAGTAAAACAAACGGTTTAGAGGGAATGAATTATTTGACGATCAATTTCAAAGCTGCAAGCGGCAAAGTGTATTTTTTTAAAAACACACGTACCATTAAAATCGGCGGGTGCATAAATTGAGGAGGTTGGTAACTGGCCGAATATTATTATTATTTATTTACTTTATTACGCGATAGTCGTGGATTGGGTATTTAAATGATCTCTTTGGAAGTAAAAAAAGAGGAAATAAAAAGAAGATATTCGATTTATAAAAATCGAAACTTAGATGTGTAGATATTTCATTTAAAAACGTATCGGAATGGTTAAATATCTGGTAGAATCGTTCAATTTCACTCGCAAAAGGGTAATTTTATTCAAAAGACTATAATTTTGTACAAATTCACTGAATCACTTTTTTTTTTTTAAATATTTTAGAGGGGATAAACTTCCGTTTAGCCCATACCTCCGTTCGATCTGAAACTTGGTATACTTAGGTATTTCGATGCTCTGATTAAGAATATGATATTCTATATAAAAATCGTAACTTTTCTTTCGAAGTATCAAAATTTGTTCGTTCAAATATTTTTTAGGCTTACATACAAGGTAATTACATAAAAATTGAA
Organism: Neodiprion fabricii; assembly: GCF_021155785.1. Classification (NCBI taxonomy): domain Eukaryota; kingdom Metazoa; phylum Arthropoda; class Insecta; order Hymenoptera; family Diprionidae; genus Neodiprion; species Neodiprion fabricii. Next base: position 17,853,506 of record NC_060245.1, read on the forward strand.
AAGTTCTTCGGTTTTCTTTTCTATTTTTTTTTTTTTCTTTTTTTTCTTGTTTCCCACAAAAACAACTTCGGCGCAGAGACGTTAAACATTTCGGAACGTTTCTTATGAAGTTTTGTAGTGTCGAAATGTGTAATTGTTTCATTGTTATCGACAAACAAAATTGCCAATATCTCACTTTTTTTAGCGCTCTAATTCAGGTTACCCCCTTAACAACCCCTTAAGTCTAGTCGTAGGCTGGGGTGTAAAGGAAACACGCGTACGTTCAACAAATTTGTTACATGTACAAGACGTCCGCAAATATTGGTCGCAGTCTCACGTGGAGGCTGATCGACCCTCTAATTATAATGCACACGTACGGGGCATTCCACGACAACTCGATCCTCACCATTTCTGATTTTCTTCAAAAATTTCTATGCAATTGTCTCAATTTCAAAACGGTAACTTGTTGTTTTCGTATTTTCATTTAGTGAATTAGTTTTAACAATGATTTTTGAAAACACACGTATTCTTGGCCGTAGTTAAAGAGTCAGAAAAAATTCCGAAGAATCTTGGGTCAAATTTAAAAATTTCTAAACCTAGACCCAGACCGAGCTCTTCTTAATCTTGACGAGCTTTCTTTCGGAAAATGGATTGAAAAAAAAATCAATACTGAAAATTAGTTTACTGCGAGTAGCTGTGCAAATATTTTCACATGTAACACAGGATATTTGAGATGTTTCTTCAGATTTTTTCAAGCCAATTAATTATTTGAAATTTTTCATCTTGAAAAGGATAAATTTGTAAGAAATCTTTCAAAATCCTGGATTGTGTATAAAAATGTTTGAGTATAGCAGATCACAAAAGAGTGCCAATTGCTTCTGCTGTTTGTAATTTTTTTTTTTTTTTTTTTTTCAATTTTTCTCCGTCTCCGGCAAGTCCCAACAAGAACAGAAAAAATCTACGGCCCATTCTGTGCCTAGGCTTAAAAGTACGGATTGATATCTGACAAAAGATTTTTGGTAATTTTTTCACATCCTTAAATCACGGGCAAAAACAAGTTAGTTTATAAAAATCACAAACAAACCAAATTGACTGTCGAAAAAAAAAAAAAAAAAAAAACCGAAACAATCCATGACGCTGTTTTGGAGTTACGATAATCGCATAAAAATATTTCCAAAAATTAAGAAAACTTGAGGATCCAACGTTGGTTCAGTTGGCACGGAATGCCCCATACACGCAGGTGAACATCACCGGGGTATATTCAGTTTACAAATCAGGGGAAGCCGAAGGTTCAACCTTGCCGGTGACCTTGTCCGTGTATACGCCACATATATTTCGTTATAATCCGCGTCGGCCTCACCTGCAGACGCCGCCGGCTGAAAACCGTGTATCGATCATCGCACGCAGATACAGAACGCACCCTTATTCCCCGGAATTTATTTCGAGACCTTCTCACCACCTCCACCCTCTCGCCCCTCTCTCACCCCGCACTATCTTTGCTTTCTCTCTCTCTCTATCTCTATATGTTTGTCTAGACAAACGAACCCCCCCCCCCCCCGCCCCACCACCCCTCAGTCGTACCACCCTCCAGGCCTTCGTCAATCCCTGCAAGAGCCGTTGTCACTTACGTTAACCGGCGTCTGAGCAATCCGGGTATCCAAGTGTCAATCGGCGGCGGATGACGATAAGCGATACAAATTGCCGCTTCCTTTCGAACCCCCCCCTCCACCCCTTCGTTCAATGCGATCTGTGACTCGCGTCGATAATTATAACCTCAAATATGTATCGTCTAACTATCTATTTTCTTCTTCTTCTCATCCGCACTTTTCTGTATTTTTCGGGGTGACGACGTACCTGGAAAACCTGAAAACCTGGAATTGTCAGGGAATTTTTATTTCGATCATGGAGAAAATTTAAAATGTCAATTTTTAATCGTGGGAATTAGAAATGATTTTTCGAGGTGACAGGGTTATTTTTTTTTACGTCGAGAAAAGTAAAAGATTGGCTCGGAGTGAATTTTTTTTACGTTATATTTTGGTTTTTTATTCGAATTGAATTTTAAGCGAATATAGGGTCGATAAGCTGAACGATCGAGGTTTTGGTGACTTACTGGAACTGGGAAAATTTTAGGGAAAATTGGGGCTTAGGTTCTGGAAAACTTGGAAATGTCGTGGAATTTTTTCTCAAAGATTTGTCGCCAGCCTGTTCTTATGTTTCCTAATTATACGGAGTTAACTTCTAATAGCTGCAGTCGTCGTCCGTCGTTTGTTGAATGCTAATGCGCACGCGCTAGAATCCGAGAGCGATTGTTTGTCAGGGTCGCCAATTGCCGTAAATTTAACTTCAAAAATACCGAGAGATATCACTGATAGTTGTGCTCAACACACCGGTGAAATTCGTTGAAAACTTGTCTCAATTTTTATAAACTAGGAAATTTCTAAGCCACACATGCATCTACGTATAAGTATAATGTTCTTTGTGCTTCTCTTTCTCTTCAAATGTTCTATTAAAATTTCGCAGGATTACAAGTTTCTGTATATCGTATACGATTTTCCATTTTCCTGTATCGAATAATAGGAAGAAAGAGGGGGAAAAACGAAAAAATGTCGATTGATTCAATATTTCTATCACTTTAAAAATCAATAAGTATCTAGGCAAATAATTTACATCCAAGAAATTTATTACGTTGAATCTGAGACGGCCAATTTTTTACACTAGACAGTTATGTTGGCAACGCAGAGAAACCTGCAGCGCCACAGTCGGCCGAGCGCGAAACAAACTCAATCTCAATAAACGTAACGTAACCCATGACCGTCGAATCTAACCTTAAAATACTTGTCAATCCAACAAGTCATCATCCCCGCGGTATTCTAAGGATAGATTCGACGGTCATGGGTTATGTTACGTTTATTGAGATTGCGTTTGTTTCGCGCTCGGCCGACTGTGGCGCTGTAGGTTTCTCAGCGTTGCCAACGTAACTGTCTAGTGTAAAAAATTAGCCGTCTCAGATTCGTTGTCCCCAAGTTCACCTTTCTTTTTGTAATCGCGGTTGCGTCTGCATTCAGTAATATTCAGTATCCTTGGTTTCAACCTTCCAAAAAGAGCCGCAATTTACTGTGAAATTGCGTCCGATTACGAGTTTAAAAAATTAACCAACCATTGCAGAAGTAATTTCTGTCACGTTGGGAAAAAATCGTTTGTACCTTGAATCTCGCCGTTTTCGCTAATATAATCTACGCCTTATATCTGGGCCGGTATGACGTGGAGAAATGGATGAGGCCGATTACACGCTGATGTCGGCTCCCAGAATATGCGGGCCACTTTTTGCGGGCTGCTTTTTTCACGCAGAAGAAGAAAAAGGGCGAGAACTTTCGGATGCTGGGCACCGAATGTACAAATTGGGCAGACGTTCGCTCTCCGCGTTGCTCGGCACGCTTCTTCATCCCACCTGCAGGGCGAACTTTTATCTCCCGTGTTTCGGGTTGTACGCAGTCTGGGAAAAAGCCCGGCGATAACGGGGCAGCGTATCTCTTTTTTCGATGCTTTCGCATTTTCCATTCTTTCTTATCGCAATCGGATAAATGCCACAAGTTGTTGTCAGTTTTCCCCGCGATTGTTGATTTTCCATTTCTTTTGTCGTCTGAATCTCACAATCTGCAGTACGATACTTGAAAATGTCTGCATTCGTCATCTCAAATAAATTTTCTCATATTTTCAACGATTATTTCACCTACGGATCACAGAGGAATGGCTCGATCGATTTCAACGAAATTTTCGTCATAATTACACGAATTTTTCGTTAGAGATGCTCAACAAGAATTTTCAAAACTTTTACTACTTCCGGTTCGTATATCCTGATTCCGAACAAACGCTCCAATCGATTCAAATGAAATTTTAAAAGAAAATCAGCCATTCCATGGAAATACGACGGAATATTTTTGAATATCTCTCGACTTCCGGTTACAAAATGGTGGCAAATTGAAATGCAAAGAAGTTCATATTTTCAGAGTTTTCATAGAATTTGTTACTCGAGTTTTTGGTTTCTAATCTATCACAGTTCGCTGCTGCCTAATTATTTACAATTGGATGCACGATTCGTTTGAAAGGTTTTGCATCATTGTTTAAACTGAAATTCCACCGCCACTTTAAAATTCTTCTCGTACGAAAATTTACCCTGGTCTTCCGCATTTGAACATATCTATTAACGAACTTTTGGCCATGCACGAGGAGTTTGACCGTTTTTAAAATTTGGTGTACACCTCTCATGAAATCTGATCAAATCAGTCGAAATCTCGTGAAATATTTTGAAATCCTTTGAAATTTTGTTAGATCGCAAGATGTCCTTGAAGTCACAAGAAATATGTAAGGTCTCACTTAATCTTTTAAAATATCATGGAATTTTTTGAAATCTTACGAATTCCTGTAATTTCTGAAATTACAAGAAATCCTTGAAATCCTATGAAATCGTTTGAAACCCAGTGAAATCGTGTAAAATTAGTGAAATCACAAAAATTCCCTAAAATCCTGTTAAATCTTTTGAAACCCAGTGAAATTTTGTAAAATTCCTGAAATCATGAGAAATCACTGAAATCCAGTGAAATCTTGTAAGATCCCTGAAATCTCGTGAAATGAAAAGAAACCCCTAAAATCTTATGAAATCTTTTTAGATCCTGTGAAATCTTGTGGAATTCCTGAACTCTTTGAAATCACAAAAAAATCCTTAAAATCCCATGTTAATTTTTTTGAAAACCAATGAAATACCACGAATCCGTATGAAATTCTTAAAATGATGTGAATTCATTTGAAATCCGGCGATTCTGAAATCTGATCTTCACACAAACAAACGAGTGGTCAACCCTCTCGGCCGTGGTTTACAGGAAAAAAGCTAACCATTTACTTTCACCCGACTAGTTTTATTTCTCTTCATCAAGCATCCTCGTCGTTTCCGCGTCCTCGTCCACGTCGTTCGCGCAGAAAATGCGTTTATTTATTATACAATAGCTGTGCACAGCATCGGATGGCGCTCAGTCTGTGTAATTAATTAAGTTCGGCGGTTAATCAGCTTACGTTGAAAGCGCGGGATTGCAGGAAAGAGAAGAGAGGCAGGCGGCTCTCGAGTTTGCGTACGGATCGTAATGAAAATTTATCAGCGAATACTCGAGCCTAGCGGTAATCACTGGATTATAAACACGTGTATACATCTCGCGTTATACGGTCGGAATATACGTAACTTTATGCGTAATTTGCATTCTATGCATCAGGGAACGTGCATATGATGCGTATTTGTATACGGAAGCAATACCTATTATTATAATAATCATCGAGGAGAATTCGTTACGCTATTCATTTGTCACCGTTACTTAATGATTCATCATTCGGTTGTATGAGTAAAAAATTAAAATCAGTTTTACAACTGTAACTATAGAAACTTTGCTAAGCGCAGTTTTACATTATTTTTGGACAGTCGCTCTATTTTCTTTCGACTATATTCTGATAATTTGATTTACATGCAACAGAGTGATTACGTTAAAGTCTTGTTGCAAGGCGGAAAAAACTGTGCTAAAACCGAACACCCCGGTTAATATGTCAAGTTTTGAAAATTATTTTCAATCTCAATATCGCAATTACGTATATTAAAAATGATTGAAAATGATTACGAAGGGATTACAATGAATAACCGAATTTCAAATATCGTACAGTATTACAATGAGACTGGGATTCAAAAATTGTTTAAACATTATGCTACTAGTTTTACTCTAATTTCACATTATCAGCAACAACAATAAAATGACATTTCACGATAATTGAAAGGCGTTCCGGATTACTTTTATTCTATTTTTCCTCCCTTTTTCGTTTGTTTTTCTTCTTTCCCTTTTTTTTTTTTTTTTTTGTTATTAATCGAAGACTAACACGCGACAGTCATTAATCTTCGTCGGTATATGTCTGTTCCTAATTCCAACGTCTCACCAAATCGACTTTCCACGCGCGCGCGCGCGCACTCAGCAGTTATTCTAACGGTGAGTTTATCGTCAACGAAGTGAAAATTGGGGGACCGGAGAAGGGGAGGAAAAATCGTTTCGCGTCGGTCACGATAATGCGAATTTATTTATTCGAAGTCGCGAACTTCCTTTCGCATTGTTTCCGCACATTTTTTATAACAGGAAGGGATCGATTATCGATCTTCCGTTAGATCCCATTCTGTCCGTCAAGTTTTTCCTCAAGTATTTAAAAGTTTATTCAAGAAATTTTTCTATTATTGAGCAAATATATATATATGTATATTTTTTTCTCTTTACTTTCAGTTTTATGCGGTTCGTTGAATTATAGGCGGCTAAATCTTGCCTGCGTCTTTCAAAGTGCCATCAATTCAAGTTAGACATTTTCCACCTCATTATCAGGTCCCTAGAAAATCCTGTCGTAAAGTCTGATTAGAAAAACCCTTTAAATCTCGATCAGGCCCAATTCGAATTTCACAAAGTTCCACGAAGAGTTTATCCAGTTGATTGAGTTAAATTAAATCTCATCAAGTCTGACTAATTAGATTCGTTAGATAAGGTGCGTCGAGGTTCGTGAAATCCGTTCAATTTTCGAAATCTGCACTTTTCGATCATACATTATCTTCTGATCCGAATAAAAGCTGAGTAAAGAACTCTCGACGAATTGTATAATAAATTGAACGTAATGAAACGGAAGATTAGTGAAAGAACGCAGGCAAAAAAAAAAAAAAAAAAAATAAAATAAAACAAACCAGCGAGTTGTACAATTGTCGAGTAAACGAGCGAACGAATAATAATTTTCTCCCGTAGTCTGAGAAAGAATAATAAAATTATCAACGATAATTTCAGGTGAAAACGAATATCTAACATTTCGCACAGAAGCGTAGCTGAATTCCTTCAGCCATGCGGTCGTTATTAATCTCGCAGCGGAGAGCTGCTCAGCAGAGAGTATAAGGTAATAATTGCAGAAGTGCGAGGCTGAGGTTCGCCAAGAGCTGAGCGAAGCATAGCCGGCAGGTAAAGTATTCGGAGGTCCGACCAGATTTGCAATTCCAAATGCCTACCCGGCGCTTCGGATTCCAGCCGCAGAGCACAAGCGGGAAACGGTCAAACTTGGAAATGTTTGCGGAATAGTATTATTGGGATAGTTTCCCCTGATTACCGGGAGCGTATGGCCTATCCTCTACGTTTTCGACTCCCACCACCCAGCCCTCTAATTAAGTGCGTACTTCGCCTAATTGAAAATTTCTCCGATTAACGCCTGAATCCTTGATACCAATCCGCCCACTTTCGCTCATGCAGCTTTCGAGTGGATTACGCGCGTAGTGATTACATGCCGGTTTGCCACTCCTGCATTTGTTGATTTTAAAAAGAAATCTCGTTTCACCATCGCGGAATTCCTTCTGCACGGCTGTAAGGTCTGCGGAATTTTTTTGACCGCGCAAAATCTACTAAGCTAGATAATATATAAATTTTAAACCGTTTATTTTATTTATTTTTTTTTCCTCGATTCGATACTTTTTATTGTATTATTTTTTTTCGCATTTATTCGTCATGCGGAAAGATTGAAACAAAAAAGAAAAACTATGCAAACTTTCTTTTCGGGTAGAAAAATTTGGTACGGCTTGAATTGCCAATCCGTGGGATTATTCGCTATACCGAAGCGGCGTGCGTTTATTACCGTTACATGGAGATTACAAGGATTTCAAAGACATCGGCATGAATATGACACGAATTACAAAATGTAAGCCGAGATCGAACCGATTACAAAGATTAAAAGTAGTTAGAGAAAGGTTGCAAATTTTACAAAAATTACAAGACGATTGCAAAGATTATAAATGATTTCAAGGAACGACAAAAATCACGCGGGATTCCAAATATTGTTAGTATTTTACTGGTTGCAGAGGTAACACGAACGATGCGAAACTATTACAATTACGTATATTACAAAGAGTTCAAACGATTAGATAGAGATTAAAAAGAAGAAAGAATTTTCAGAGATCGTACAGGATCGGAAAGGGACTGCAAAAATTACAAAGGTTGAAAAAAGATTTCAAAGATTACAGGGAATTACAGATTACGAGCAATTTGCAAAGGTTGCAGTGATTTCTAGAATTTCACGAATTATAAAGATAGTATGACGGGTGCAAAGAGCTTTTACAGAAGGTAACAAAGGATTCCAAAGGATTACAAGAATTTCAAGAATTATAAAGATAATATGACGAATATAAAGCGATTTTAGAAGGTTGCAAAAGATTACAAGGGATTACAAGGATTATAGAGATTATACGAGATTATAAGAAGTAACAAAGTTTATGGGGTACAACAGTGATCAACCCCTGGGATCAACCGTTTTTAGAAAACATATATTTTTTCAAAGTATCCTCTTATTCTCTGTCGTTTTAAAACAATTTCCCTCAAAGCTTTAGACATTTTTTTAAGGAAGAGTACAACAATTTCCACACGTATACAATACGCGTAATTCCGTTCAACGAGGAAAAATTCTTCTCATTCGCCCCAGCGAGTTCTCGAAGAACAATTATTCACATATTTTAACAGTGGAAAATTCGCTCAGTTCGCCAGGTTTTCCGGGAAAATTGTCCCTTATGTATATAACGGTATTAACGAACCGCCCCACTTGGGGAGAGAAAGTTTCTCATAATTATTCAAAAATTTTCCATATAATTACTTACCTAGTCATAAAACTTATCTTACTTGCTCTTTTTACGAGATTCCTATTCTCGTTGATTTTCCTGCAGCACAGGTGCAGCATGTGATATTATTCTGACAACGCACGTGTGACCAATCTCTGGTTTAAAACTGTTGCATAATTGCTCGTATGTAACCAGACTAGTGTTCATAGCTAATATCGTAATGCGAAAAAATTAATAAATTTGATTCCCCGCGCGTACTCCTTTTTTTTTATTTGTTTTCGTTCAATCGAAATATCGAAGCGATCGAAAATTATGAAGTTGATATTATTGTATTATAAGTGATCGCTTATGTTTTTTTTTTTTTGTTCACACCCTCAAAGTTGTGCAAAATTGACAGAATATTAGATGTTCTTCGTTTATGTTAGAAATATCGAATTGGTCCAAAACTCGCGGCTTGTTTGTACTCAGCATATCACGTGATTCTAGTCAGTGATAATAGTTGCTTACCTTTGCAGCCCCGCATGGTCGTTTCCATTTAAAGTTGTTCACTAAAAATGCACTCAACACAAAAACTTTGTACCGTTGTCTACGGCTGAATAAAACGCACTATCGAACGTGATTACATCTGATTTATTACACTGCGAAGAAGCGCGCGGTACCAAATCCTTCAAAGCCCTCCAGAGCCGTTACGACGAATTTCCAACCATGGGTGTCTTAACTCACAATGCTTGCCTGGACACTCTAGAATTATGTCCATAGTCAAGATAAACACTCTGTATAGTTTGTCGTCGTCGTGCGATACGTGATTCGCACTGTTAAGTCACGTGACAATTTACCTAGTACTGAAACGTTAAAGGTGCAAATCTAGAGTGACCAATGCCGATCAAGGTGCCACGTATGTGAAAAGATCAACAGACACCGATACGCACTTTCACAAGGACAGAAAGGTAAACCCGAGTGTTTTCACAGTCACGGTATCTGATCGGTCACGTTGCGAGATATCGTCGCTCGAAGTATCCGTCGAAATCAAAACAAAGTGCGCGACAAGTTGCGAGGATGAAGACAGCAGATCAGTGTGTCCGTAGCGAGCGTCCGGAATGGATGTAATATCGAGCACCTACAACCGAAGTGGTGATCTATGGTCGTGGAAACGGTACCGAGTCGTGTATTGACACTGGATCTACCGGGCATATGTGTAAAGTGAACGTGAAGGTAAATTTTGCCAACTTTACGCCGCGCCGCTTGATAAGGAACTGAACTTTGGGAACAGTGATAGTACCAGGGTTGCCGAATGAGAAGTGGACCTCTACCGGTTGACACGCGTCATCGCGAGAGAGTCGCGAATATTGAAAAGATATTTTACGAATTGGATCTACTTAGGCGCGAGCTTATTTTCGGTGACCGAAAATGAGAGAACGTGATTTTGAAGTGCGGTTCCGAGAGAGAGACGCGATCGTTATTTACCACCATACGACAAGGTGTAAAACCATGTGGAACGTGTGGGTAACATACCGGGACAATCTCTTGAAACTTGAAAATCAACCGCGCATGCGCCACATAATTGAATCTCATTGGTCGTTGAAATCTCCGCGCAGCGATATTCTTGTCTGCGATGCAGGCGTGCCAACGTACAGAAAATGTGTACGCTTGAATTTTCAAAGAGTATAAGCATTAAATTCCGACGTTTTTTTTGAAGAATCAACAATAACAAATGGTTTCCAAATCTTTCCGAGTCACCACCTCAATTATTTGAGATTTTAACCTCGAAAATTCGTCTCAACTATATTGCCGAAAGATACAAAGTTTGACAGCTGAAAACTCGGGTTGGCCAGCCTGCGCGAATAGCCGATAAAACTCGCGCATGCGCGGTTCGTTTTCAACTTTCAAGAGATTTTCCCCGTATGTGAAGTGATAAAGAGCAAAGACTCAGTGGATATCGTGGAACATAAAAGTGTTTCACAAAATTTTGAGTTTCGGATTTCACTGCCTTGTGCGAAAGAATGTTCGGCTGTTAATTCTGGAAGATCAGCTTGGAATCATTCGCATTGCCGTGTGTGATCCAGTGAGGAATCCGTCTCGCAAAGTTTTTGTATTTTTTTTGTGAAATTTGGTGTCAAGTGTACTTTGTGAAACATAAATCTGAGGTCTTTGGCGTTTTCAAGGAGTTGAAAGCAGTAGCCAGTCCAATGGGATAATGGAAAAGGATATTTCAATGGTGAGTAAAATGATTTTCTCAACATTCACGGGTTACAAAGACGTTTAAAGTGATCCCCAACCTCTATTTCTAGCTATATGAAGCAACGATGTTTCGGAACTGAAACTTTTTCAATATGGCGTATTTTTCTTTACGTAGAATTCAACAATCAAAAAATGAAACAATTGTGGTAAGGTCGGTTTAATTTATGTTTCGCCGAAACAAATGAGATGTCGCAAAATCCATACCACTGGTTCTTCGAAATTGAATTTGCAATACGCACAAATTTTTTCAGACTTTGGCACTTTTGATGTATTTTTTTTTTATGAAAAAAAAAAATCATTTATTTCCTTCGAAACATCGTTTTTCCGCTTCAAATATACTCATGTTGCCCATAACACTAATTATATATTCATACCTAAACCCTATAGCCGCAGTCAAATATTGCAGATGACATTTTTAATATTGGGAAGCATAGGAAGGATGAATTTTCGGGAAAAAATCCGCATTGAAATTGACGATGGACGTTTCATAATATCTAATTTATATGTACGAATAGTCTGAAGCCGCTGATTGAGTTGTGGTTCTTTATCAATCTCCAAAACAAGAATCAAGAGTATCTAAAGTAAAATAGAAATAAGAAAAAGATGGTGTGCTAGAAAAAGAATTTAGGCCAGAATTGATAATTAATCACTCGCTGCTCACGCGAGCTTTTGAAAATAGAAATAACCATCCCGTCTGGGTATGCATGTATAGTACATTATGCGGAGCACATGAATATAATATCTCCAACTCTTGATAATAATTAATATACAACGAAACACTCCCTGTTGGATTCGAGGTTTGAATTCACAAGGTAGAAAAGTGAATAAATTACATACTGTACAAAAACAAAAAAAAAAAAAAACAAATCATGAAAACATACGTTGAAATAAGAATAGATTTATTGATTTACATGTTCTTTTATTTCTTGTTACATCCTAGGATAAACAGTAAAAAATTTATTCGGTGTAATTAAAACTGACTTTTTAGAGCCGGAAAGACGGGGGAGGAAAAAAAAAATGAAAATTTTGGCACTGATCACGCTTACTTTACAGAGATTTCCGGGGCCTTAAGGAGGGGTAAAAAATCTTTCCGAGCTTTAACGATCGCGCAGGTTATATAGCTCGACGTATATCGCGTTGGAACCTCCAAGCCTGATAATATAATAACTTATTGGCAGTAAAGAAAAGATAATTCTGACTAATGCGCCATTTATTCTATGAATTTTTCATGAATTTCAAAGCTATATGTATGCAAATTTTTTGCGGCACTCTCTTCGCGGTTCGAATGCTTCAACACTCCTCCGCTCGCCCTCAAGGCTGATCTAGGTAACCCTGCGAAGATGCGGTGAAACGGCGACGAAGAAAAAGGGAACGCGTTGAAAATTTGTCGAATAAATAAAGTGAGACTCGGATCTCGCGATGGATAAGCCCAGTCGGCTTTATCACTTTGATTTCTTATCATACTTGACTCGCGAATGGAAAATCAATGGAACCAGAAAAGATTCTATACAGTGGTTAAGAAAGGTCGACGAAACGCTGCCGTTTGCTCATCTTAACGAATATCAACGAATTACCCGTTTTTCATTATTTACACTTGCAGAAAAGAAAAAAAAAAAACAAATTGTGTTTCAAGCGGGAAAGTGTAGCTGGAAAATTATCGAGGTTTTTTCAATTTCATTATAGTTTTTCACATTTCAACAACTTTTCAGTGCAAGTTGATTTTGTCTTAACATTTATCGAGTTTTTTTTTTTTTTTTGATTTTCATTTTTTGCTTATTCCATCCCTCCTTCTCATCCGGTGCGTTTTAACCGTCTTTTAATATGCACCCTTGCCTCGCGACCTATTCGCTCTGCCGTCCGCACCTTTTCGCACAGAGACGGGCGCGAAGAACGAATTAGAGAAAGGGAGAGAATTGGAATGAAAAAAAAGGATTTAAAAAAAAAAAAATAAAAAAACAAAATAGAGACGGAGATAGGGGGCAGTTCGAAGAGAGAAGAGAGGCTCTAGGCACAGCGATTAGCGTGAGCGATCCCTAGGGAAGGCAAACCCTACCTCCCGTCCCGTTCTCCGTCCCCCTCCACCCCCCCCCCCCCCCCCTCCCCAACATTGCCCTTCCACGCTTGCCCCTTTTGCTCCCTTAGCTCCTCCTCATCCCTTTACCATCCACCCCTCATAGCGCCTATCTCTCGGTGTCTTCCGTTCACTCCAATCTCGTTCGCGCGAGCTGACATTAAAACTTTCTCTCGCCCCTGTTTCTCGGCCCCGAGTTTTCACCTTGCCCCCACCCCCGACCCTGAACGGCACGGAGCACGGCTTGACTGACAAACCCTCATTTAACTAGAACGGGAAACGATGCACCACCACCTTTGCTCAGCTTTTCTTATTCAGATTACTTTTTGGTTTTACCCGCGCCCGCGAGGTGAAACGGGGAGAATGAGAGAAAGAAATAGAGAGATTGATTGAGTATTGATTGATTGATTGATTGATTGATTGAGGGATGTTTAATCGATGACCGAGTAATATACCCAATACCGACGATAGTCATTGAAAGTATTGACAGGTCGATCGGTGAATCGAAACAATACAAGAGAATTAAGATTATACTCTCACTGGGAACAGATTGTAACGTACAATATACAGTGATCGAGTTGAGCCTGATACACAGTGCTGGTATCATAGAAATATACGTCAGGACAAAAAGTATAAACACAAGGGCAGGTTTTTTGTTTTTTTTTTTGGTCTTTGAATTTTGTATCTTCTTCACGTAACCTTCCAAAAGTCAGTTTTCATCCTCAAACGAAGCCTCGTGAAACCTGGACTCGGTGGCAAAGTTCTAAAAGGTGACTAATCTGGTTTGAATTTTATCAAACAATCTAAACGAAATATTTCGAAAACTATGCAAGTTGGGAAACTCTTTTTGTCTTCATTTTGTAGACAATCAAAGTTTTACTTTAAATAAAAGAGAAAAAAAAAAAAAAAAGAAAAGTCGAGACTACCAGACACCAAAATATTCATCCTGTATTCGAATACGAACGTTCAAAGTTGAGTGGATTGATTAAATGAATGAAGATGCTTATTACCTTGTAAATTTTCATCTCACCCGTGTTCTGAGCTTATACAAATAATGGCTCGATCATTTTTTATTTTTTTTTTATTCTTAGATTAAAAATTTGATTGTCTACAAAATGAAACCAAAAACAGTTTTTCAACTTGTATACTTTTCGAGATCCTTCGATTGGAGTGTTTGAAAATTTCAAACCGGATGAGTCACCTCTTAGAATTGTACTACCGAGTTCCGGTTTCACGATATTTCGCTTGAGGCTGAACTTAACTTTTCGAAGGGTACGTAAAAATAGAAAAAAGTTAAAAAAAAAACACCGTTTAACACAAACACAAAACCGATGCATTCCGTATACATCGTACAATTCCTTTCATCTTAAACACACGTTCAGCCTGCTTTGTACGCAGATGTTCAAGGAGCTTGTATCGAAAGATAGTATAAGAATATATTTGAATTTGAAATTATTTTTGATGTCATTAACGAAGATTGCGTATATTTGTTAAGGTAGGATTAGCACAGCACAATTTAATCTATTTATTGATATATCAAAACACGAGCCGTCAATGTATTTAAAATTCATTCGTTCATCCATTCCATCGTTCATCCATTCCATCGTTCATTCATTCCATGTGTATAATGTTTAAAATGATGTATATTGTTAAAATTATAAATAATTGTCTCTCATTGAGGCACTATACTCTTGAATATCTTCTTGATTTTCGATTGTTTCTTCTTTTTAAATCGTCTCTCTTTAATTTTTATGCGGTTTTTGATGCTTTTGCTGTTTGAGTTTTAAAAGTCTTTACAGCAAAATTTACTTTTACCACACCTTCGTCAATTCTTAGTATTTGATACTCAATTTCGGAGATGGGAACCTCAGCACCTCCTCCTTCTTAGAGAGACGTTGACCAAGAGCCTCTTCTTCTGACTGTGTTTGAAATCAGTGACGACACACACCACGTGTCCCATTCCATGCGCCAAATCTCATCCGCTCGTGTCGCGCCCGTTGAGCGGTTATACTTGAATCGTTACAACAGAAACAGTGCCAGTTGAGTGATGTTACGCCGGATGTAAAGAGTTCCATAAGTGGGTACCAACGTATGCAAAAGATTTTTGACATTTCATCGTACGAGCCAGAGGTGGAACCAGGGTGTCAATCGGCGATTGGTAGCTAGGCTGGAAAGGATATGGGTTGGGATGGAAACAGTGAAACAGACTGGAAAGCCATTCGTGGAGGGTTTTAGAGAAAATTCAGTCGTTGAGTGTCGTGGAAATCTTACCGTCCAAGCTCTCGGAACAGTTGGTAAAGCCTCCCGCACAGCAGTTAGTCATGGGAAAGACAAGGGACGAAACTAAGCGGTGCTTGAGTCCAACATCCACATCATAGGTTGTCATCCTTAACCGATTTATTGTTATAGTAGTCGAGTTACTCTCGCACATGTCAGGTATGTGTTCCGTTATTGATCGGGTTCCATATTTCATAATCCAGAGGTACGAAACTGGTTGCAAAGTCGATGGGATAACCCCGTAGGTCAAATCGAGGGAGATCCATTGTACACTCAGAGAAATTTTTATTTTCGGTTACCGCTCAGTCCTTGACTATTTTCATTTTCTACCACGATCGAAAAATATAGTTCTAGGTAGAAAATGAAAATTAGTTTTCTAGCTGTTACCGGAAAGTCAAGTATCCGTTACTATTCTTTCTCATTACGATCAATGTTACTAGATTTTCTTGCAATCTTCTTTAATGTCAGATAAAAAGAAATACTTGTTGCTTAGTTTCTAGTCCACTTCAACATAGGTATTAAAAAAGAAATTGAATCGGCGAGGTTGATCTGGGATACCTTCTTTGTAAGACCAACATTTCATTCGAACTTGACGGCAAGTAACTGTCGTGGATCGCGAAATCTTTTACGTGATGGAAATAGCGATATTTTAACATGCATTGGGGAAGATAGATTATTAACAAAGAGAATAAGAGTGGAGATGATGTAGCTACGAAGTCGTACCACTAGAATCAAGGACCATTTGCCTGTCGCGACAGAACCGACGTCTTTGCCAGTATCTAGTAACTAAGTTCAGAAAATAGACAGTCACCGGCACATGAGCAGATATTTTCAAGTCTCAAATCCTTGTGTCGGGAACTTATCAAGACTACATGTACTATCGATACGCTTATCAGTGATTGGCGAGAAGGTGAAGTTTTCACTACGGACCCCAACAGAGTTCCTAACAACTGTGGGCCATCATACAGTGAAGTCGCAGGACTACGTACAAAGTATAACTATTTGTTTCTTGGATATGCAGGTCAGTGAAAAAACCTCAATTTGCTAACGTTTCGGCCCGGGTGGGGGCCCTTCTCAGAACGAATTTTTTTTATTAATCTGGTGCGAGAATTTTTTGAATGCTAAAACTTGATGTGGACGTGACGATGAAACAGATTTACGGAATGAAATTTTTTTTTAATACATCTCTACATTACAATTATACAGTGGAATCCGGAACTCCCAAGCTCGCATCTTGGGTCAAAATTACTGACAAAGAAGGACGGGCATTGAAATTAAATGATCGGTAGAGACGTTGAGACAACAACGGTCGGACTGGAAGAGACTCTTATAGTACGACGTTGTTTTCACTGACCTGCATATCCAAGAAACAAGTACTTATTCGTCTTTATCGAAGTCAAGAAAATCATATACTTGATACAAATTGTTCATTAGAGTCGTCAACCGAAACCCTAGCAGACAAAGAAGTCAGTAGCTTTTTACACTTGGCAAGAGCCAAGCATCTTCATCTCAAACTAAAAAGAGCACGTCCAACGACAGTCTTGGAAGTTGTTGACGTGCACTTTACGCACAAAACATCGTCGTCCCTGACGATTAACCCTATGCGCATCCAGTAGTACGGTAACATCGTCCGTACCTCCAGTATAACCTGGTCCCTGAGCCAGGTTTCAGTAACAGCGATCATGCGGTATGCGGTTCAGTGAAGGAACTGACGAAGTTCATCGACATTGGCAGGCAGAGACTGAGCATTCAGGAAGCAAACAATGAGGAACCCCGGGCGGGTCAATGAGCGCAAGAAAACGCAAAGAGAGAGAGAGAGAGAGAGAGAGAGAGAAGGACGGAGGGGGAGAGGGAGACGCGAAAACTCTGGAACGTAAATTTTCCCATCGAAACTTCTCCGGCCCCTTCGCTCCGATATTCGCGTAGTTGAGCTGAATTCGAATTGGTCGTTGCGCCGTGCTGCTTTCCTTCCCCCTCCCCTCTCCTTCATCCTCTTCCTTCATCCCCTTAGTTCCTAGCCCCTCATTCGCATCTTTACGACTTTCTTGCCTTTTTAAACGGTTTAATGTACGACGACTTGCTCTGCAGGGACCAAAAGTCTTAAAATTACCGGAGGACAACGTTCATTGCTCGTAACTTCCTGTTCCGTAACTTACCAATATTACTCACAAATCGAACGCAATTCACGTGAAACATGATTAAAGTATGTTGACGTGGTGGGAAGTAGACAGCGATCAGATCTAGGAAAATAAATTAACGTATTATGAACTTTATTTCCCTATTCTATCTTTTTTCTTTTTTTATAGCCCTTGGGTGAAAAAGCAATCTAATTTTTTATGTAATTGATTTAGAGGCGTTTCAGTGTCAAACGAAGATTATTTTCGGTTTGGATTAACCTTCCGTGCGAATACTAGGTTTGTTCAAAAAGAGTCGTTTTCTGGATGTCTATTGTTATCAACAATACTTCGATACTTTAGAGTCTGTCAACTTTTGGATAATGCAGTTAACGCTCTGAAAAAAGCCCTGTACATTTTTCCTATTTTTCGAAAGCCCAAAACACTTTGAAAAAGTGTACAGTCAAAATGTGTCAAAAAAAAAAAATAAATAATTATTCACAGAGAGAGTTAACCAGTTCCATCCTTTTCCATTGAATTAAGGGCCATAAAGTAATTATTTTCATCGTGCCAATCAGTTAAAACGTAAGAACTAGTAATTAAGAGTTACGTTGTTCCTTCGTAAACTGCGTGTTTTTTTTTTTTGCGAAGAAACAGATATGTATATTTTATAAATAAACGTTTCGTGGGGTCATTTGACAAATACGTAATTGATCTTTTATTTTTGAAAATTTCAGAGCTCCTTTCCTGTAACAATCAGTTTGTTTAATTCAACCCCCCCCCCCAAAAAATTATAAAAATACGTTGAGGAATATTCCGAATCTCAACGTACTTCTTCACAAAGGTTCGAAAAATATGATCACGCGCGTATGAGCAAAGACAACCTAAGGGTTTAATTCGGGAAATAGGTTTATACGCAATAATTCAACGATTGATAGTTTTATTGACGGTTTAGTAAAATATCACGTAGGTGAAAAAATTTCATGACTATCAACAACATCGATGTAAATTATTTTTCTCAGGATTTGACCAACGACAAGTTAAAATGTATTTATTCGAATAGTTTACAGATATTAATTCTCGTGATATATGACGAAAAAATTATACCAAATTTTGCACAAGATATGATTGAACAAATATTCAGATTCTATAACTCTCTTACAGTATTTTTCAAAGTTGAAAAGAGTTGAAACTACGTTAATTAGAAATAATAGAAGAAGAAACGGGACGACAAAGTTCTTTTTTGTTCCGCACAGATTGTGAAATGCATATTTCCGCTCCGGTGAAGAAAAATAATATTCGACTGGTGAATTTCGCTGGTATACATACATATATATTATATATATATACATATATTCACATACACATAAAAGAAGCGTAGCGCAGAGTATAAACTTTTCGATCGATTACTTTGCATTTCTTTACTCATTCTCTTATATTTCCTCTCATCCTCAGCGTCACCTTCCTTCGTTGTTTTTGAAATTGAATTAAATTGCTACCTTGGATATGGACGTATATAATTAAAGAGAGTTTACGGGGATGAAAGTGAAAGAAAAAGGAAGAGAAAACGGAATAGATCGAGCGAGGGTGGGTAAAACGGAGAAAAAATAAAATTGCATCGCGTAGAGCGGTGTAATTTTTTTTTACATCCCTTTTCCGCGGTGTAGAAGACTGCAGTATAACACCAGCAACAAGAGAGGGACGAAACGGGGGAAAAATAATCTGTATGTGTGTGCTACACACCGTATATATATATATATATATACATATATATATATACGTATATATACAGACGTAAAATGGGGAAACGGGTCGTAAAAAGTGGGGCTTAAACGAATTTTACGGGCATCCGATGCACGCGACACTCCGCAGCCTGGAAAGGTTCAATTTTCCAGTTGTGCACCGCTTTGTTCCCTGTGTGGGATTATATGTGCCCTGGGTAAGAAAAAAAGGAACGTCCCTTTCCACCGAGGAATCTTTGCGTACCTCGTCAACGCACACATCCCACGATCCATGATTTCCTCCATTTCATCTCGCTTTCAGACTTCTCGTTGAAGAATAGAAATGTACTTGAAACGAAGAAACGTTACATTTTTCAAACACATGTACCAACGATCTCTTTACGTCGCGTTGTAACCAAGCCACGTCGTACCTCGTACAGAAAATTGTATTACTTTTACTTTTTACCAGCGCATACGCAGGGTGAACCAATCGAAAAACGATACAAAACAAAGGTGAGAAAGCTGTCACCGTTCAAGTCAAACTCAAAGTAAACTAACTTCGATACCGTGTCTGCTCGATATTTAAGGAAACGAAATAGTAACACCTCGTATTGCGATTGATAATCATTGTACTGTCATTGATTGATATCCAAGGGATTTGCATTGCACTAGCTATTATTGTTATGCTGATCGATAACGAAGACTCTCCAAATTAATGAAATTATATTCTTTCCTTGGCTTCACACATTCGGTGGGGATCAACATCAATTTCATATTCCAAACCTTCTGTTACCGTCACTTTGTTGTGAATTAAATGACTTTGCACTGAAATCTACTCATTCTCTTGGTACAATTTTAATTCATAGCTGTGTTCTGAACACGTTTAAAGTAGATAATGGATTGGAAATGTGCAGAGTTTAGGGTACTAGAATTAAACAGAAATAAAAATCCATCATTAAAATATGAAGTAGTCGATGTAAGGGTAAACGAAAATTCCATGGAACGCACCATTCGCACGCATAACCTGAAAACCGTTTACGAATTTGACATTCTCTCTTACGAATGTTTTGCGACAGTAGCATGGGAATGGGTACTTTTGAAAGTCTGTGAAACCTTTTCGAATCGTGACTTCGCATCGATATTCTTCAGTCTCTAACTTTGCCGAGTATCTCTCTGCCCGAATGGCTCGAAGGCTCAATGGTCTTGGTTCAGAGTTATCATTGTTCCCTGTGCCAGAGGGTCCCATAACGATAAGAAGACAAAGTGGGCATATTCCTAATCCAAGTTTCTATCTACCGGACGACACGAACAGATTTTAAAATTTTTCACGTCAATCAAGGGACCGAGGGTTCAAATTCGGCGCACCTGCGATCCTCGTCTCCGATCCAGAACGAGTCGCTCTAACGAAGGATCATCCGTTAGGACTTGAGAACCAAATAAACTATTCCGCCGCTCAGCGTCTCCTGGGAATCGATAACTCGTTTACGTTCGTGTCAACCATGCTCGAACGGCCATTTCCTTGGGGAGAACTGGGCCGATCCAATGCACCAGTCGTAAACTGTTTACACCCTGGTGCATTGCCACAGGAATAACCCATACACCGAGGCCTCGCTGTGCGACTTCGGACGAAGATGCAGGTTTCATCCACCAACTTCGAGCCACGACCCACTTTCCACTTCTATTGCCTATTTCTGCTCCAATTCCAGCCCGTCTGACGAGGATCACGGCACGAACGAGAGCTCTCTTTCAATTCTGCCCTGGGTAATGAAAATCTTCGACCTCGTAGCCCCGCTCGGTATATAGCGGAGTGTCTTTATGTCTATCTGCTCGAACCGCAGGATGATGAGAACTTTTCTCTGGTGAAAGGTGGATCAGGTCCGTCTGTCGTTCTTTCATATGACCACGCAGTCTTTTTCAACATTAAAGTTTACGGCTGGTGTGCGTTGAACTCGAAATCACGTGATCTCGAAAGCACTTTGGGAATCCATGTGGAGTGACTTTTGATAAACAACTTGGAGCTGAAAAGTTTATTGGAAATCATTCGAAGTCGCCTAAGGCCAAGTTGAGGCATTCGAAGTCGCACGAATTAATTTATAGTCACTTGAACACGTGTCTCCTATAGCTTGAGCTTACTCTTGAGCAAGAAACTTGGAATTAGTTGACGATGAGAAGTCGATTGAAGTCGGGCAATTTCGCTCGAAGTACTCACTCGAGAACATGTATACACTGGTCTCAATTAACATCTCCTCACTTGATGGTAGCAGAAGTTGGGCTTGAAACCACCCCAAGTCGGTTAAATTATTTACCTGAATATCTCACTTCAATTATTTTTAACACTTACAATGGAACCACGAAAGCATTACGTACTTGCGGTTTTGTCGCGTTACGTGAAAACAATCGGATATACCTTCATCCTGTTCTTGGCGGTTACATCACCATTTAGAGTCTTTATCATACAAACGTTGCTCTCGGATGAATCCCGCATTAGAATCCGCACGTTAAGCTCACATACAATATCCATGCATCCACACAGGATGTGCCCATATTATAGGCAAGGGTATAACCGAGCGAACAGGCTTTGTACGATTAATTCTATTCTCAGTGGTTTAACACGATACGAGAAATTGTGTTAATGATAATCGTTACTTACATAATATGATGGTCGTGATCTAGTATAACATTTGTTACACAGGTAGACCTCGTAATATATCCTTTACTCGGTAGTTTCTGTTTCTTCAATGGTACGCGTTACCAGGATCCACGACGTGGTTATGATGTGAACGCAATTGCAAACAAGCATACATACGGGGCATTCCGTGCCAACTCTGTAAACGTTTGACCATAAATTTTTTTTAATTTC
Organism: Neodiprion fabricii; assembly: GCF_021155785.1. NCBI lineage: Eukaryota > Metazoa > Arthropoda > Insecta > Hymenoptera > Diprionidae > Neodiprion > Neodiprion fabricii. Next base: position 17,875,416 of record NC_060245.1, read on the forward strand.
ACCAAGGATTTTTCCTACGTCGGTACGCCGCCTGAAGAGGTTCCAAAAAAAATTTTCATATTTTTTAATCGATCGTCCTCACCCTATAATTCCTTAAACTTCCATATCAAAAACACTCGAATTGATTATTATGAAACAAGAAAAAAAAACATTTGATTCAAAGTGAGACCTCGTTGTTTTCTATATATATATATATAATTATTATTATATATAGGTTTCCGTACTAACGTAGGAAAAATCCTTGGTGAGATTAAAAAATGTCACTATCAATCGTTTGCTGAATTGGCGTGGAACGCCCCATATATATGCACGCCTCTACGGGATTACGCAAACAGGGGCTCAGCTGCAACACGTGAGCAACCATTGCCACTCCTTCATTAGTTTCAACGAACAAGTGCCACAGGTATAATTAACCCGTTACATACTTTCTAGAGTAAAACCATATGTATGGGGTTTTCCTACGAAAGCAAGAGATGAGGCTGAAATTTTTACCAGAGTTCTCGTACCTCCGTTCCTAAAGTGGTTTTTCCTTCTGCTCTCCAACCGAACGTGTTATGCAAGCCTGTTTGTAGAAAAAATAATGTTTTACGATGGAATCTTGACACACTCGCTGAGAAAAATTTCATTTGTCACAGTAATTATAGTCTATATATTATAGTAATTATACCATAAAACTAATTTTTATTTTCTACCTGGAACTGTATTTTCCGATCGTGGTAAAAAATGAAAATTGTTAAGGACTGAGCTGTAACCGGAATTAAAAATTGCTCTCAGGCAGTTCGACTATGAATCATCACGTTCGTCGATTTTGACAATTTACATTAGATATGAATCGGCTAGGTCATCTTGATCAAAAGTTAGGAAAAAGAAAAGGACAAAATGAGCCGAAAAACATTAGAATCGGATCAAAAACACTGGAGTTTAAACACTTGGAACGTTCCGATTATAAACCCTTTTTTCGAATTCCTGATATCTAGACATGTGTCATTCCAATTTGTCGGATCACTTTTTACCGCGTAGCAGGAATGTCGTTGTTTTTTTCCTGTCCAACATTATTGGAAGTAAAATTGCTGGGGATTATTCAAACTGTCTTTTCTATTTTTATAAAGTTTGATTCAGTCAGCGCAACCGATTCATCTTTAGGCAGTTTCAACGTTTAGTCCAATTTGCTTGAAGTAATCACCATGCGAAACCATTTGAAAAAATATGAATTCACTCGAAGTTTTTCGAATTCGTGAATTCTAACGAATTCACGCGATGTGATTCAGAGTCATATTGGATCTGCTTTGAAAAGCCATTTGAATAGTTTTCTACGAAGTTTCCCATGAAGTTTTGAAGTACATATATTCACGGAATCTTTATCGGACGACGCGTTTCGCTCGGTATTGTGCGAATGTTGCGAGATGGTGAAAAAGGAAAAATAGTGACAGGTCTGAAAGGTCCGGACACATCCTTTCCATATATTACGAGCAGTAAGGATGCACGTTACGGTACCTTGGCGCTGATCGGCAACACTCATCGACGTCGGACGTAGGCGAGGTGGGGCGTCTTATGGGAGAAGAAAGTATCCCATAAATATAAGCCGATGTCTGCTTTTTGAAATATATAACCATGCCGTTACGCAATACGGGCGGATGTCCTTTTTTTTACCAGGGCTCAGAGAGCCCAGTCCAAAATTACGACGCAAAACGAGCCGGGGGAAACAACGAGAAAGAGAGGAAAAAGCATTCTCATCACTCCGAGATCCCGCGCGTCTCTCTTGAATCAGGCTGGCTCGGGGGTGGTAAGAAAAATTGGACGGGGAGTCTAGACAAAATTTAAAACTTTTACGGTGCCTCTCTTCTCCGCAAGGGAGAAGGATTGGCAAAAAGAAGAGCAGACTTTTCACCTACTCTGTACATGCGTAAAAAGTCAATTTCCTAATCTGTGTATCTCGCCTGGAACTGTGCGGCAACAAGGATTCGCGGGTATCCTTTATCGTATCACGGTGTCCAGCGGTCCTGAAAATGTCCTTGAATATTTATGTTATTTTTTTTTTTTTTTTTTGTCCTTCAAAAGTCCTGGAAACTATCCTTGAACTTTTGATATTTTTAATTGCCTTGAATTTCTTAGGGATTTGTTACCGGAATCGGTGATAATTTCGATACCTACTGTTCAATTTTCTGAGGAAAAATTCATCTCGCCACCCGGTAGGTATGTGGAATATCTTGTACGTGCGTGAAATCTCATCGTAATTACAGTGATTTATTTCAGTTGCGTTCAGCTTGTAGTAATGTGGGAGAGTATAGCAAGAGGGAGAAAGGAACGAAAAGAGCTGGCCCGGGTTTTAATAAAAATCAGTTGCGAAAGGTTGAAGAATAGAGATATACACCTGGTACGTGAGCCGAACGCGGTAAAACGACCGGCGAGCTTTTATTTTCATTTCAATTTCAATTCCAATTCATTTTAATGTATACGAATCCCCGCATCTCTCGCCTCCATCGCTGCTTCTATCTCCATTTCGCGTAGCTGCTACGCGCACTGCGCGCAAATCGCTTCCCATATAACGCAACGAACGAACGTGAAGAAGAAGAGAAAAAAAAAAAGGAAAAAAGAAAAATAAAAACTCTCCCTCTCTCTCTTCTCTGTCACGGCCAGGATGAACGTAAAACCTTTTAACTCACCGTCGAAAGAGTTAATCAACAATTAGGAAGGTTAATAGTTTCCTTTTGCACTCGAACAAATTTATTTCGCAAGAGCGCGAACGTCTTTGCCATAATTTATCATCGCGATTCGTTTCAATTTGCTATCGCTGAAACCGTGGCGCCAAACTTCACCAACTTTAGTCAGCTCTCGACAAAGACGTTGAGAGCTCTCATCAACAATAATGTAATTCGCCTAAAATTTAGCACCGCAACAGTAATGAACCCGTGTCGGGAATGCGGAATGAGATAATTCTTCTCTACTGCAAGGTGTTCCGAAAATATTAACAAGACACTGAATTCACATTGTTAAAGACTGTTTTATACGGTTCACATGTCGATATGTGTTCGAGGTAGAACAAATTCACGACCCAAGAAAGTTTCGTCAATATTTGTATCGGTTGAAAACACGGACATAGCGTGAAACATGGAATCAGGATATCAGTTGAACCGATGAAACGCGGTGAGTGTAAGAATTCCGAATTGTCCAAGCTCAGATTACATCTCAGACCGTTACATCGAATCCCATTGTGGCTGAAATGGGAATTCAAAATTGTTGAAGACCGGAATAGGCATTTCTTAGAACTGGTGAGCTTTTGAAACACGTTATTTCGAATGCTTGAAATCAAAAGCTTCGAGTAGTCAAAAGACCAAACGCTACCAATCTTCACATAATTATGTCACGAAACGTTTGCCGCATATAATGTGAAGGTGGGCATAAAGTTTACGTATTCGAACATTCGGAACTGCGAGACTTTTGAATTTAAAATTTCGGAGTGACGTGTCATTCGAGGAATTTAACCATTCGAACCAATAACTTTCGATGTGACCATCAGTGCGAACTTTAATGATTGAGAATTTTTACCCCCAGTCCTGATTTCCACATTTCAGCATTTCTACATGACAGATGGCAAAGTGTGGTTGTCATGGGAAAAGGTTGAGCACTGAATGGCAGAAGCGCGAAGTGCACTGATTGAGGACAGGATGATTGACCGCATGTCGTCCGGCAATCGCGCCCCCGCGATTTGGGAAAGGTTAACGGGGCTGAGCGAGTTTCTTCAAAGATTGATCGAAGGGCGGGTAGTTTGTCCGAACCGTTTGTAACGAGTTGGTAAAACCCTAATGGATATTTGGGGGCCGTAATAGGCGAGATAATGTTTTAAACGCTCTCAACTGGGATCCATGGCTTTCGAAAACTCCGATCGGCCCGAGTCAATTACCAAGTTTAATGTAACTGCTAATTGGGTATAGATATGCTAAGAGCCGGGCACAGTGGCCGCCTCTTCGTATTGTTTCCTCCCGTTCCGGAATCTTTTTCACCGCCACGCCGCGGAGCCACTTTGCTTCGAGAAGTCGTTAAGCTGTCCAATTTAAAGCCCTTCCAATCTCCTTATTTACCTCCTTCTCCCAAATATCATTCTCGCGCTAACTTTCCGCGGTGTTCTTATCCCTTCGTCCTTACCAGCCAAACGGCACAAAACACGAAACCTGTCTTTAGCTGCAAGTGTGCCAATTCCTTGGTTCCTTACGGTTCCCACTTTCCCTCACACTATGGACCTGCTCTTCCAATTTCAATGCTCGCAAACAGTTTCTCTGAGAGATGTTCAAGCTGTGGTAAGACTTGGATAGTGAGCTTCTAAACAGTACCAATCATTTTTTACGAATCTACAACTCAGCGGCTTTTCTGATGCTGTGTTGTTGCCCGGGACATGTTCAAGTTACGCTCACTCAATCAGCGTTCGGATTTCAAAGTTAAACTGAACGCCGATGAACTGAAATTGGAAACGGAAGGGGTGAATGCTTTTAGCAGTTGTCACCACCGCTTTTGTTTGTCGATTACGTGTTCGTCGGAAATACTGTTTCCGCACCCTTGACCATATTATACGGGATCACTTTACCCAGTCATTTCTCACTTCATTTCATACAAAGTTTGGTGATTACGCCTAACGAAGAGAATTAGCAAATTGATGCAATAGTTGAGGATATTTTCAGTACGCTATTATTTATTACGAACAGTGGTTCAGTACAGAACAGACGAGAACGTGGTTATAAAATTTTCAACATGACGATCAAAGACCATTTCATAGTCAAATATATAGGGCTTCTGGTCGAGACTTCTTCAATGAAGAATTTTCGGGAAACCTGGCTGTACTCGAGACAAGAAAAAAGTGTCGAGAAATCGTGAAATCACGTCTTGATAGTATGTAACTGTAGATACTGTATGTAACTTGAATTAAAAGATTGTTTTTACGAAGATACTTCAGGTACCTATTGCTTGTTTAATCGAAAAACTGTGTGGTTCGTATTTTTACCTTACGTCAGGATGGAAGCTAAGGTACATATTCAAAGTACCTACTTTTTAATAAAAAGAGAAATTAATAGTTTTATAGCAGGATACACAACGTTTAATTTAGTTAGTTTTGTTAGAAAAATGTGCGAGTAATTAAAATTTTAATTCAAACAAGATTGAATAAATAATAAACGTTGATGATTGTTAATAAGCTTAATTTTATTTTGCATTTAATTTACAATTTTATGATTTTTAAAAAGTTTTAGAAATTTCTCGAAAATTCGAGAATTCCCGGGATTTCTTAGCCGAGAGTTCTCGAGTTCTATCGAGAAATCAGAAACCCCAGTCAAATAGAAGTTGTGAGGTTTAGAGCCAGCCGCAAAAGGCAACATCAGTTTGTTTACGAAATCGGTAATTTTTGAGAAGTCAATTACACAAAGGAGATTTTGTGAAGCGCCATTGATTTCTTTTTCTGCTGCATGTAGCTTTGTAACTGTTAAAGTTTCAGGGGTTTTCGAATTTTGTCATTCACAATCATATAATTCTCATTGTCAGCTGACTTGTAGGCGTTTTGAAATTCGATGCAACAGATTTTCGGGTCTTGGAAAATTCGATGTGAAAAGCCTATTATGTGACGATTGCACTATTTAACTATGACTTGAACTATAATGGCTACAAATCTGAATATGCACAGACACAAAAGAAAGAAAAACAAGAAAAATCTTTTTTCCTGAACAAAAATTTACTCGTTCGATTAAAAAAACTGATATTGTCGTACCCTATCCTCATGATACTCCTGAAAACTCTTATCCGAATCATATTTTGACCGAACCATTAGTCACAGAGACGTTTCAACGTTTCGTTCGAAATGGAACACCCTGTACACCCATCTGCGCGCCATGTTACACCATGGTTCGACGAACACCCTACAAAAAGCAGCGGTCCAAGTGACATTCCATAATCCCATACCGTATATATATATATATATATACCTACATAGGTATAAAGGTTCGTGGCCCAATTTCGGTGGAGGAAAATATTTTGGCCAATCTTTTTTTCCACTCTCTAATTCGCGCCGTGTAAAGTTTGACTCTCGTCAAAGTGCGGGGGAAAAAGGGACGAAGAAGAAAGGGGGTGGGACGGCTGTGGATTCGGCGGTTCGCGCGCTTCGCTCGGGGATGAAGAATGGCTTGTTGCGGGCGCCGATGGCCGCCGCCACGCGTAGGGATGATGTATGATCGAGCCTCGCGCTTCGGGGTGGCGAGATTTTCGGCACTCTCCTCCGGTCCCATTCGGGCTTCACCCCCCTTTTCGCCAAATCGTGCTGTGCAGGGCGGCGAGGCGAGGCCGCGGAGGGTGGCCGAAGCCGGTTTTCCCCGCCGCCAAATTCGTGTCGACGTTCTCGCCCTGATAAACACGCGCAAAATAATATCTCACTCGGGTCATATCATCCATCCTCCAGCCAAACATCTCACGTCCATCCAAACTCGAGCGGACACCTTGATGGCTCGAAAACAGCCCGAGATAGAAACCACGATGCCTCGACCCTCTGGTAAAAGGATTTCAAATGAAATCAACGGATTAAAAAAGATTTTTGACCATTTCAATCGATTTAAAAAGATTTTCAGACATCTCAAGGATTTTGAAAGATTTCAAGGGTTTAGAATATGTTTTCAGACAATTTCAGGAGATTTGTAAGGATCTCAAGGGATGTCAATTTATTTCAAGAGATTTCCAATGATTTTGGGATATTACAGAGGATTTCTAAAATTACAAAAGATTTCGAGAATTTTAAAGGATTTCGTGAGATTTTAAGAGACTCCAGAAGATTTCTAAGGATCTCAAAAAATTTGAATGAATTCAAAGGATGGCAAAGGATTTCGGATGATTTCATTGAATTTCGGTAAATTTCAAAAGATTTGGACAAATGTCAAAAATTTCAGACATCAAAATATTTTAAAAGATTACAATAATTTTAGACCAAGTCGGGAGATTTCTAAAGATCTCAAAGGATTGCAAGTGATTTCAAAATATTGCAGTGTATTTTAAGAGATTTCAGCAAATTTCGTAGGATTTCAAAAGATTTCATACATTATAAAATATTTCAGATGATTTCAAAAATTTCAAGAGATTTCACAAGATTCACGGAAAGTTGTACACCACATTTCGGGAGTGATTAACCCCTCGGATATTTCGAAGGTCATAAAAATGTTGAAAGTTGGTTAAAAATCAGCGAAACCAAAAAACGAGGAGCATTCGTGCCTGTCGCCGATTTTTCAGATTCTACAACATCCTGCCAATTTCTTTCGACAAAGACAAGCTGTATAAGTCTCACGTGACTTGGTTCTGTTCCAAAGTATTTACTACAGCGTTTTTCACGAGCTTCGTGACAAAGGGCTTGAAACCTCGACTTCACCGACTTGGCCTCTGCGCTATTCGCCTCCTTATTTCGCAGTGCGGAGCTTCGAGGGATGGAAAGGCGGTTCTTTCCGAAGGGTTGATTTTTCTCGATGGGGGACATTTTTTTCCCAACGCGATGCGGTCCCGGCCTCGAGTCTGAGCTTTTGAAGTGTAATCAGGTCAAAGTCAGGTTCTGCGAAACGTCGTGGCTCGAGGCAATCGGAGTAAAAGCGGTTGTCGCTCGTTCCAGGCCTTTGAGAATGATTTCTCCTTTTCCCCTCATTTTTACATCGTTTTTTATTTCTCGCATTTATGCCGGAATTACGCTGAACATACCGAGGCGAGGATTCTCTTGCTTATTTATACATTCACGTCTGTTCCGTCGAACGTAAATCAAACGAACCGCGCGAGCCAGTTGTGACAACACGAGGAATGACGGATTCGTTGAATACGTCAACATTCTGTTGACTCGTCTTATTGACAAAAAAAAAAAAAAAAAAAGAAAAAACGAACGTTTTCATCAATCGTAACTCACTTTCATATTTTTTGATGGATCTGTAAAGTAGAAAAAAAAAGAACACATCTAAAATTGAACCCACAGTGATGATTTTTGATGTTGCAGCAGTTTCCTCCGGCAAAAGTGCATCGTGGCGAAGAAAAGTTCAATTCATCTATGGCATTTCACTGAAGAGTCAACGCATCGTCATTTTTTGTGAGTACCTTATGCATATACCCATTTTCTGAATCTCTTTTAATATCCAGCGTTATATCGCTATAATAAAAATAAGAAATGTAATGGCGTCCATAGAAGTCTGGTAATGAATTCCCGTGAAAACTGGCGACGTCTTGCGAAGTTTCGGGGTGACATTTTATGAAAATCCGTGTTTCCACCCGTCGTATAAATGAATTTAATCATTCTTCCATTTACAATGAGACAGAGAACCGCGACATTAAACCTGTTGCTGTGGTTGTTGGAGGTGAAATGATAGATATCCGCGCATCCTTCGCACCCAACAATTATTATGCACGGGGTATTATTATCGTCAATAACGCTGACAATTTCCTCGAAGCGAACTCGGTGCGATTCAACTGGCACGTCTAACTCACTGTGATAAGAATTTACGGCCATGCAATGACCGGTAGTAACAAGAAGAGCTGTAAAAAACGTCGAGGAAAGTGTAATAATATAGAAGTTTGAAAATTTTCACCATAAAATCATCGCTCGCAACACTTTAGAGACATTAAAAAAAAAAAAAACCGCGGACGTACGTATTTAAAACCTTGTTTTATTTTTCAGTGGTAATACAAGACCGGTTCTGGATATAGATTCCTTTTACCGACATTCCTAATGCAAGGCCGATTCTGGATACAGATTCCCGTACCGACATCTTACCGACACTCCTAATGCAAGCCCGATTCTGGGTACAGATTTCTGTACCGACATTGGGAGTGTCGGTAATACGTCGGTACGGGAATCTGTATTTAGAACCGGCCTTGTATTGCTACTTTTTTTTGCCTCGACTGTCCTCAACCATCAATGGGAAACATCTTTTGCCGGGAATGGAACACGTAGATATAATCCGTAGTGGAAGCTGTTCGTTCGATCCTTCGCGCTTTGCTTCTTTCAGTCTTTGCGAATGCCGCTGTTTTCAACTCCGAGGTGCAAATCCTCTCTCTATCATTCCCCGGCATAACCATGCACTGATTTCCATATGGCTCACCGTCACGTTTTATGAGTTCGTAAAACAAAGGGAAATACAGTTTATGTCTCGCCTTAGAATCCTCGGCTCTGCACCTCGGCCACACTTCTATGGACAACCTGCATCCGCGTTGTTACGAGCCTTCTTTACGACGCTTAGATATATTTTATTATTATTTACTGCGCGGTTGTTGTTCAAGCCTTTCACAACTATCCATCTTCTGTTTATTCACATATTTATATATTCATTCGTCACATCAAGTTTTAACGTGCGTAATAACGAGTTTTACAACGATTACGAATCAACCTTGAAGATTTACGGAGGTTGATTGGCCAGGTATCGAAATTAGTTGTTGATCCTCTTGCGAGGTAGTCGTAAGATTCTTAATTGATAATATCAACATTTTTTTTTATCATATCTATCTTTAAAACATAAAAATATAGTTGAAAACGTTGAAACCGAATAACAGTTTAATTGAAAGCAAAATATCGTGTATAATCGTAGATACGGCCATTGAAATAATGATCAACTACGATAATTGTATAAGGGTGTAACCGCCATAAATTATTATTGTTATTATTGTTGACCCTATCATTCCGATAATTGACGATTTGGATAATCGACGTTCACAAAATCGACATCCCCACTGTATAATTTTAATAATCACAGTTGTTTATACGTTTCAATAGTTTTTGAAGCGGTTGGGAAGAAAAAAAAATCAATATTTAGCCCCTTCTCTGTTTATGTTCAAGAATTTTTTTTACAACATTCCAGGATTTTCACAGATTTCAACTTATTTATGGGTTTCAATGGTTTTTAGAGCGTTTGCAGAGAGACAAAAAAAAAATGGTTTTTGCGACCTTTTGTTTCGATCTTTTATTTTCATGTACTTATTAATGGAGAAAAGTCGTACCTGCTTGACATACCACCCTTTATATTTTCAAACGCTTGATTTCGATTAGATAATACGTTTTGATAATTTTCAGAGCACTCAGTGGAAAAAAAAAATAAAAATTATACGCCCTTTTGACACTAAAATCGCATTTTTAGTGGTTACGACCTTATACCATAAGACGCGCGATGCTATAATAAAAAATACTGCAATTTTCAGCGAAAGCTTATGTTTTGTTTAAAATCACTTTGAAATCGTCGTGAAAATCTAGCAGATTTGTTCAATTTCATTTCATCGCTTTATGAATGGTTCATTTTGATCAGATGACTGTCGAAGTTTGTTTTTGAAGATTCACTGAAACTCTTTTTTCTCATTAGATTGGCGTCGATAAATATTTAATTTCACACCATTGCATCGATGTGATTGATTAAAACCAAAAAAAAAAAGAAAAAAAAATGGCAACACTTAACTGATTACTGTTGAAAGAATGAAAATTTGTTTCAGTGAATTTATAGATAACAGTTTTCTGAATAAAATGAAACATAGTAGAGTTAAAAGATCAAACAAGTTTACGAAATTCGCAACGATTCTCAAGCTATTGACTATAATTACAGTATTTTCAAAGAGATCTTCGTAGTTTGCAAATATAATAATTTAATGACTATTTAATTTATAACTATCTCGTATCAGAATCAATAAAAAGTATCGATCTTCGGCCAAGCATAACTATATGTATATTATTATTCAAAATCGAATTCAGAAATTAAATTTCGAAGAAATCACAGCAGGGTTTTATCTCTAAGAATTTTATAATTTCACTCAATTCATAGACCTTTGATTAATTTTGGGGACATCTTTTAAAAAATTCGACCATTTTATTTGCTTATAATGCTGTTACGTTCAATGTCTGTAACGTGCATTCCTTTGCTTGGTTACGTATCTAAAAAAATAAAAGTCAGCTCGTGATTCGGGTGAAATTGCGTCTCCGGATCAGTGAAAAAAGGATGATTTGCCGTTTTTTACAACCCAAAGAAAATTTTGAAAGTTGAATCAACCGGAACTACGCAGCCATAACGATATTTTCCGCATCCCGCAGCTTTGAATATCTTGAAATTTGTTATACAAAATAGGTAGACCGTATAGGACCGTATATGCCCTGCACTTGCTTTGAAGCCCGTGGAGAGTATCTCGGGCAAGAAGGCAGACACTTGATTTAAATTCAAATTCGCACAAAGTGAATATATCGGGTATTCAGGGCCGGACGTGACGGAGCCATTTTCGTTTTCACTCTCCTGCTTTTTTGTGTCACAAAAAAACCCGATTTTGACTTTAATCTTGGAACTAGAACCGAGAAGCAAAAAATTAAAAAACTGGATCTTCATAGCAATCGATAATATCGGTAAAATCACTGTCAGCCATAATCGATAACTCGTAGCATTAGAAAAGCACAGAAACTTTTACGGGCGATACAAAGTGAGCTCAAAATGAGAAACTGGGGCGGGGTTGAAGTTACGAATTTGAGAAATGTCCGAAAAGCGTCCAATTCGGAATTATTTGGCGGCGAAACTTGAAGCAAAAAATCAAAATTGTACGAAACAACAAAGTTTGATTTTTCAATTTTGAGTTTTGGTCCAAAAAAAATTTGGAATTTGGCGTTTTTAGAGCTTTTCAAGTTCGGAACTTCACTTCTTCGCCTTTCGAGCAGCCTTTCGTCGTATCTTGAATGACTCGCTAGTTCCGCTACGGCGTTCATCTTCTGTCAACGCGTTATATACGGGAATAAAACGAGGCCGGTATGCGCGCCCTTGTTTCCCAGGGTTTCATTTCGTTCAGCATGGACCCCGAATAGCGGGTACAGCTGACGAGGAAAAATATGCATGAAAAGCGTGCTTCGTCCGTCCGGCTCTATCCGAAATTTCAACCCCCGAGTCCAAATCTGCTGCAGCCTATTTTTCCAGCTGTTGCGGTCGGGTTAGACTGACAATGAGATAAAGAAACTCGTCGTGTTTTCACCTTGCAAAATGTAAAACGTAGCCACGGGTCTTTCTGCGAAATAAAGAAGGACAAGAAACATTTTTCATTCGGTAGAGGGCTGTATTATTTATTTTGTTTTTTTTAATTTTTTGTTTCGAGCCGTTGCGTTGTACAAATTATTTGCTTCTCGTGAACGCAAGTAATTTTGAAATCGCGGATCCAATATCGTGGGATAAAATTATTATCGACAAAAACGAGGAACAAGGAAAAAATCGACAAGACCAATTCTCGTTACAGTCATCACTGATTTATTATTTCAGTTTTTACAGTTTTGACTCAGCGAATATTATAGAATTTTTGAACACGAATTAGACAACTTTTAAACATTACACAACTTTTTTAATTGATAATCTTAACCCCGCAATTTAGTTTCACGGTTTTACATTTGCGAAATTTTTGTACCTTAAATCTTATACGTCAATCTTTTAGGATCATCTAAAATTATCTCCAATCGCTTGAAAACGATTTTAAAATTTTCTCATTGCAACGAGAGTCAAAAAGTGGAGTAATTTAAAAAATTCAGAAATGGGCTAAAATCTTTTGAAATCCGTAAAACTGAATACAAATCAGCGTTTGCAGATGAATTGAAACCGTAGAAACTCGGTGAAATCTTTTGAAATCCATAAAACCACGTGCAAGTCAATGTTTTTTTTTTCGAATTTTGCATAGAAGATCCCTTGAGAAATCGTGAAATATTTTCAAATAAGTGAAATTCTTCCGATTATCTAAGAATCTAAAAAAATCAACACAGGTATCGATGCAAATCCTGTGAGATGTTCAATCGTAAGTCCTGTATTTACGAAAGAAGAAAAAAACAACATCGAAACACTTATTCAATTTGGTAGAGATAAAAAAACTGGAACTGCTGATTGGCAGAAGAATCGGAATATCAATTTTTCACAAACGCGAAAATCTTATTCGTAGAATTTAAAAATGTGGAAAGTTGAAGTACCGTGAATTGAAATACAGAACGGTCAAAACATGAAACAACAAAAAATCGATAATCAGTCGACAATTCAATATTATTTAGAGGAATTCGGACGATTCTACAGTTTAGCATTCTACGTTACGACCCTTCTAATATTTCACTTCTTCGTACTTGGACTTTAGAAATTTTCAAATTCCATGTATCAAGCTTTCGCTTTTTTGAAAAATTCGATATCGCAGCCCCTCGACTTTTCGATCTTTCTACATTTTTACCCGGACCCATTGAATTTCGTCACGATCACGTAAGCGCTTAAAATCGTTGGAAACCTTCGCACCCTTTGAAAATCCTACGAGATTTTCCAACCCCTGATCGATCCTCACCTCCCTCGACAAGCGTCTAAGGTTATTTATTCCATTTGGCGCTTAGATACGACCTCCAGGAGTACGAGGTAAGCCCCTTGGTCGAAGGTAGGTAGGTACAAAATGGGTAACCCTCCACCCTATCCTGCATTGGGTTAAGGCTCTGCTTCGGAAGTTTGACAACGGTCCGCAGGCGGATGGACGTACCTTAACGAACGGACTCTGAGGGTGGTTGTAATAGCCGTGGAGCAGAGGGGGGGGGGGGCAATGGGAGCGTGACAATGGGCATCGTACACGCGTTGAATCGAAACGGGAACCTCGAAGCAGCCGACGTGACGCGGATCCCCGTTCGAATACGTCCACCACCCCCACCCCCACCCCCAACGGCAAACGCATCCGTAACATAGCGACCCAGAATTTGGCTCTGCAAGCTTCTCCGTGTGCTCGCTATGGGTATTTAACATACATAGAGCTTCGACTCTCTACTGCAAGCTGCAACTCCGAAGCTTTGCTTTAGTGGTTGGTTACATACGAGGGCGCGGAATTGAACGCTTGTTTGTCAATCCGGCGCGGTGCTCAGGCATTTCTATTCCTCTCTCTCTCTTTCTCTCCCTCTCTAATGTACACTTACGCTGTGATTCTGCTATTTATGATACTTTTTACCGCTTTCTACTTATATAAGCTTTATACTATCTTTAACCCATTTGTTTCTAAAACAATAAACTCCATCTATCTATCTATCTATCTATCTATCTTTTACCTGTAAGTGTCAATTATGTCTCCGATCTCATTGTCAGTTTCACGTTGTGTCATCATTCGTCGCGGGTGACGGATAAGAACGTGGAGAGATATGGGGAGTGGAAGGGTAGCTACGGCGATACTTTGAAGACACGAAAATCCGATTGATGGAATTTTTAAATCTGTGGTAATCTTCAATACGTAGAAAATTAAGACAGTGAATATAAATACTGAGGTAGTTTGTTATTAACTGTGTTTTTTTTTTTTTTTTTTATAACGCGCCACTTGAAAAGTTTGAGACAAATACGGAAGTAGGAAAATATTTAGAGGTCGCTAACAATTATTTTAATGTCTTTTAGTTATTTTTATGTATGCACACCTTACGGACTTACATACATATATATATATATATATATATATATATGTATATATATTTATGTATACATATGTATATATATATATATACTTGTTTATTTTTTTTCGTATCGTTGTCGAATTAATCATTGTTCATAAAAATGTAATGTAAGGTAATGAAAGCGGAGTAGGGATAATACGAAGGTGATGCGATATTCCTCTTTAGGTGACAAAAACTGTTATTCAAATTTCTTCGAGACGATTAATCTTTCGGATAAAAGACGACGACAGCCAACTGCGGAATTGTTAGGCGCAGTTTGCCGTTGATTGGTGAACGATTAATTGGACCACGATACTAAAAAAAAAAATTAACTTATATATAAGTCCGTAAGGTGTACACGTAAATATAAATAAAACATATTTGCAATAATTGGTAGCCATCTCTAAATATTGTACTACCTCCTCCAGATTTTACGACAGTTTTTTATTTGTTTTATTTTTCCAGTACTTTTCACAAATTTTTCGAGTGGCACCTTAAAAAAAAAAAATTCGAAAGTGAACCACCCTAATAAATACTTTGACGCTTCTGCATTTTTAATTTCTAGGAGAAAGATTTTCACTTCCTTGAAGCTTAGATGTTGTCACAATTCTATTTGTTGATCTTCAATATTTTTTGTTTAAATCAATATCGTTATTATCTTTGATTGAACGAAAGAATACTTTTTTCTACAAACCAAAGCATATAATTTACTTTTTTATAAACGAAAACTCGAATCGCAGATGAAACGCAAAAAGCTTACAATTAATGTATGAAAACGACTAGAAATGAATCTCATTCCTCAGGCAAGTAAGAAAAAGCAAAAATTTAATATTTCACGGTATTATATACCTACTACTAGTGCTTAACTCTTTTCCTTCTTTTCCGCGTTCTTTTTTCCTCTTTCCCTTTGTTCTGCAGTCTTACATAGCTGGCGCAGAAAGAAACACTCGTTCCACGACGCACGTGTTTTATCCAGTCGAGTACAGCAGCGCAACTCTCGAGTGTTACAGACAATTTTTTGCAATATGAATGCATCGTGTGCTCGTTTTCTCCTAGCATATTTCTTTACCTTTTCTTTGGTCAGCTTTACGCGATAAATCCTTCAACGTGAACGCCAGAATCCGAGTTGTTTCTACTTTCGGTTTTTTTTTTTTATTGTTAAAAAAATTGTGCACAAATTCAGTTGCACATTTTGTTGGGATGCTCTGCAGTCGAATCTCGTACCTAATAATTCTGATCTACGTGAAGTCTGCACCTTGGAAAAAGGTAAATTTGTCGAGAGAGAGAGAGAGAGAGAGAATTCAGCTACAAATTTACAGAGAAGAGAAACAGAAGGAAAAAATAATATAAAATTCACCTCCAATGTTTCATTTATTTTCCTCGTTTCGTGTATCGTTGTCTTCTCTTGTTACAAAGTGAAAAAAATTCGGAACGAAAAGCTCGGGATATTTAACAATTAAAGCCGCATGTGCCGAGGTGCCTGAAGGGGATATCAAAGAGTTGACTCGAACGAATTCCACCATGTACAAAAGGCCAAGTTTTTCGGGCATGTTTCATTAGCTAAATAAATATTTAAATAATACAAAGAGCGTCTGTAGTGAACGTGGCCAGTTTTTCTTTACTTTTTTACACATGTAAATTTTGGATTTGAGTGCGAAGACGAGGATTTGTGTGTGGGTGTGTGAAATGTAACTTTTTTCCCAACTCCGATCCGCCTACCTGCCCACAAAGGCGATAACTGATTAAGTTGAATACGCGCTGAGCCACCCTTACACTTTTTTCCCGAGCCACGAGCCCGGGGTGAGTTTCATTTTCGTCACGGCGTGCCAGCGAAAGCTGTCAGTTCTTCGTCGACTTTCACCGCCACGGTGAATCCCGTTTAATTCTAAGCCATTTCGTGAATCAGAGATATTTTATGCTGGAAAAACAATCCACAGTGAATTCTCCGTGTAAGTGCTTGCTGCGTATGTTTGTGCTAAATAAATGCCCGTTACGTAAGTTGAGCACCAGATATAAATTCCTACTACGTAAGTGCCTGCTAAAT
This sequence comes from Neodiprion fabricii, assembly GCF_021155785.1. Lineage (NCBI taxonomy): Eukaryota > Metazoa > Arthropoda > Insecta > Hymenoptera > Diprionidae > Neodiprion > Neodiprion fabricii. Next base: position 17,891,876 of record NC_060245.1, read on the forward strand.
AAGTTTGTGTGATACAAGTTCTTGCTATATAAACACCTGCTATGTGAATGAGTGCTGAATAAATTCATACAACGTAAGTGTCTACAAAATCAGTTCCTGCTCTGTACATGCCCGCTGAGTAAGTGCCTGCAGAATAAGCTCTGGATACGCAAGTGCCTGCTACATAAGTGCCTGCTACATAAGTGCCTGCTAAACAAGTTCCTGCTACGTAAGTGCCTGCCACATAAGTGCCTGCTACATAAGTGCCTGCTAAACAACTTCCTGCTGCGTAAGTGCCTGCCACATAACTGCCTGCTACATAAGTGCCTGCTAAACAAGTTCCTGCTACGTCAGTGCCTGCCACATAAGTGCCTGCTAAACAACTTCCTGCTGCGTAAGTGCCTGCCACATAAGTGCCTGCTACATAAGTGCTTGCTAAACAAGTTCCTGCTACGTAAGTGCCTGCTACATAAGTGCCTGCTAAACAACTTCCTGCTACGTAAGTGCCTGCCACATAAGTGTTTGCCACATAAGTGCCTGCTACATAAGTGCTTGCTACATAAGTGCCTGCTAAACAAGTTCCTGCTACGTAAGTGCCTGCCACATAAGTGCCTGCTACATAAGTGCCTGCTAAACAACTTCCTGCTGCGTAAGTGCCTGCCACATAACTGCCTGCTACATAAGTGCCTGCTAAACAAGTTCCTGCTACGTCAGTGCCTGCCACATAAGTGCCTGCTAAACAACTTCCTGCTGCGTAAGTGCCTGCCACATAAGTGCCTGCTACATAAGTGCTTGCTAAACAAGTTCCTGCTACGTAAGTGCCTGCTACATAAGTGCCTGCTAAACAACTTCCTGCTACGTAAGTGCCTGCCACATAAGTGTTTGCCACATAAGTGCCTGCTACATAAGTGCTTGCTACATAAGTGCCTGCTAAACAACTTCCTGCTACGTAAGTGCCTGCCACATAAGTGCTTGCCACATAAGTGCCTGCTACATAAGTGCCTGCTACATAAGTGCCTGCTAAACAACTTCCTGCTACGTAAGTGCCTGCCACATAAGTGCCTGCTACATAAGATCCTGCTACGTAAGTGACTGCGAAAACAAATTGCTGGATAAACTACTGCTACCTAAATGTCTGCTAATCAAGTTTTTGTTATATAAGTAAGTGAGTAAGTAAGTCGTAAATGCATGCTGTATAAGTTCCTGCCAAATCAGAGCTTGCTTGATAAGTTTCTGCTACGTAAATGCCTACTACATAAGTGCCTGCTACACAAATTCCTGCTACGTAAGTGCCTGTCAAATCAGATTGTTGAATACATCCCAAGTACTTAAATGCCTGCTAAATAAGTTTTTGGTACATAAGTGCCGGCCAAATCAGTACTTCCTAAAAAAAATTTCTGCTATTTAAGCCCCTGCTACGTAACATTTCACTCGGATGCGTTGCCTTGTTATACTTTTTCTTAAAAACTCATACTTCGTTTTTCGAGATTCAGTTATTCCTGCATCATATATTTATCTGATAATACACCACATTTTTTTTTCTTATTCTTGTGATATATTCGATCGATATTAAAATATTTTCGAACACACCGTAAGAAAGTCTCAAGTTTCAAGAAACACATGATTTCGATGAAGCAATACTTTCTGTAAATACTGCATTGATATTTGGTAAACACGATTTAAATAAAATTTACTGGATACGTTTCGAAAAAATCTCACTACTTATCATCCGTAAGGATTCAGGTCAGGATTCTTTTGATTTCTCTGTCTCCATTTGTATTCGCATATATTTGCATGCAACTTGAATATGACCGCATGAAATTTCAAAATACTTCACAGAAATATTCTTGTAATCAGAACGTAAATAATCGCAGGTAAGAATGAGGATCTGCGTTTGTTTGAAATAATTAATTCACCAGGTAAAACAAAGAGCCACTCACAATCAGAGAGTTGATCAAATTGGGTTTTAATTGAAGTAAAATCTCCTCCAGTGTTTCTTCTTTTCATCAGTTCTCTTTTTTTTACCTCCTCGCTGTCTTTTATTTATTTTTTTTTTTTTGTTTTTTTGTTGTTTTTTTTCATGTCCGTTTCGCGCTTCGACAGAACGCTTCTTCCAAATTCTTATTAATTCTGATTGTACCAATTAGTTTAAAAATTTACTTAATATTTTTCCTCAACCTCGTTACCTCCCACTGCTTCCATCACCTTCTTTCTCTGCTGTCTTCTTACTCTTTCTCTCCTATACTCTCGTTCTTATTTTCTAAATTTCTTTTTCCGGAACGTCGTCACTCTTCTCGCAGACGGATATATAGTCTAATTACATTCTCCTCCGCATTCGGGTTTCCGCCACGACGGAATTTCTTCTCACCCACCTTTTCAGCCGGCATTTCCATCCTCTTTTTTTATCCTTCGCCAAAGGAAAGGTGAGCGGAATAACTAATTACCACCCAAATCTGGTTACTTTCGTTACAAAACACGCACCGCCACTCGTTTCTCATGCCACTAAGTACGTTGTTTTTACACATATATATATATATATATATATATATATACACACCCACAGAAAATTCGTGCAATGAGAAAAAGGAAAAATGCGATCAGAAAAACAACAAAAGAAAAAAAAATAGAAACTTCTAGAAATTTTTAGGTACAGAAAATCATTACGTATCCTTTATTCTTTTTTTTTTTTTTAAATTATTATCACTTCAATCTGTATACAAAGTTCTTGGAGCAAAAGAATCTGGTACTTTCTTTTCTCTCGGGGTTAAAAAAATTTCCAACGAACTACATCATAAATCAGTTCTCAGTAATTTTTTTGTTCACTTTTATCATACGCTTATTTTTTCTGCTCCACTGGTCGTCTAAGTTTCAGTTTTCAGAAAAGTTGTAGCCAATTCAAACACGTCGTTTAGGGATCGTTTTCAATATCAGATCGCTACAATGCCGACAGTGAGGATCGGGGGTGGGAATTTTTTCAGCCAGGAAAAAGAAAGAAACTACGAATAATGATTAAAAACTCCAAATCTCAAGTCAGAATCAGACGCTCCGATACGTGTGGGTATAACGTGTATATCCTGAAATTGAGAGAGACGCGTAACCCAAACCACCCTCGTTAATAATCGATGACGAGTTAATCACTCTCCTCCCCCTTAACGTTTCGTGTCAATCCAATAGAACCGCCAACGTTCGGAATCGTTTATCAACTACGCTTCCCTCTCGTTGATATGAATCATACTGATGCGCAGCATCAACACGTCGACTCGATACCGGTTTTTTTTCTGCGGCTTTTTACCTAATTTTTTCTACTAATTATTTTGAAATCACGGAGTCTTCGCGTTGTCGGCTTAATTTTAATTTTTTTTTTCTCTTTTTCCTCATCCTTTTCAAATTTTGATCGACTTTTCGTCCGGACGTTTTCAAATTCGGTTTCGCCGGATTTTTGCGGAAAAAAAAAAAATTCAAATAGTGTACATGTAGGATAATTAATTAATCCCTTTATTTTTCTGATTCAATAACAATTACGATGATTAAGTTAGTAACGTCATTTTAACGATGCATTTTTAGGAAAAATCGCTGCTTCGCACCTTCGGAAACGTTCGAAATTTAATCAACCAGGATAAGCAAAACATACTCTTATTTTAAAAAGCCAACTCTTTGGAAGTCGTTCTAAAATTAAGCAATAATGATTTTATTCCTTATGTTTCATTGCGTTAACGTTACTAACTTCAGACTCATCAAAAATTTTGAACACTTTGGTGCAAGTAGTTGATATCAAGTCGTGTCAGTTTACTAAATATTATTGCATGTAATAACGTTGATAATTATTATCGAACAATTCAATGCTTTGCTTTGTATGCTTTTCACTGAAAGTTCTCCAATAAGAATAACCGATACTTATAATCAAAGAGGCCTGAATCGTAACTTGTACAGCTTAACCTTTTTTCTTTACGATCCCGAGACGCTTAATAAACTTGAGTGATGTAAAAAAAAACAAAGAGAATTCTTAACATCGTCATATGAGAATCATATATTTGATATAATCGACTTGAATGGAATGAAAAATACTTAGTTGATTTTTTTTACAAATATACGGAGAATTCCATGCGAATCTGCCAGGTTTGGACTTCAGAATTTAGTTGAAATCAACAATTTTGTTGAAACCCTTTCAAGTGATTGCAGTGCCTCTGCCGATTTCTTCAATTTTCACATTTTGCGCGACGGGTTTTTCAAAGTATTAGAAATGGAAAAAAAAACATTAATTTTGTGAGTTGATATTCTTTTTAGTGATCGGAGGAAAAAACTTCAAAAAAAAAATTACCTGCGTGGTCAGAGCGACAATTGTAAAGCAATCGAAACAAAATTGAAGGTTTTCCAAATTTTACGCGAATCTCGAGAACCGTAAGGGTAGCCGTAAAAATTTTGAAATGATAGTTGCGACTGAAAATCCTTGGCCTAAAAAGTTGAGAAAAAAAACTTGCGTTGAAAGATTCTCAACCAAAGAACAAAAACGAATCAGGGTAAATACAACTGCCAGTCGAAATTAGATATCTTTCGAAAAAGTAATTATCACAATTGTTTCCGCCGTGCGTAAATTAGAAATTCACAAAAAAAGAATTTCCACCATTATGCAAATGTGAACTGATCCAAGACGTGGAGCGAGTACAAGCGCGTTCATTAAACGTGTAATATCGTGAAGAAAGGGCAGGAGAAAGGGTTGAAAAATGTGAAGTACAAAAGAATACAGTTGCGGAATTGGGATGCTCGGGTGTAAATGTGGAAACAAAAATCCTTTGTGGGTGCAGAGCCATACCTACATATATACATACGTGTACGGGGCGAAGCTAGACGCGCCCTGGCAATCAGTGCCGGGGGATATAGAGCAGCCGGTACGGCGGTCCTGCAGGACGCCCGAAACGAAACCTGGGTAATGGAATCAGTCGCATCGTGCCCAGAATCCTGCAGCGCGTGAGGTCCGCCAGCGGTTTTCGCCAACGCGTATTCTATTCCGTCAGGGATTCGCACACCGTGATCAATCCTGCCGAGACGACGAAAAGAGAGGGGAAGATAAGAAAAGACTACGAGAAAAAACGGTAAGAAAAAAAAAAGAAGAAAGAGACAAAAAAACGGACGAGTACCGTATGGGACTAAGGAAAACTCGAAATGGAACGAGACGAATCGGGCCAAGAAGTCTCTGTAGCGAAAATCTACAGTCGACAAAAGGACCGGGATGCCGAAGAAGAATAAGCGAAAAACTTACGCTCCACGTGACTGATTTCAAACGTGTGGGAATTTCGTCTGTTTACACGGTCAAACATGCCCATCTTGCGTGAGGTGTCGTTACAACGTTCCCCTTACGGAACAAGTGAGAAACAACTTCGAACGCTTTCAAAGTTGTTTCAAACGGTTTAAAAAATTTTTCCAATTTTGTTTGGAACCAATTTCACGATGTTCCAAATGATTTCAAACTGGCTCCGAGCTATTTAAACATCATTAGAAGCTTCGTCGAAATAGTTTCAAGGTGTTTCAAACGATTTCAAACTGGCTTCAAACAGCTTCTGAATCATCAGAAACGGCTTCGGAATAGTTTCAAGATGTTTCAAACGATTTCAAACTGGCTTCAAGCCGTGTCGAAATCATCAAAATCAGCTTCGACATAGTTCCAATGTGTTTTAAACGATTCCAAACTGGCTTCAAGCCATTTCAAAATCATCAGAAACGGAGTCGAAATAGTTTCAAGGTGTTTCAAACGATTTCAAACTGGCTTCAAACCGTTTCGAGATAATTTCAAGGCGTTTTAAACCATTTCAAAGTAGTGTCGAACGATTTCAAATGCAGTTGCCAACTGATTTTAAGCGATTTCAAAGGATTTCATATGAATTCGAGGGATCTTAAGCAAAAAGGATCCGCGCTTCGTCGTCAATCCTGCTGAGACGATTACGAAAGGATGGAAGATAAGAAAAGAAAACAACAAAAAACCGATAAAACAAATAAAATACCGGGGAGTCTCGTCCAGGACTAAGAAAAATTTGAAAGGGAACGGACCGAATGGGTACAAAAAGCCTCTGTAACGAAAATCTACAGTCGACAAAGGACCGGGATGTCCAAGAAGAATAAGCGAAAAATTTACACTCCACGTGACTGATTTCAAACGTGCGGGAATTTCGTCAGTTTATACGGTCAAACATGCCCATCGCGTGAGGCGTCATTCCAACGTTCCGGATACGGAAACAATTTTAAACGCTTTCGAACTCGTCTTAAATATTTGCAAAATTTTTCTCAATTGTTTCAAACTATTTTAAACTGTCTTCAAGCCGTTTCTAAGTAATGAAAAATGGTTTGGAGATAGTTTCAAAGTGTTTTAAACCATTTCAAAGTAGTATCGAACGATTCCAAACGGAGTTCCTAACTAATTTCAAGCAATTTCAAGGATTTCAAACGAATTCACGCCATTTTATGGATTTTCTGAGCAACTGTATTCAGAAAAGGCTTGCAATTTCAGCGAGTAAATAGACCGTTTTGAATTTCACTCAAGGAAGTCATGAATTTTGGAGTAGTAAATCAAATTGTAAAATAACGGAACTTGAAATGGTAGGTCAAATATTTTTGAAATAACGAAAAATAAATCAAGGTAACTAAAATCATCGGAAATCAATGAAAGTTTTACCAAGTGTTTTCATTGTTTCTGTAAGAGACAGACCTCTGAAGATTTTCATTATCGTGGTTTTGCAAACTTGGAATAATATTTTATCTTCACGAGAAAACTCAATCGTTTCAAAATGTTACGTAACTCTTAAATCATTTCTCAACTATTTGCAAAAATTGTCAAAGAAATTTTAGGGTTTCTAATCGTCTTGTAAATCAATTTCAAAAATGTTCAACCCTTTACCATTATTTCAGTTAGTATCAAAAAGTTGTACAAAAGTGTTCCAACCCGATTAAAAGACAACATTTTGTAAAAAGCTTGTAATTACACGAGATTTAAAAAAAACCTCACGAGACTTCAGAAGTCTTCGCATAACTTCAAATTTTTGTTTAAAACATTTCGAGTACTCTAGAATGATTTCATCGTATTGTTTATAAACTTCGGAAAGAATTGTAGGGAGGATTTCGTGACAGCGAATCATATTTGACTGTTGAATTTTCAAAACTTGAGTGAGTCAGTTTTTTCAACCTGTTCGCTTAAAAAATGAATACTTGGAGAAAAAATCCTTATCTGTTTACCAAATTAAAGTATTCTAAATCATCCGAACGAATCGAATAAGGGTCGATTTCTTACTTGAACGGATGTAAAATATTCATCGTCATTTAAAAGTAGATTTTCAAAGTAGGAACCCTTTTTTCGAGCTTGAAAGAAAAACAAACGGTATAAACAAATAATTTTCGTGTAGACACGATAATACGATAATTTCTGACTTTGTAATTCAAATATGTTTTTTTTTTTTTTTATTGACGTATTTTGGAAATTCCTATAATTCCGTTCGGAGATTTTGTATATAATATTCTTCGGTTAGATATTCAACCAGGATATGAACGGGACTGAGGAACAATTGAGATTCGGTGGGAATTGGAACCCAGAAGATTTCGGGCCGTCCGATAGCTTAGTGGAAAACCAATTGAGACTGATATAGAGAGGAAAGGAGAGGAGCGGAGAGGGGGGGGGGTGGGGAGGGGGAAGGGGGGCAGGAAGGATTGGTAGGAAGAAATCTTATCTGAGAGCCGTAGAAGACCGTGCCTATAAGGTTCATCCGGAAAGAATACAGGCCGAAGTTTATCGTCAGGAATTGATGATCCGAGTTGGAAAAGATATGCAGAATCTGGATCATACGCCCACCCGTTGATGGGGAAGAAGGGGGGGGGGGGAAGAGTAACGCACACGGACGGACGATTCCCGGGTTCTCAAAGATGTATGGGATGTACAGTCAGGTCGAAAAACAGTTCAGACCTCAGAGAGGGGTTATGAATAGTCTTGTTGCACTTGAGCTAATTTATAAGTTATATCTAATGATGAATAACAAAAAAAAAAAAAAAGCTGTTCGTTTGAAAATCAAATTCAAAAGACATTGATTTCTAAGGTGAACGAACTTGATATACACCGTGTCAAAATGTACCCGCAGAAAAAAGTAACCTGTTGTAAATAACCTGAACGAAAATAATACGATAAAAAAATAACTTGTGACAAAAAAAGAAAAAAAAACAATGCACGAAACATTAAATTCAATGAAATGTCAAATGCGATATTAAAAATTAATTTAAACAGTAATTATGACGAATATTTAGTGTTTATGATGTTTCCCTTATGATTGTTGAATGGGTTAATTTTTTTATTGGATTACTTTTGTCCTGGGTTATTTTGTTTGGGTTATTATTGCTGGAGTATTTGGTTCAAGTAACGATTTCTTGCTTGTCAGGTGATTTTCGTTGATTTTCAATCTATCGAGTTATGTCAATTGATTTCCGATATGAATTGTGATTACCGATGATTCTAGGTGATTTTCAGTGATTTCCAAATTTACCAGAGTCTCAGGAAATCGTATAGAATGCTGGGAAATCGATGAAAGTTACTGGGTAAAATGGCGTTCAATAAAAAAGCACTCAAAGAGACAGAAATCAATAAAATGCTAATGAATAGGAAACTGTTTGGCGCTTGCGGCAAGAGACGTAAAATGATGATCCGTTGATTTCAGTTATCTCGATTGATTTCTCCTCATTTTCTTCTGGAGATGTGTTTTTTTTTTTTTTGTTTTTTACAAATTCACCGAAACGCATTATTTTTCATCATGTTGGCATCGTTATAAAATTTTACAATTTCGTTGATCACGATCAACAACACTGGTATTAATATTGAATTTTTTGATTAAAAAAAAAAAAAAAAAAAAAAAAAACGATTTATGCTCACTGACTATGAAATACGGTACAGTGAAATTGAACGAATCTACTTGATTTTTTATAATTTTGCAGCGATTCGAACTTACGTATTGATATATCTAAGCGTTTGTTTACGAGCCGCGTATTTTCGATTACTGTATTTTTTATAATACATAATTAATTTATAAAGTACTCGTAACTCGATAATTTGTAAAGTACTCGTCGTACCTACGATTATGTCATGATCAAAATAATCAAAAGCAGGCTTTCGGCCTGCCGACCTCCTCGAATTTTCACTTTGTCGCATTTTCGTTTCAACCCATTTTTCACCTGACTGTACGTCCCATATATCCTTAAATTAGCCGGGCTCCTGCATTATACATGTTATACAGGGTCGATCGATTTATGCAGCGAACCTCGAGCCCCGTCTCTTCTTCTTACCGGCAAACCGATCGTCAATCTGCGGGGTTAAAAACCCCCGGTGTTATACGCGCTGCCTGTAGAATTTACGCCGTTACATTCCGCGGAAATCCGGCCTGCCTAACGTTCGCCGACTTGACATCCGGTTCCGGCATTTCCAAACCAACGACCTCGCCGCTCCTCCGTGCGCTGAATTAACGCATACGTGCATCTGCTCGATCAGAAACCAGCAAAGTGTCTCCAAGTCGAGTAATCTTGGTGTCAATGTCATTTGAAATGATTTCGTCATCCCCGAAAATACACTGAAATCAGTAATATTCAACAGAATTCTACATTTGTAATCATTGATAGTTATGAGAAACCATTTAGGATTACTGAAATCTGCGTGTAATATTAAGAAATCATGAGAAATCAGTACTATCGGAGTCAAATTATGTGTTTGTAATCATTAATAGTCGTGAGAAATCATTTAGGATTACAGAAATCTCCAGTTAATCTTAAGAAATCATTCAAAATCTTGGATCTTTCCAGAAATCAGTAATATTTGAATAAGATTTCGGGTTTTGTAATCATTGATAATCCTGAGAAAACATCTAGGATTACAGAAATTTCCATGTAATCTTAAGAACTCATATAAAATCTTAGAAATCACGAGAAACCAGTGATGTTTAAATAAAATTCTGAGTTTGTAATCATTGATGATCATGAGAAATCGTTTAAAATACAGAAATCTCCGTTTAATCTTGAGAAATCACAAAAAAAATCTTAGATTTCGCGAGAAATCAGTTATATCAGAATAAGATTCCGCGTTTTTAATCATTGGTAGTCATGAAAAATTATTTAGGATTACGGAAATCGGTACGTAATCTTAAGAAATCATATATAAAGTCTTAGAAATCGTGAGAAATCATAAGTATCGGAATAAAATTCACAATATAATTGTAAATCAGAATGTCTGATCTTGTTGCCGATTTTACTCTCTCATCTTCTGATTTTTGCAGTACGGTACTTTAAGACACCGGGACAAAAGAAGCTCATAAAAGTTTCTATCTCAGTCGAGGTAATAAAAGAAGTAAGAATGACAAAACAAAGAATAGGGAAATTAATTTCCCGAAGAACAAAGGCGATGGCGGTAATAATCCTGCGAGACATGCTTTTCTATACCACTACTAGTACAAACTTTTCGCTCTCTGATGCGGATGTTGAAGGTTTGGCCGTACCTAAGGTTTTTAAATAAGACCATTTAAAGTAAGGGCGACATCTTTTTTTTTTCCACTGAAAGAAGGTCTAAGTATTAATAATTATCGTAGAAAAAATTCTATCGAAGTTTAGAATCTTTAGCTCGGAGCTTAAGGGACGCCTTAAAGCTTGGGACTTTTTCCCAATTTAGATAATATATTTCAAGAAAACATTGAATTCAGTATTTTCTTGGCGCAATTTGAGAAAATAATAACGTGTATATTTTACACGGATATAATAATTGTGTTGGTAATTGATTCGCCTTCAAAAATGATAATCGATTTTCAATTATTACGCTGGAACAACTGGAAACCAGCTGTATTAGCAAAATCAGAACTATTCGTACCTTTATTTTTTTCATTCAAAATTAAAAATTAAAAAACAGTTTCAAAAGACTCTAACACCGATTTCTTGATATCTACGTGAACAAATGTGTTATTATTTACATTAAGACGAAGTAAAATGAACTGTAAAATCGTGCCGCACGATTATTTAAATAAAAAAATCGCGGCAGAAAGTAAAATGAGAGTAATTCTTTTCGCATATCATGCAAATGATATGTATCTATATTTTGATTGTAAATTTAATCCCACCAAAACCAACATTTCGACATTGCTCCAATAAAAAAAAAAAACAAGAACATATATATATATAATGCAGTTTATTTAGAGCATTCTCGTTACATGGAAAAGACAATGAAATTTCTGAAGAAAATAGACGAGGAAAGCGAGTAAGGGAGAAATAAAAAAGAAAAAGAAAAAAAAATCCCGGTGCAGCATCCGGTCCAGCTAATCTCTCGTATCGCCGTTTATTATTTCCGTGATATTAAATACCTGCCCTCCAGCTAGCCGTCGTTTGACCCCGTTTTCTCTCTCTTTCTCTCCCTTTCTTTTTCTTTTTCTCTCTCTATCTCTATTCCTATCTTCCACGCAAGTGCAAAAAAACAGACGAAAGAAAAATCCTGTAACACGTATGCAATTAATGAACATTTGCTAGAGACGAGAAACCGGTTTAATTGATTAAAATTGGAGATGATTGTTCTTCGTTTTACTGAAGTGGTTTCTCTTTTACGCGCGACATGAAAAAAAAAATCGAAAAAAAGAAAGAAAAACGTACCCGCAAATTATCAAACGAATAAAAATCAAGTTTTTATTTATCTTTTCTTTTTCATGATGAAATTGTTTTTTTTTTCCATAGGCTTTTTTGTTCTCTTCGTTAGTTCATTCTCCACTTGTATATATTCGACTACAATGATTTTTCTTACAATTGTAGTGAATATTTTTTTCTAGTTAAATAATCATAATCCTCGAAAAGTTTTTACAAAATAAAGTCGAGGGACGAATTTGTCCGAAGCGATTGATTCGCGAACAAATGACTTGTTTTCAGAATTAAAAAAAGTCCAATACCACAGTGTAATCATTTCAATGTTTTTGATAATCGGTTTTTTCCATTTTCAGTTAATGAGTGACAATTTAAAGAAAAAAAAATGTTATCCATACATTAGGGCTCAGCGATTAATCGATTGATCGGTTGATTTAGATTTTGAATAATCAGTTTGCGATTTATTCGATTCGAATCGGCCCCTTTATAATTCATCGTTTTCCTCAGTTAATCAATCAATTTGAAAAGCAATCAATCAAAGTCTAGAATCAATCGATTAATCGCACAGCCCCGTTGTGTACATAAGATATTGGTCAATCAAACTTCAGTCTCAATTTCCGAATCTTTGTGTTTACCTTCTTCTTTTCTTTTAGTTTTTTTTTGTTTTTTTTTCGTTACAGACACTTTCTCGTTGAGTCCGGACGCGAGATGCATATTTAATTGAGGTTATGTAATACTCCTACCCTTATTACCGAGCAATCAGCCGAAGGTTGGGATTGCTCGGTCGATAAGGGTAGGACTACTACATGACCATAAGAGGTAACAGGATGAGAAATCTGTTGAGATTCTGGCGAACGTATGACACGATTCAAATTCTAAATTCATTATGGCGCAAGTATAGTATACATATATATATATATATATACATACGTATACTATGTATATGAATAAAAAGAGGATAAAATGAGGGTAAAACTAGGGGGCGATTCGACCCTTGGCATTCTCGGAGCTCCGCACTAATGGATTTATTTGCGCTGCATTCTGCCAACGTTTCTGCAGAGAGAGGGAGAGAGAGAGAGAGAGAGAGAGAGGAAATCCTCAACCCCGTGTGTCTGCGGGACTCCGACTCGACTCCAGAGAGACGACAAGCCTCGCCTCGCCACGCCGTGTAACTTTTGGGATTAGATTTAGCGACGAACTTTTTAAGTTTACTCGCTTCGAGCAACCGTTTCCTCCCTACCTCTCTCTCTCTCTCTCTCTTCTTTACGATCGTGTAAAAGTGGTAAATGCGAAACGCCACTTGTCTCAACCCCCTCCTGCCCCTCATGTGATATGTTTACTCGTATGGGCCGTTCCTTTTCGAATTTTCATTCGTAGGTTTTTTGTTTTTTTGCCAAATTTGAATTACGACAAGAAATGCTGCGCAGAAGTGAACTGAAAAAAAAAGACGAAAAGAAAAAAACTGAATAACGTATGAAAACAAATTTGGTTTACTTCGTTAAAATCTCGGAACATTTTTATTCAATTTTCATTATTCATTCCGTCTTTCATCAAGCAAACTTTTGGTCTTCCCGTATATTTTAAAACTTTATACCCACTTTGAACGTAAAAACTCAAAAGATTTGACCAGCGTTCACATATTTTCAAAGGAATCGTGAAAATTCGTTGAAATTTTATCAGATTTCACGGTAAGAAATAAGATTTCAGCGTATTTTCCGGCATCTAATAGGACATCGTAGGACTTCATGCGATTTCCCGGGGAGTTGATACGACTTTATGGGATTTCAAACCCTCCAACATATATTGTGTAAGAGTGACAAAAGTGCCACTCTCGAATTTTCACTAATGTATGCATGCGTAGAATAAGATAAATTTTATAGATCAACGAAAGAACAATTTTTCTTTTATCTTGTGAAATTTTATTACAAAAGCTTTTTTGAAAGAGCTTCGTCGCTGGCTAAATCCTCAATTTTCTCGCTTCATCTGCCTCTTTGTGATCGAAATTTTGCAACCTTCAAGCATTTCTACATCCGTATTTTTTGAACGATTCGAAACCTTTTAGACTTTAGCGAAAAATTTGGTATTTCAGGCGGATTTTTAACTAGCAGTTTCTTTATTTTCAGAGGAAAAAAAGAAATTATTATAATCACCCCGAAAATGAAAACTAGAATTTTCACCAGATCGAGACGTTTCAAGGTCTAGAGTGTTCAGGACTGATGAGGTTCTGGCTTTGATCGATTTAGTACCTTTTCAATCATTCAAATATCAAAATTCCAAAAAATAAAATATAAATGACGATATCTTCAGAATGAATAAATTGATTTGAATGAAAATTGGCACCGCGAGGTTTTATGAATCGCTGATCGCGAATCCGGAGTTAAATTTTCAAAATTTAAATCCGGCGTATTCAACATGCTGAAGAAACCCTAAACACATTTGGATTTTGATAAAAGTTCATACAAATTTGCAAATTCCAAAATGGCGAATGCGGAACGGTGGAAAAGAAATTTAAAAATATATCTGTTTCGGTTGAAATTAGTAGGTGAAGGTCTTCTGGGTGACCGATAACAAATCCAACGTCAGACTTCCACCATTTATAATTACAGTGGTTCAAAATAAAAGAAAGTCGTCACATCTGCATGTACCATGGTACCTGAGTGCTTTTAAATCGTTAATCACGAATCTGAAGTCACAGTTCAGAATTCGAATTAAATATTAATAATCCTTTTGATCCCGCAGTGTGAAAACGAGGAGTTCGAGGGCTGGTTTATGGCCAGCCTAAAGCCGCTTATTTCTATCGCAAAAACCAGTGTTTTGATCTTCTTCCAGCGGCAAAAATGTCTATCGCCATACTCTGACAACAGTACCCGGTGTACAGGTGGCCGGTACGGCGCAATTTCATTCGGAGATCTGGTGTCAGCGGTGGGATGCGCGTCCCGTCTTATCGCCCGAGTACAGCAAGGCCAAGATCCTGGCTTAATTGCGTCCGTAGCTCGGTTTCCCCGTCGGTAGCTGTCTCTCATCGCCTCGCCGAAACCTCGGCCGCCCAACAACCCTTAAGACCTGATTTTCCTCCCCCTTCGTCTTATTGTTAGCACTTTTGTGTAATGTATGCTGAGTAAATAAGCTTAAACTCCAACCGAGCCTCGAGCAATAACTCTCACCACTTTTATCCACTTTGCCTATATATGTCTTATCATCTTCAACGTTTTTTTTTTCCCATTAACTACCGCAGTTGTTTGACATTGTGAAAAAACAGATCGTTGTTCTCTGTTAACTCTCGTAATTTTAGAGCCATGCTGTTTTACGAATTGGGAAAAAATCAAGACATTTTCCCTTCTTCTATGGTATCACATAGAGTCGAGTTAGATCACGAAATGGCACTTACAAATTCAGTTGGGCAGGGTTGAAAACGCATAGCGAGAACGTATTATGATTAAAAAAAATAAATAAAAATTCTTCTCCACCAGTCCGAGGTCAAAGAGAAATTACATTTTCGTTACGATATTACTCCACTACTTTTTTCCCGACGTGTTTTTTTTCTTTCTGTTTTTTTTCACCTTCCTCTTTTTTTCTATGTTTTGTTTTGTTTATTACTGTTATTTACTTTATCTTTTTTTCACGGTCACTCACCCGCCTTGTATTTCTGACCCCTTTCGCGCGCAACCAGAGGACGAAATCACTTTTACACGCTTTTTACGCGTGCTAATTTAATTACCACCTCCTGCACTTCGAAGTATGAGTGACATGGGGCGCATAGTTTCACAGTCAGGCACGACGAGGGGTGGCTGGAGACTCGGTATTAAATTGAATTAACATTTTCTCTTTACTCTCTTTGCCACCGTTCTTTTTCGCTCTCTCTCTCTCTCTTTCCACCTTCAAACACGCTTCGCGTCGTTAATTAGCGGATGAATTCATGATTCAAAGACCCTGGTGGCTTCTCGTGTCAACAGAAGGATTTTCAATCTCTGACCATCCTCATTCTTGTTGTCCGACAACCGTTATCAGCTACTTTTTCAATTTATTACATCGTTTCGGTTAGAACCTTGTTTTTTTTTCTTTTTTTTTTTTTTGTTATTACTCGCACATAAAAAACTTGTACCGGGAAAATATTTAATCATTTAATTTCGAACGGGTTTCGTTCCGATCTTTGAAGTTTTGCCATTTATATAGCATGGATAATTGTAATTTTTTTCAAATTTATACCACTCGGTTGTATTTAATGATACGAACTTGATCCTTGACGGGTTGTGTGAAGAATTGAGTTTTCTTAAAAAGTTTTCATTTGGCGAAATTCGTAGTTCAAACGGTTAAAAGGTGCTGGTCTCCGTGAAGATTGATATTTAAACATTCTTGAATTATAAACTTTGAAATTTATTGCAAAAATTTGAAGGACAACTTTGTAGGATATTAAATTTTCTTCAAAATGATTCCAAGATCAATACTGTATCATTAAATACGGCTGAGTGGTAATAATTGAATAGAAGAAAATGAGATTTTTCCGATGTTATTTAAATGAGAAAACGTTGAATTTTGAGATCGACCTTTTAAAATTGGATCCATGAAATATCCTGTGACTAGGATACGTATTTCTTTCTTTTTTTCTGGTTATATGCAACAAGTTTTTCAGGAAGCACTCCAATACTTTTTTTCAATGAATAGCTTCTCACTTGATCGATCAAGGCAATGATTAAACTAATCGATAATACTGATCAGAAGATCAACCCTTTGAGTCACACGTTATTGTGCCGAGTCAAGTTTTGTAACAAGATGGTATTCCGTGGTTTTCGGGGTCGCTGATTACATATCTGAAATGAGATTTTGAAAATTCTATATGGTGGATCCGGTATGATTGACGAAAATTTCAAATTTGATCGAATACGGTCGAAAAACTCTATGCTGGGGTTTTCGGGGTCGTTGATTGCACTCGCCGTACTGAATTTTCAAAATCTGATTTCAAATTCGTAATCAGCGACCCCAAAAACCCGTGGACAGCATTTTTTCTCCGGATTCGATGGAATTAGAAATTTTCGTTCGCCATATTCGATCCGCCATCTTGAATTTTTTAAACCCGATTTCAGATTTGTATGCAGCGACCCAAAAAACTGACAATATCTGTAAAACATTTATACGTGTAGAGAGGTAACTTTCTTAGAAATGAATTGTTCCTTCAATTTTCACGATTTTTTTCAATAAACTTATTTCTAACAAAAACAACTTAAATTATATCGCAACAGTTACTATCGAGTATCGATGACCTTTTAGTCTAGTATAAAAAATGACAAGAAAACCCAAAGAAATATGTTGAAAAGTTTTTTAAATATACAAATAAAAAATGGATGATAAAATCGATGGTGGTAATAATTATGACTGCGACTGAAGGCGTTAAAGATCGATAAATTCTATATAGAAAAGAGAAATTATCATGTAACAGAGGAAAAAAGTAAGAGGAAGGGTAAATATAAAATAATAAAAAAAAAAATAAATAAAAATAAAAAAAAGAAACGGAAAAATGAGAGATTTTCAGTTTCCTGCAGGGGGTTTTGGCACTATTTGTATTCCAGTGTGAACCCGGCGTCGCGGGTCCTTGCGAAGAGGTATTTTTGGATTTAAAAGTGGGGCGTATAACGCGCTCTTTTCCCCCCTCTTTCACCCGTCACCCGGTGAAATCGATATCGCTGGAGGGAGATTTTATGTGTAGGGTACCTGCGACTTGTGTAAAGTTAAAAAATCAGGTATTCCCAAAGCGGTGCTTGTTTCATCCCTTAGGCGGAAACGCAGCCCTCCGCTTTTCCTTCCTCTATTACTCCGTTTATACTCGCTAGGCCTTTTTGTTTTTTCTCATACTCGACGTTTTTCTTCTTCTTCTTCTTCTCTCCCTGCAGAATCGTTATTCGTTATCCTCGAATCGTTTCTTATCGCACCCTCGGCTGCCTTATGTCTGTACCTATATACATATATATGTATTGTACACGTCTATACGGACGCCTATCGAATCTCAATCTTTCTACGATTTCTACGTGCGGACGATCTCCCGTCTCGTAATAATACGAGTTAAACTCCGAACTCAAAGTACATAAAACTGTCGTTCTTATAAACAGTGGGGGAGGGGGAGCAGAGAAAAAAACAAAAAAAAAAAAGAAAAAAGAAGCGGAAGAGGAAGAACTCGGAGATGAGACGAGAAAGGGAGAAAATCACACCCAACTTTCTTATACGTCTGTATTTTCATTTCTGACAAGAGAACAAACTTCGAACATGTACCCACGTCTTTATAACTCGAAACTGGCGAAGTTTGGAAATAAACAAAAAATCCAGTCCAGCCGTTGAAGTATTTATAAAATTTATTAATAAGATCGAATGTTTCTGATATAATCGATAGAGTAAGTACGAAGAAAAATGCCCTTTCTTCGAAAGAAAGTACCAATTTAACAGTACGGAAAGCTTTCATTGAAATTTCACAAAAGTCTGGTACAGCGATTTTTTTTTTCTTCTAGACAGTCAATAAGAAGTTTCTACACTGAGAAAAATTTCATTTGTTACAGTAACTAGAAAAATTGAGTAAAACAGGTATCGTTTCAAAAACTGTTTGAATATTGTTGGAGTTACGAAAAACGAGGTATCGTCGATCCTTTTTTGGTTATTGCAACGCAAAATCAGTTTCTTATGTTTACTCTACTTTTTCAGTTAAACAAGGCTTTGACGTCGATTTATCGTTGCACAAGAATTAAATTTTCGCAACGGTTGCAAGAAAATCTAGCAACAGTGATCGTAACGAGAAAGAATAGTAACGGATACTAGACTTTGCGGTAACAGCTGGAAAACTAATTTTCATTTTCTCCCCAGAACTATATTTTTCGATCTTGATAAAAAAAAATGAAAATAGTCGAGGACTGAGCTCTAACCGGAACTAAAAATTTCTCTCGGTTTGTGCGAGTTGCACGGACGACAAAAAAAAAAAAAAAAAAATTAGTCGAATTACTTTTTTCTCCGTTTCTGGATAAGATAAATTTTACTTTATACCTCCCGCGAACCGTGTAAAAACTATCGTTGAAATTTCACCAAAACTTGACCGTCATTTTCCGTGACGATCAATACAAGCCCAACAACAATAGCGTACAATTCACGCGTCATTCGGTAAAACGAGACTTGTTCGTTTAAATTCATATAAAATTGACCCCCGATTCAAGTCTGTAGAAAATTTAATCACAGTAGTAGTAGGAGCGCATTTCCATGTGTCTACTAATCACCGGCTTCGAAGTCCGCTGTTCCGACATCGGCGGCTCTAACGACGCTGCTTTGTCCCTTTGTCGCTGGGGCCATTCGCCATTAAACCAGCAGTGCTATTCAACTTTATTTTACTGACAAATCAGCCATCCTTGCGATGTTAAAGCGTACGAGGCCTCGCCCCACCCCCACCCACTACCCTCGTTTTTACATTTTCTCATCCATTGTTCGCGGGGCCCACCGCGTGTCTTCGCGCAGGGATGCGTGTGTTCGGAACGCGTGCGAACGGACCAACAAAATAAAAAAAAAAACGTCTGAAAAAAAAAAAATCACGCTCACCCCCCGTCCAACGATCGCGCAAAAATTTCGGTACCGGTCGTTCCTCATCCGGGATCAAAGTGTCCCGGGTTTATACGCGCGATCATCCGAAGCTAAATTAAACGTCAAAAAGGAGGAGAGCGAAACAAATAAAAAAAAAAAAAAAAAAACCAACACAAAAAAGAATAAAACAAAACAAATATACAAAAGCGGGAGAGCCGCACAGTCGAAACTTGTCGGTTTTGCTTTGAATTTTTTATTTTTGTCCGTTTTTCGTTTTTCGTTTTTTTTTTCTCTTTCATTTTTATTTTTTTTTGTTTTTTTCGTGCGGAAAACGAAGGGGGGGGGGGGGTGGCGACCTTGTTTACCGATCGATTACGTCAATACGGCGAATATTTTTCAACGCGTGAATCTCGGACAATTTCATCAACGCCGTTTCTGAAGCGCCAGAGATTTATTTATACCTGATGGAGATTCTGGTTTAAAAAAGCATGCTTAACCGGTGTATGGGACATGAGCCGATCGAACAAAGGCATAATTTTCTTGACGTCCTCGGATTCCACACCCGTGATTTGTTTATTTATCAATTTTTATACAATTTTCCCGAATGAAAAGCACGCTCGCAACATTTTTTGAGGAACGTTTTCTTGTTCCAACCACTTTTCAGTCGCGGTCGAGCATTTGTTTTTTTCTTTCTTCATTATTTCCTCTGAATCAAAAGAGCCCTCGTTTCGGATACATTTTTTTTGATTGTTTGTTTATTTATTTATTTATTTTCTTAATTTTTATTTCGCAAAAATATCTGAACATATCTGGCGGAAAATTATTCCCTGTTCACAACTGTAAATTTTACTTTTTATTTTCTCGCTGATTGAATTACAATGAACGTTGTTGATTTTTTTTTATTTTTTATCTTCTTTCTATTCATTTGTTACATTGGCGAATTGCTTCCAGTAAAAGCTTTCATACGTATTCAAATTCAACGTACAGGAAAAATGTGTATGTTTTTTTTTTTCTTTCGAACAGCTAGATTCATAAATCACAAGAATCAATCTTCTTGACCGATTAATTTCAAAAACTGTTTTATGGATCAGTGATTCCTTAGTGCCGAAGAAACAAAAAAAAAAAAAAGGAAAAGAATAAATTTGTAATCCACCAGAAGTTGAATATTTTGGAATGAATTGAGCAAATATTGGCGAGTTTTCGTCCGGTGCAAATATTCAGAAAATTCTCGTCACAATCCTCGTGAAACGTGATAAAAATAATTAATTTTATGCGCCTACCCTGTAAGTGAGTAAAAAATATTCATTCAAAACTTTGCCAAGAAATAAGAAGACGAAAGAAAGAGCTCTGCGGTAAAATAAAAAAAAAAAAAAAATACTCCAACTAAAATGAATGTCGGATATAATTGCGAAGAACTTGGGAAATGAATTTAAGAAATTTCAGAGATTTTCGCAGAATTCGCATATTAACTATAATTGAGTCATTTATATTTTACATATTACACATTTTTTGTATATTTAAAAAACGTTTCAACATATTTCTTAGGGTTTTCTTGTCATTTTTTATACTAGACTAAAAGGTCATCGATACTCGATAGTAACTGTTGCGATATAATTTAAGTTGTTTTTGTTAGAAATAAGTTTATTGAAAAAAATCGTGAAAATTGAAGGAACAATTCATTTCTAAGAAAGTTACCTCTCTACACGTATAAATGTTTTACAGATATTGTCAGTTTTTTGGGTCGCTGAATACAAATCTGAAATCGGGTTTAAAAAATTCAAGATGGCGGATCGAATATGGCGAACGAAAATTTCAAATTCCATCGAATCCGGAGAAAAAATGCTGTCCACGGGTTTTTGGGGTCGCTGATTACGAATTTGAAATCAGATTTTGAAAATTGAGTACGGCGAGTGCAATCAACGACCCCGAAAACCCCAGCATAGAGTTTTTCGACCGTATTCGATCAAATTTGAAATTTTCGTCCACCATATTAGATCCACCATACAGAATTTTCAAAATTTTATTTCAGATATCTAATCAGCGACCCCGAAAACCATGGAATACTATCTTGTTGTAAAACTTGACTCAGCACAATAATGTGTGACTCAAAGGGTTAATCTTCTGATCAGTATTATCGATTAGTTTAATCATTGCCTTGATCGATCAAGTGAGAAGCTATTCATTGAAAATAAGTATTGGGGTGTTTCCTGAAAAGCTTGTTGCATGTTACCAGAAAAGTAAAAGAAAAAATACTAATCCTAGTCACAGAGTTTTTTAACCGTATTCGATCAAATTTGAAATTTTCGTCAACCATACCGGATCCACCATATAGAATTTTCAAAATCTGATTTCAGATATGTAATCAGCGACCCCGAAAACCACGGAATACCATCTTGTTACAAAACTTGACTCGGCACAATAACGTGCGGCTCAAAGGGTTAACACCAGTTCGATTAATTAAAGAAAACTTTGTTTTTTTCTTCATCTTCGTTTTGCCTTTTTTTTTTCTCGTTTTCTCTCAGCGAGGTAACCGGGACCCGACCCTCCGGGTTGTAACGAGTTGCCGAATGATTTTCGAAACGATTATTAGAGGAGGCACGCGTTTCGACGTGCCTGAAAAGCCGGCGAGCTTTCTGCTCGGGTCTCGAAACGAATTTGAAATAAAATTACAGCACGGTCCGATTCACTTTCGGCTGTATAACCTACTTTTCCATCCCGGTGTTAATTAGTTTTTCCCCGAGGTCAGAGTTCCCCTTGTCTTCTTCCTCTTCTCTTCCACCCTTTTCGCCAAAGTCTGGGTATCGACGTCGCCTCACCCGTCCCCCCGTATTTCCTCATCCTCGTCCCTTTTCTATACTCTTAATTATTCTCATACTTCGGATTACATAAAGGCAGATTAATAATTTACGCAAAGTGTCCGACTCTAATGCATTTTTTACCTATGTATTTGGTTGGTCCTTGTTTCGGGTGTTTTCGAATTTTCCTGCGGACAAGGCGGAAAAAGTTTGCAAATAAATCGATAAAAAATTACGCGAAACGGGGAGCCTGTAAGCCAGCCCTAATTGCTCCCGCCAAGGCCATGAATTTTCCCCATGTAATTTCAATGGGAATCCGGACTTACTGCACTATTTTTTTCGCCCCCGCCTAAATAGTATTTTGAAAAATCTGAATCTTGGCATATCTCTTTCCTATATTCATAGATATTCTAAAAAAAAATTGAACGATTTACAACGATGAAATTAACAAAGTACCAGCGCATCAAAGTTGTGTCTTAAAGTAAAAAATCACCATTTAACGAAATAAATGGATTAATAAATAATATTAAGCGATTGGATTCTAATTGTTCATTCATTTTTCTTTTTCATCTTCAAAACTTTCACCCTCATTCTCTCCCCGATATTTAGAATAACGATCTTTTCTATGATTACTATAAAATTCGAGTTAAAATTTGTATCCTTACAACAACTGTTTATAGATATGATTGAAATTATAGAAGAATTATAGTTACAAGTACGCGTACATTTTGTAGTTATTTCAACGCAAATTCAGTTTTTTTGGTTAGCTGTATACTTTTTTCTTTTTTTTTTTTTAGTTAAATAAGGCTTTACAACAATTTGTTGTTGCAACAATATGAAATAGTCGCAATATAGTTAAAAGTAGTTATGGTAGACCGTAAAAATGATGGTATAAGATTAATTTCCATTTCGTACCAAGAACTGTATTTTTGGTTTCGGGTGAAGAATGAAAATGGTTAAAAACAGCGGATTAACCGCAAATTGAAATACCTGTCGGTGAAGTGATCAGTTTTTTCATTTCGCTTTCGCATATATTGTCAAATTCCCCGAAACGTGTCGGGAGAATTTCATGCGTGCCTGACCCACGTCTGAATTTTTGATTTTGTTTAAAAAAAAAAAAAACAAATTTTTGCAACCGTCCCAACACTGAAAACAGTGCCCCGAATATTTACAGATATTGTCTTCAACTGTTCGATAATTTGTTAAATATTTGAAGTGATTTTGAAAAGGATCTTTTTTAAAATTCTCCAAATTTTCTATTAATTATTCAGTTGTAAGAAAAACAAAAAAAAAAATAAAAAAAAAATGAAACAAACCGCAGTCCGAATCAATTCATTTCTTATAAAAAAATATTTGACGTAGGTTAAGGAGGACGTTAAAGTTTGGTTTTAAATTTATTTAAATGAACGAGTGTTTTTTTTTTCTTTTTTTTTTTTTTTTTTTCGACAAATTGAATCTGCACTCAAGTTTGCCGAAGTCTGGTGAATAATCGAGAGTGTGGAAATCTCGGAAAAAAGAAACAAGTCAAAGATGAAACGTGCGCCAATGAATAATGCAATCTGTACCAACAGTTGTATCGACTACGCGATATAAAATATTCTCTATTTCATGGCGGACGTGCAGATATCGGCACGATTCTCAACGCTGCACGTCACGAGGATAATACAAGACGTCTGCTGATGGAAAGGAAATCCTTTCTACTTCAAAACGAAACGAAACATCGTTTTACCCGATATTATATCCGATGTTGATATATCGTAGAACAGGATATTCACCGATTTTGTCGTGCATATACAATGTATATTAACACATACGCATATAATATACGGGAATTTATGATTGAAATGGAATCAACGAGATTTTTTTTTTTTTTTTTCCAAGCGAAAAGTATGTCCGTGAATTTTTTGAAATCTTTGCCGACAGTTTTTTCTTCTCACGGCTCGCACGAGTTGGAAAATAATTTCTTGATCGACGACCGGTTCCTTTGGCACGAAGTGCAAGGAAATTTTCCTTTCTTTTTTTTTTCTTCTTTTTTGGGAAAGTAGAAAATTTGGAAAAAAATACCAATTGTTTTTATCCCATTTTTGAACTATGGTGAAAATATTTGCTCTGAGATCTGAATTTTGTGCAGGAAACATGTCTCTCTTCATGTTTACCCTCAGTTTTACGATTTTTAAACTCCTCACCCCTAAGAAATGAACTAAAAAATTTCAAAAAATTTCGAACCATAATAATAAATAAAAAAAAAAAAAAAAAAACAACAACTCAAAATCTATTGGACATAAAAATATGACAAATTCAGGGCGATGACCCCGTGCTTTGACCCAGAATGCCCGATACATACGATTATAAATCGACTTATGATACACCCTCCGCCGTGTATAATAAGATCGAGAAACTCTTTGTCTCATAAAAAGATTTTTTCTTCTCTCACCCTTTAAATGGACTCGGAATACTAAAAAATGATTTTTAAAAGTGAAATCCGCTCTTAATTATGATATTAACCCGTGCCCGAAAGACCCTTTAATGGAGTTAAAATCGATTTTTTTTAATGAATTTTTTGATCAATTTGCATATAAACAACGAAATAACATTGTGTGGCAACTTAAACTAGCCTAAAAGTAATTTTACCGCATTCCGCACATTTATCCGAATTTCTTAAGGTGATACGGACATTAGAGCAATGTAAGGATAAAAAGCTGAATTTTTGATGTGTTATTAATCGCTAATAAATACGTGTAAAATAATCGTTTTTAATTGGATAAAATGAGAGATTGTTTGATTTGAATTTGAGTAGCAGAAATAAGGAATATTTTAAGGAAAATTTTTAATGCGAAAGAAGGTGAAACTTGTACAAAAATGAGCTGGAAATCAGTGTAACATCTCCGAACATGATTATTGACGATCTAGCGCTGTGGTTTTTTGATCCGATTATTTTCCCATTTTATCGTATATATTTCATGTCAAAAAAGTAACGCTGTCGAAATACGTAAAACGGCATTGATTTTCGCCGGAAAAACTATGTGAAACTTATTTTTTTTGAAATCTTATACCTCGATAATCACTCATAATCGATTTTAACTCCTTCAGAGGGTCTTTGGGGCACGGGATAATATTAAAATTAAGAGCAGATTTCACGTTTAAAAATCATTTTTTTAGTATTTCTAGTCAATTTAAGGGGTAAGAGGAAAAAAAAAAGTTTTTCGTTTTTTGTTTTTTTTTTTTACCAATATTAAGGGCCACCCTAATATATTGTATACACATATATCTACGTTATGAGTTGCACAGAGAGCGAGAAAGAAATGGGAGTACCTACGTATATTGAGAAGGGTCCGAAGTATAAAGCTACCCCGTTGTTACAGACGGGTAAACAGCGGACGTATAGATAAACGGAAAAGGGGTAGGTACGAGATGCCGGTGGTGCCGTAAACGTGGAGAGGAGAGGATAGGATAGGATAAGATTTGGGGGGGGGGAGGGAGGGAAGGGAGGGAAGGGGGAGGCAAAAAGATCCAGCTTCGGGTAATCTCGAAATCCGCAGATATTCCCGAATCTTCCGAGTAAACGAATCGTCAGAGGGTCTCCGTCGTCTCGACCCCCCCCCCCCCCCCCCCCCGCAGATGTCAAGATTCTCTACCCGGCAATGTTTTTGGCATACAACCACCACCCCCGACCCTGCTACCCTCGGAGACGACCTCGAACTCATGGCTCGATTTCCTCTCTTATCGTTGACTCCTATATGCCGAAACCGGGAAACCAGTTGTGACCGACGGATGTGACGTATGTACCTTTGTACGTGTATTTATGATAGGTACACTTGGGGACAATGAATCTGAGACGGCTAAATTTTTACACCGGACAGTTGTGTTGGCAAGACTGAGAAACCTGCAGCGCCACAGTCGGCCGAGCGCGAAACAAACTCAATCTCAATAAACGTAACGTAACCCATAACCGTCGAAAAATGAAGACAGTCGCTGATGACGTAATGAATATTACTTAGATATATGAAAATTTTACGAGAGATCTTTTTTTTTTTTTTCATTTGCCTTCCAGATAGGATTTTTTGCAGTGCTATCTTTTGTAGTGTGAAATTTCATATTATTCCAATCTATCACCCACAGATAATTTGAGTGATTTTAGACGATTTGTACTTAAATACCGATTTTTATTTACATATTTCGGATGATTTCAATAATTTGATTTACTTCGCGCAACTCTCTTTTTAAAAAATTTTTTTCATCTTGATTCAGTCAAATCAGAATTACAATCGATGATAAACGGACGATCCGAATGATTCCTGTGAACTCGTAAAATTTCAACCGCGTTCATTGATTTACTCACGTCATTTAGACGACGAGAACTCATTTAATTTGTAACGCTGTTTTCAACGATAAAGAAACGGTCGTTCCGCGGCGGTAAAAAAAAAAAAAAAAATAAAGCAAGGATCAGATGTGAAAGGAAGAAAAAAAAAAAGAAGAAATTAGGACGGCGTATTCATCCCGGGAATTTTACAAGCTCGTTACCTCTTCGTTAGATCCGAAGCGGCGCGGCGTCGTCGTGATTCCGGCGTGGAATCGAAGGGCTGATCGAAGAGAGCGTGAAAAAATTAGGGTCCTTTCCGCCCCTCGCGTCGAAACTTCGATCCTCTTCTCCTCCCCCTCCCCCTCCTCCTCCCCCTCCCTTCATTCTTTTCTTAGCCTTACGGAAATTTGGCCGTCGGGCCACTTCCCGTTTTTTTTTTTTTTTTTTTCTTCTTTTTTCTTTTTTTTCTCTTTTCTGCATCGCACAGGCCTTCGTCGAGTTATTCGCGGCCCGCCAGCGGAGCGAAGGGACGAATTTTAATAAGGGGGTCGAGGCAGGCGCTGATAATGGACACGGATCCTCCTCTTCGGACGGGGGGGGGAGGGAGAGGGGGGCGTGCCAATCTTTTCAATTTATGACTTATTCTTTCCTCCCGCCAATCCCCGCCAACTCTTAATCGGCTCAATTTCTCTCCACAAAGACATCGCTGAAGCGAATTTCACCCTCACTCCTCCCCCACCCCATCGTAGTCCTTATCATCTTGTCGATTCGAGATCCGTCCGTCCAGATTCCGCTGCGCTCAGAGATTCTTCTCTTATTCCTCCTCCCTCATCGAGGCTGCTGACAACGGCGCTAATTGCTCCTCTGAGGAGGATAAAGGAGAAGGGAGGGGTGAAAAAAAAAAGAGGGAAGGAAAAACGAAAAATAAAACGACAGAAGTCAATTCTCTTCATTCTACTCTAATTAACTCACGATTGACACAATCGGGACGATAATTAGGAATCCGAAATCTTGCTTTAATTAATTGCTACGTTGTTGCCTTTTGTCCCGAGACTTTGAGATGTGCGCGCCTTATTTACAATATAGTATTGAACGTCGTTCGTTTGGCGAAACTTGATTATACTCACGTTTATCTTCATCCCTAATTCGCTTTTCATTCAAGGCTAATGAATAGGCCTTGTTTTTCATGCTTGTACAATAATCCAAACGCTTACGTGTTACAACCGGATAATCGAAAGACTTATTCTGTTCAATGGTTTAGACGGGTATTTTGCGTGCCGACAAAAGGATGTTCAGGGACGAATGAGTTTTCGTTTAACGTTACGTTGAATACGATATTTTACAAGTCGCGTTTACAGTCAGCAACAGACTTTGACTGGCGAAGAACTTCACTTGATAATTGTGACTACGTTTTTTATATTCCGGTAGTCTGGACCGATTTTTTAAACGCTAATTACGCTGATCGAATGATAGAAAAACAAACAAAGGAAACAGAGAAATTACAGATTCGATTCTCATTATCTTCGTTAATCTGTAACGATTATCGTTGAATCGAAAAATAATCAGATGTTCTTTTAAACCGATCCAGTCTGATTGAAAAAATATCTTCCGACCAATTATACGATATTGATAAATGGAAAAAAAAAACAAATTCGAAGAAATAAAAGAGCAGAGAAATAAAATCTGGTTTATCTGTTCATCGACTGAAATAAATTCATTCGAATACAGTGTACGGGATAGAAGTTAACTTCGTACAGTTTCTGAAAATCTTCAGACATTTTACAAGGTATATTTTTAATTTAGCTTGTGTGATTAGCGGGGAACGTTAGAAGAAAAATCAATGAAATAATCGATGATCGTTTTTTTTTTTTGTTTCTTTTTAGCATTTAACGTAAAGAAAGATTGTACGATTCGTTTTTCCACGATAATTTGTCTGATATCTTTTGTCTCGGGAGTAAAAATATGGATAAATGAGATATACGATAAATAATTCATTTACATTGTTTGAAATTTTAATAACAGAGTAAAAAACACATCTCGAGACCGAGAAGCGTAACGGAAGAAAATAACGATGAGGCATAATTTGGATTCGTAACGGTTAAAAATAACGAATCGTCTGGCGTTCAAATGTTGCTCAACTTGAGGGAAAAAATTTGTCAAATGAACTTGACGATGAAAAACCCGTCGTGTCGAACTTTGAAATAATACTTTATTGATATGTTGCATGAAAATATCTAAAATTTGGTCAGTCAATTGCCTAAGTTTGTTAAAATTCGATGAAAATATTAGAAATTTGATGGATTCCAGGAAAAAGACAAATTAAGGTCGATGCCTTGGAATTTTTCCATTTGAATATTGTAGGATTCTTGGTCGCAGATAATGAATAAACCAAGTTTCAAACTTTCTTGTGCAGAATATGTCATTAGTGGGGGGAGGGGGGGAACAGTTTACCATGAACTGTCATAAAAAATGATCATATTTAGTATAGACGGGGAAAAATAATCGATGGTTTTATGGTGGTACTTGGAATAAGAATTGGAAGTTGGCGGATCGATTAAATTTAAAGAAAATTGCAATAATAATGAGAAAAAAATTAATTCCGAGATATTTTAAGCCCGTAGAAGCGACGAAATTCGCGAATATATTTATTAGGGTGCTTCAGAAAATAATAATTTGCGATTTTCCACCATGTTTGTTCAGGTTTAAAAGAAAGGTTCTGGAAAAGAATGAGCGTGTTCTACGTTATGTGAAAGATCGCGCTCGGTTTATTTTTCACTTTTATACATCTTTTTAAACTTGCGAAGAATCGTGAATAAAATTTTTTGTTTTTTTTTTCTCCCTGCCTACATCAATCATAATATCAACTTACGTCGTAGAGAAGATCCATACTTTTAATATTAAGACTCCGGTTGATTTTTGAAAAATGTACCTTACGATCTTTCCAATATTAATTCAATCTCATAAAATGGTTGTAATTTAATAGGAAGTTTTAATTCGGAAGAATAAAATTCCCGGATGATATATATACATCGTTGTGTTAATGGATCGTGATCTTTGGGCTTAACGTGAACGCGAGGAAAGAAACAATTGCAACGTGTTTCTTTGCAAATTAAGAAAAAAAAAAATTGTAAAATGAAAAGGTGAAAAATCAAACGAGCGTGATTTTCCACATAACGTGGAACCCTCATTTTTTTTTTTAAACAGAATCATTCTTTTCATCTAAACAAACTTTTCAGGGGTTGCCACGGTAGAAAATCGAAAATTATTATTTTTTTTTCATATATATATATATATATATATATATATATATATATATATATATATATATGAGAATAATATACCGAAGCTGTGACGCGACGAAGTACAGAGGAGTGAGAGTGAAAAGCGGATAAGTGGCTAAAGTACGTGTAAAAGAAAGAGAAAGAGAGGGGCGGGGGGAGGAGGAGGAGGAGGAGAAGGGTGAAAAGGGAACCCCGTTCCCTTGGCTCGGCGGCTACTTCCTGGTTGGCAGCCTTACGTCACTTGAGTGGAAACGCTGAACCAGCACTCAACTCCGACGTCGACGTCGACCACCGCGGGTCTGGTTTCCCCCCTTTTATTAAAGCTCTTTGGTCCCGCGTCGCGTCGCCGTTCACCCCCGACGGTATGGGGGGGGTGAAAAGTCGAAGAAGGCGGAGGCGTCGCGACGCCTTTAAAAGTATAAAACAATTTGGCGAATCTCTCAAAGGTTGCGACGACGAACAAGCGAGCCCTTTCTTCTAAAAATATATACCACGAGGGTGGAAAGTAGATGAGAGAGAGAGAGAGAGAGAGAGAGAGAGAGAGAGAGAGGGGAAAAAGGGATGGAGGGTAAGGAACGGACGGAGAATCGGGAATTGAACTTTACCGGAAACAGTATCAAAGAGTAAAACCTCCAACGTTTGTATGGGAGGACATGTAACGCGGGATTGCTCTCCATTGATGTTGAATCGGTACCAATTTCGGACCGACGACCGGTTTGTCCAAAGGCTCGACCATTAACCCCCGTCCCGGTCCTCGTCGTCGTTCTATGGGAAATTGGAAATCGTTGAAATTTGGGAATAAGAGGGAAAATCTATACGCGCACACACACACACACACACTTCCCCCATTCTCCATCTACTACCAACGATTTATGGAAAATGGACTTTGGCACGAATAAATTTCAAGTCCCGATCCTTTATCCTCTGACTTGTTTTTTCACACTCCGGGAAGAGTTTGTTACACAATCGATCGATTAGTACTCCCTGCTTTTTTTTTCTTTCTTCTTTCTTTATTTTTTTTTTTTGGAAATAGTTCCGATGTTTAAACTGTACGAAAGTTGATTGATTTATACAACGAATTCTAATCCCGATTTATCTATATCAACAGCTCACGCAATTTTACATAATTTCAATTTTGACTCGATCCCGTGGTGTACAGTGTAATTTAATTTCAAAATCAAAATCCGAATGTTTGGCAAGCGAAATTTATTCGGCACTCAAGACTGTTCAAAGTTTGTAATCGAAGTGACACAGATATGAAGTCTCGTCGAGTCTTGTGAAATTTCATTATGTTCTGTCAGGTTGTATGAGACCTCGTGAAATTTTACGCAAAACGAAGTTTCGTAAAAAAGAATTTTACGATTGATTAATAAAATTCCAGAATTTATGTCGGATGTACAGTCTGGATAAAAGTTTTTCGACGCAACAACGTAACGATATAAAGCATTAACAATTGCAATTGAAATTAATCAAGTTAAATGTAATCAAATACATATCTATATATATATATTTTCTATACTGAATTTTAACTGTAATCGTATTGAAGACAGCATTAATCTACTATATTCTGTTTTATTCTAATGAAAAACAGTTTATTATCTTCGTGAATAATGTTCCTATAAATCGTGTGATACGGATTTTCCTTGTGCCGGTCAGTTGGCAAAAGAATAACGATCCAAAATTTACGATCGTTATAATCTACTGATAATAAACTTGCAATTCAACAAAACATGCGTTATTGTTATCCAAAATATAAGTCGAACGATTTTGAAAAAATCCATCACTTATGAATAACATAAAGCTATACTTTATCAGCTTGTTAATCAAACACCCAATTCGTATTTTTAGTTAAAAAAAATGTTGTACCAGTGTAATTTCGTTGATGTTGGTTATAAAATGAAGAAATGACTGGGGCTTAAAGTAGAAATTCAGTGTTTCAGAATTTTATCCTGCATCGTGGGGGATTTTATATTCAGATGTAACTAAATCAGCTTTAAAAAAAAAAAAAAAAATTTAAACAAGCGTTTCGCCACGTTTTTGTTAAAACAACGCTTTTTTGCACTTGACATACATTCTCAAAACGGTCTCGATATTTCATTTCAAAAGAGACGCGTGAAGTAATTTTTATTAATAAAAATTATCCTGCAAAAATGTCGGTGAAATGAATCGGCGTTCCATTGTGAACCGTTAAGGGATCGTTCGTTACTGATTGTGAGTATAAGACAGTTTCATTGGATTGAAAATTTTTTCTAACGATCAAAGACGAATGGCCAGATCGTCGAGTAACAAGGCATGTGCAATAATTCGACTAAACGGCCGAAAGCCTGAAAGAAGGGTTTTCAGGAAGCGAGCGGAACTCTTGACTATAATACGGTTAGCTAGAGGAGCTTTGAATAATTGGCTCTTTTCTTGCGCGGACCTGAACCGTTGGTAATCAAGTGCATCTCCACCGGGTATTTCTTACCGAAACCCAATTTTTCTCGATGACTGTTAGGTACGGCAAAAAATCGAGGGGGATCCAGAAAAGATCGAGACAAATCGATGGACCAATTATTAGAGATTGCCAGTCGGCACATCCGATACACACGATGCGTGAGATGTATGGTGTGTTCCGATGCTCGGTCCTCAATTTCCGAGCATCAACTTGCGCCTCGTAATTACATCGGAGATAATTTATGCGCCGTTGAGTATCGCCACGGTCTTTTGTCAGACCTCTTATGGTTCCACGTAAATGGCGAACAAAAAAATTAACGGGATGTATGTATGCGTGAAGAGAGAGCGAGAGAGAGGTAGAGAGAGAGAGAGAGAGTGAGAGAAGCGAGGCAGAACCACGGAGAAAACGGACTCGAGAGTCGAGCCGAGTCGCAGCTTGAAACAATGATTGATGCTCCTAATGACTAGGAAAAACTTCCTAACCACATCTGTGTTAATGTCGAGAGTATTTGTTCTCTAAAATTATACCCACGTATTCCCTTTGACGAATACCCGCAGCATCGCTCTTCTCAGATTACCGGAATCTATCCAGGAAGAATATTATAGTTCAAATTATCACCGCTGAGGTATAAGCACATTTTTTTTTTTTTTTTTTTAATGGCACTGGATCGTTTGATGAGACATATCGAAACAAGAATTTACTTTATATCGCCTCGCGTGTAGGTAATTAGACTTCCATGAAAATATTGGTTCGAGGTTTGTAGGGTAGCACCAATTGAAACTTTCCTTTCAATCGACCATCTGGATAGTTACATGGTTCGATGAGGTTGTCCATTTGGTTTTGAATCGCTTTCGCCGATCGATGACACTGAGATTCTTAAGCTGCGAAGATTAGAAGATTTTTGGGTATTCCGACCGTTCGTTTCTTTCCGTGGAAGGCAGTTGTTCCGAAGTCCGATGGTACCATTTACCCCAAGTTTCATCGGAACGTTTATAACGACATCGTCGGAAGCACAGCAGTGATGTTTGATCGAGGATGATGTTTTCGGGGTAAGATCAATGTCAGGTGTGGCAGTTAACTGGCGACCTTCAATCGAGTAATACGTCGTAGCGAAGACTCGTCAGCGTCTCCGTGACGCTGATACATCAAGGCTTGAGAACTGGGTAATGAAGTTGGAAATTTGACGGAAGACCATGAAACGACGATGATTGGTTCCTTCTCGTTGGTTTGAATTCGTCTAATCAGCGGATAGACGGAGTGTGCAAAGGGGGTTGGTATAAAAGTTGCTTGACTGGCCTTGGCGGCTGTCTCCGTACATTATATCGCCCGGTCTGATACCCACCTCAACGCGGAAATGGATACCGCCGAATTTCCCGCCGAGGGTAATCCCAGGTCCAGCGAAATCCGGTGTCCCCATTACGCGTACGGATCGGTCGGCGTATCCATATCATCTCTAGGTGTTTGTGTAGGTGGGTCTGCCACCACTTATCTGCGTAGGCATCCATAGCGCGTTGTATATAGACATAGGCGGGGAGGAAAGGCCGGGCGCAGCTGCGCCGGTGTCAAGTTGCCCAAATCTCCGGTCTTATCCCGTCCGTCTATCCCGCTTCTGCGTTTCTCCGTCCGGCTGTCGGTCCTTCGTTACTCCCTCCTCGAGTAGATGTGTTGCACACCACCGAGCGGAACGACAAAAAGTCGACCCTGAAAGCGCCGAGATATCCTCCAGGTCCTCCGGCTTAATAATCTTATCCGAATGCTAACTAGCTCTCGCGCCTCTTCGGGACCCTACATCTCCTAACTCGAAACTCCGGATTGTCCATGGGTCACTCAAAGAACTCTGAGGTTTTCCGATTCGCTGTGTCGAATAGCCCTCTTCGTCATCCTGAACGCTCTGCTGGATATCGCTCTGAAAAAAACCATGCCCAGTGATCGTGACTCTTTGGAGCATGGTGTTTCACTCACATTGTGAAAAATGATGGTGTTAAAATTGAGAAAAATTGGCTCGTCTGGACTACCGTTAAAGAATCTTCGTAGTCTGTCCGAAAGTCCGACATCACATGGTGTTGGATTGACGCCAAATTAGACTCTACCAAATCCACATCCTCGATGCTTTGCTGCATATCGCTCTGAAAAAACCATGCCCAGTGATCGTGACTCTTTGGAGCATGGTGTTCCACTCACATTGTGAAAAATGATGGTGTTAAAATTGAGAAAAATTGGCTCGTCTGGACTACCGTTAAAGAATCTTCGTAGTCTGTCCGAAATTCCGACATCACATGGTGTTGGATTGACGCCAAATTAGACTCTACAGAGGTCCAAATCTACATCCTCGATGCTTTGCTGCATATCGCTCTGAAAAAACCATGCCCAGTGATCGTGACTCTTTGGAGCATGGTGTTCCACTCACATTGTGAAAAACGATGGTGTTAAAATTGAGCAAAATTGGCTCGTCTGGACTACCATTAAAGAATCTTCGTAGTCTGTCCGAAAGTCCGACATCACATGGTGTTGGATTGATGCCAAATTAGACTCTACAGAGGTCCAAATCCACATCCCCGATGCTTTGCTGCACATCGTTCTGAAAAAACCATGCCCAGTGATCGTGACTCTTTGGAGCATGGTGTTCCACTCACATTGTGAAAAATGATGGTGTTAAAATTGAGCAAAATTGGCTCGTCTGAACTGCCGTAAAACAGTCTTTGTACTTCGTTTGTAAGTTCAATACCAGATAGTGTTGGATTACCGCTAAATTATACAATATGAAAGTTCACACCACGTATTTCACAAATTCCACTTTGCGCCGAAGCTAATTAATATCGGAATTTGTTTCATGTGGATGGCTTGACACTTGCGGTTGGAATCACGGAAATGCAAGTCGTGTTGTAATTATAACGAAGAATTCGCGCTTCGAAAAATTCAGTTCGTTCACTGCACAGCGATATTCCATTTAACTGTTTTTCGTTTAGTCAAACTCATTGGCCAGTCTCAGAATCGCTAAACATTGTCCTTTACCAAAGTCAAATACACGAGACGCGTTTAGTGTAACGATTTTCCAAATAATCACTGAGCATAAATGTGTTTCTGAAATATCTTTATTGCGAATTCAGACGATGCGAAACATTGCCAAATCGTTAAAGAGGACATTCAACTGACTCTCCAAGTAGAAATGAAACAAGACTGCGACACCCGTTGAAGATCACCTCACGGTCACTTGCGCTCGAAATATAACGAATGCTCATGAGTAAAACAGACGTGCAACAATGAAAAAATGAACTTTATTTAACATGCAAAAAGGAAAAAGGCAGGTATATATTTGAATGGAAAATATATTCACAAGGGTGAGAAAAATGAGAATCTCTGACCGGAGATTCTCGCTCTTCTTTTAAGTTTTAAGGTCGTTGTCGGGGTCTGGGAAACGGAGCCTTCGTAGTAGACGACCTCCCCTGGTTTCTTCTTTCTTCTCTGTCCTCCTCGTTTCCCTCTCCTTCTTCTTCTCGCCTCTGGTACCGTCAACCAGAAGCCGTAGCCACAGCAGAGCCGTACGTCACATCCGCCGCATCTGTGCATCACCATTCACCGGTTCTTTTTTACTCTCTCTCTCCCTCTCATGCTCCCCTTCTTTTTGTTTTGTTTCTTGCCCCCTTCCCGTCCTTTTTTTTTATTGCCCTCTCCTCGCCGACTACGCCACATGACGGCAGTCGTCGACCCTATAGAACCACCCTTCCCGTCCTTTAGCCGACGTCCTCATCTCTTTCTTCTATGCTTCTTCTTCTTCGTTTCGTTCTCATTCCATTTCACATCTCCACCTTCAAGCAACCCGCCTATATCCATACCTATAACCACTTGAGTTTACACACTCGGTTTATGGTACGGCTTCGACGACCTGCACCACCTCCACCACCATGTATCTTACACGATCTCTGTTCGTGAGTGCAATTCTCTCTTTACGAGTCGCGGTATGTTACCGGGTATAGAATTTCACTCCTTAAACTACTTCTGCCGGTTGCGCCTGCGTAAAGTTTGTAAGGAAAAGTTATCAACGGTTACTGGACACATCGTAAAATAGGTGGGAATACGCTGTTCTCGAAAATATCGATAGTTTCATGCTCGTTTAATCATTCGCTAATCGCAGTTCACGACAACGCGAGGATGCAACCTTTTCCAAATATTTCGAAACCAATCTTCACTTTCAGCACATTTACCGCTTGTATACCATAGTTAGGCAAAAAGTCATTTCAGGTTTCGGAACCTTCTCTGTCTTGGGATATAACTAAAGGGGAAATACCCAAGAGACCAAATCCAGACACGCAATCAGAGGCAGAAGGTGGTCTGTAAGTGAACAAGAACTGTTTTTGGCCGCAATGCGTGCGCCTACGGTGAATGAAATATGACGTCGGGAAAGTTTTTCATTCGGATTTGGTTAATTCATTTCTCACGAAAAGTTGTCCAATGAATAGAAGATTTGACCCTCCGAACCGACTAAACAGTGAGATTGAAATTTCACAGCCGATACACCGTCGATCGATCAAGTCAATGTTGAGACAAGGCTCCGCTTCTCCACTTCCATCTTTTCACTCCTACTCTTTCATCTCCCTTCCCAACGCTTCGATTTTCCACGCGCAAACTTTCCCTAGACGCGTATAGTGTAACTCTCTTCAAACATACCTTTCCGATATTTAAGAACTCGATGAATTGACGCGAGTTCAGAAACGTTACGTCGATATCAACGACTTCAAAGCGAGCTCCAACTCGACTGCAATTATTTCCGGAGGATCAATCAACGCTTGTTTTTTTTTTTTTTTTTTTTACAATATACCTTCACTCCAAAAGCTCTCCTCAAGGGTTACACCCTTATAACAAATAACTCTGTCCTCTTTTATCTTCACCCCTTTTACGACCCTGCGTTATGTACCAAACATATCCTCGACATCTATTCCTGGGATCTGATTTTTCAAACGATTCACAATCCGACTTTCTTCCAAGCTTAGTGTCATATTTTCATCGCACCAACAGTCAGAATCTATAGTAGGAACGGAAATATCTCAAGGTCACAGTCAATGTTCATTGATGAATGAAGTGTCAAATTTGAACCTCGCTTTATCGAGCATCGAAAATGCGGTTAACCCTATCACGATTTAATGCTTCGATGTTCTTCCAAAGCGGTTTTTACAGCAAAAGTCTGATGAAGATTTGTTGAAATTTTACTCAGCCCTGAAACTGACACACCGTTCCTCAATTTATTAATCACTGTATTGTTTTATCCACTCTCTCTTTCCCTCTCTCTCTCTCTCGGTAAGGTTTAACTTCCTTTTTTTCAAGCATAATTAATGATCCCTCGGCTTAATGTATCGCTATCAAGTCACTATAAGCGACCGCATTTTGGCAACTCTCGATTAACGAATGCCTATTTGGGGTGAGATAAATTCAAACCTCACGTTCTGCAGGGATGTGAAAACGTCAACCAAAGTCAATTGTATACTTTGGAAACATTCGACGCTTACATGACGTTCGCTAATTCGGCGTGAAGGAAAATACGAATTTGACTTTACGGCGTAGCTTAAGCCGATTTCAAAATGTAAACGCACTCGCAGTCAAACCAACAAACCGTCCCACGTAACTTCTGGTCTCATCGAAGCTCGTGATCATGCTCGGTAGTGAAATTCTTGGTCCTTCTCGACCGAGTGGCGAATGATCTGTGATTATTCGAGTGAAACGACCCGCGGTTCTCGTCAAAGACACTCAACGGTGGAAAATACCTCGGAGAACTTGTTCTCGGTGTGTTTAAAAGCGATTGAAGAGACCCTTCTCGTAACTCTCGAAAATTTCACTAACCCTCTTAATTTCAAGTGAACCGTGTTGTTAAACAGTGCTATAGTTTGTTATGTATATATATATTTAATATGTATATCGTTGAAGCTTCTCAATTCATTGACGCGGTCTAGAAGGTAAATTGCTTTCACGTGTATTATAAATCAGACTCGTCGTCATGTTGTATAGACGCATAAGCTTTGAAATTAACTCGATATTGATACATTGATTATTCTTACATCGTTCGAAATTATAATCGACCCTGAATTGTTATTTTTCTGCTTCGTTGATTATTATTTATTCGAAGTTGAGAGAAACCTTTTGTCTTTTTTTGTTTTTTTTTTTCTCAACACACTTCTTTAATCCAATCACAATTGCACGGTATAGTTTTAAAAATCAATTGCCTTAATCGATCGAATTTCAATTGCAACATACTTTTCGTTTACTTATGTTGTGCGTAAATTGTGAGGTTTTAGGACCATTTACCGAAGTATTTATTAGTGAATCAAAGATTCGAGTGATTTTCCGACGAAACTTGAGGTAAAAAAAAAAAAAAAAAAATGCACCTCTTCGTACCCTGTTTTTATTTATTTATTTTTCTCTTTCTCTCGTGGGTTTTGCCTTGTCCACTAATTCGACAATTTTTTTCAACGGTTCGTTGATAAAACAAGAATGTTTGAATGGTGTGAAAACAGCAGTGTTGCGCGCACGTTACTTGCCCTGTAACGTTGACGACGAACGGCGAAGGGGGGTTGTGTTTGCAAGGAAATATCGAGGCTCTCCCCATCTTTCAATTTTCCATTTTCCACGCAGCACTTTCCATTATATCTGCCTACATGTACACGTTTTTATATTTACCAATCGCTTTTCAT
This sequence comes from Neodiprion fabricii, assembly GCF_021155785.1. Lineage (NCBI taxonomy): Eukaryota > Metazoa > Arthropoda > Insecta > Hymenoptera > Diprionidae > Neodiprion > Neodiprion fabricii. Next base: position 17,930,515 of record NC_060245.1, read on the forward strand.
ATTTTTCATAATTTAGTAACTCTATCTATCTATATATGTATGTATGTATGTATGTATGTATGTATATATACGGGCATGACTGACGTATCAAAATTGACGTGATACGGAGACGATAAAAGGTTCCGCTTCCATAAACTCCCCCCACCCCCTGCACACGTATATACAATATCTCTATATACCTGTATATATACATATATATACGTACATTAACCGACAAGCCTTTTTCTTACGATAACAATTCAATCAATTTGCACGGGAGAATTCGACTGAATATTTTGACGAAATATTTTCGGAACACTTTTACTCTTCTCCGGGTTATTATAGTATTTTGTTGATTTTTTTTCTTTTTTTTTTTTTTTTGATCACTTTCTTTTTCTTTTTCCTTCATTTCAATAATGCATGTCACATACTGTACGGAAAGAAAGTGAAGTGGGAGGAAAAAAAAGCAATAAGTATTAAAAGACGGTGGCAATGATAACAAACTGTGTTTGCTTTACGGATTTATTTTTCTTTCGATTCTTTTGTTTTTACACTTGTTCGCTTAGGCTTGAATTCCCATTGACGAAGTGCTACGATTGAACGTCAATGAAATTGAATATACTTAAACCAATGTCTCATTGATATCGTATAATGATAATATAAACGTAATATTTGACCACAAATTTCATTAGCTAAACAAAGAAGCTGGATTATATGATCTGTATGATTTTTGAAAAAAAATCTATTACTGTTTGATTTTTTATTTTTATTTAAAGAGAAACGTACTGCCTAGGTACACAATTTTTATAAAATACTTGAACAGCTCACTTTGTTCGTAATTAAATTACATTTTATAAATTTTTGCGAGTAATTTTTTTTCCAGCTTTTTGATTAATCGAAAAATGTTGAATACAAGGTCGCATGATTTGTTTTTATTTGATTCGAAATAGTAAAATTAAATCTCGTTTATTGAAATTTGCGAATCGTAATATTCTGGCGTTTGAAAAGGAATCGATATTGCGGCTCATCCAATAGCGATGCAAGTGAACAAAGTCGATTTCACTGTCACTATCTGAATCTTGAAGTCAATAGTAATATTGTGATTCGATGATGATAATAATCAATACCGGTGCAACATTGTGAAAAATTAAATATTCAACTATGCCAATACGAATTCTGAATGAAATGATCTTTGCCTATCATAGAACGAAATCGAACGAATCTCCTAAATTTTCAACAATACTAAAACTTTAAAAGGAATCATTCATAAATATCCAAGCCTTTGCTTAATTCTGCTATATTATTTGAAATAAATTCATAAATATGTTATGTTAGGTTAGGAACGGAGGAATCGTCGATAAATGTCCAAGCTTTTGCTTAATTCCGCTTTATTCTTTTAAATAATCTCATAAATATGTTAGGTTAGGTCAGAATGAACGAATCGTCGTTAAATATCCAAGCTTATGTTTAATTTCGTTATTTTCCTTCAAATAGTCTGACAAATATGTTAGATTACGTTAGGTTAGGTTAGGAACGGTGGAATCGTCGATAAATATCCAAGCTTTTGCTTAATTCTACTATGTTCTTTTAGATAATTTCATAAATATGTTAGGTTAGGTGAGGTTAGAACGCACGAATCGTTGATAAATATCCAAGCTATTGTATAATTCCGCTACTTTCTTTCAAATAATTTGATAAATAGGTTAGGTTGCGTTATGTTAGAACAGGTTAAGTTAGGTTAGGAACGGAAGAATGGTCGATAAATATCCGAGCTTTTGCTTGATTCCGCTTTATTCCTTTAAATAATATCATAAATATGTTAGGTTAGGTTAGGTTAGAACCGAGGTATCGTCGATAAATATCCAAGCTTTCGTTTAATTCCTATATTTACTTTCAAATAGTTTGATAAATACAAAATTCACGATAATGTACGGTAAAAAAATGAATAAATTTTATCGATTTTTCCCAATCAACTCCTCGTTGCGATCGCGATAATTCTCCAGGAAGAGAAATTCGGACGTTCGGTATACCGTGGAATTATTTTGCATTCATAACGCGGCGAAGCTGGCCGAGTAAATGGGGCAGGGTAACTGTTACGTTTTAATGTGCGTTCGTTTATTCACATCCACCGGAGTGCTCGGTACGTATTCCGGGGGGGTAGTTACACTCCCATTTTATCATATTACGTTAAACAAGGAGCTTATGCAGCGGGAAAATCTCTTCCGTATACCTTCCTACCCTTGTATAGCTACGTGCCGATGCCTCGCGCCTCTCACGGAATTAAAAACATCGCACTAATGTGCATTAAACCCCCTCACGCGGCTTTATTATGCAACTTGCAGGCGGCCGAGTCCGAGCCATTTATTCTCTCACGTCTAGTCTCCGCGCATGGGGGATTCCCTGCCAATTTCGTTCGTCATTTTTCATGTTCACTTTTCTTCACGCTCGTCCAAATCACTAACGTCATTTTTCCGAGAAAATTTCACCAGCAATTTTCAAGTTAGGAATTCGTCTTTGTTTGTTTGTTTTTTTTTTTTTTTTTTATTACAAACTTGGTTTTTTACAAATTCGACACTTTTCACCAGAATATATTTTAGCTTTGCAGATCTTTATAGTCTGATGCATTTATCGATTTATCGATATCACGATGAAAAACTTTATGTCTACTGCAAACTCGCGACTTTTTGTTAAAACGAAAAGAATAAAAAAGTATACTGCGAGACTGAGATTCTTCATTTTTGGAAAATCGTTGAGTAGTTTGACATTTCGTATCAAAATTTATTTACAAAGTCTTAAAGAAAAGCAAATTTCTGATTAAAATATGATTTTCGATCGTGAATTCTAGTCCAGTCTTATGTTATTTCGTTTTTCATCAATTCTGGTATTTTGATGAGTGAATTTGCTTTGATAATTGACGCAATAACTTGGAGTTATTGAATAATGCGAAAGTTCAAGTGATCGAGAGAAAAAACAATTCAAAGTCAGCCGATTGATCCGGGATTTCAAAATTTGTAGAGTTTGCAAAAATTTAACGTCTTCTTTATTTTTATAGTTTTCGATGATAATGGTTTCAATGTCATTATCAATTTTCAAATTCGAGAATTGTCAAACAAGTGTTTTCATAATTTATGTACGGAATTATGTACGTGTCATTGTTCTCCACTCTTTCTTATACCTGTACTATTTTTCTATTTTCATTATTTTCCAACTCTCAAATAACGTTCGAATATTCTCATTTTCTGTTCCAGGGTTGCCGAAATCAAGTTCAGCAAAGGTAAGAAAAGAAAAACAGACATAAAATGAGACATGATGAAACACATGATCGAATTAACATTACATAACAATATGAAAATTTCCAAAATTTGGCAGCTAAATTTTAACACTAAAAAATTTTTCTTCTCTAGCGTAGAAAATTCTTCAGCCATCATTCGAAATGAAAAACAAATCCATTGTTTCAATTTAATTTTTTTAAATTTAAACATAAAAAATGAAACCTCGTCCGCGCAAATATACAGATTTTGGAATAAACATTCTCCAAACCGAGTCACAAATTTTCCCACTTCATACCGTGGCGTATTTTTTGCATCTACAAAGGGTAAAAGCGTCTATCGAAAAGGTGATTCTTTTCGCTCTCATTTGATATACATATGTTTATGATATTTGAATTTGCAAGAAATGCATATTTTTGAACAATATCGTGGGTTGAGGCAAGTTGTCACATGTGCCAATAACTTCACGAAAACTCGCCCCGTTTCGACTTTTCCGTGGTTTTTGAGTCAAATTTTGGTTCAAATTTTTCGGGATTTTCGGAGTCTAGGTCGACTGTTTTGTGATTTCTATGAAAAAATACAACGTGGAAAAAAATGATTGCTTTCAAAATGTACAATGAAAACCCGAGTTTCTTGCATAAAAGTAAAAACAAGAAAACAAAGGCACTTGAAAAAAAATTATTCACCGTTTTTTACCCGATTTCGTCATTTCAAATACTCGGGACAACTTACCCAGCAATTTTTTTTCCAAAATTTTAAAAACCCCGTTCAAACTTGCTTTGGAACAACGAATTTTTTATAGACACGCAATGGATGCATCTACATTTTCCTATATTTGATTTCGGTAAAAATTTTTTTTTGAAAAAAAGTCTAAAAATCAAAAAGTACAAAGTTTGACAACTGGAACCCTGTTTCCACTACTGACCGAAAAATAAAGAAAGACAATATTCACCTCACGTTGTAGTCTATGAGTTTTGAACTACCCTTTCAGTTTGCGAGTATACGGTTACGCCCACCTGTCTCATAGTGTATAGCGTATACTGTATACCGTACAAACAGACCTTTCGTATCAGGTTTGTGTCGGATTAAAGTTCCCCAGGGTGGATATCTCTGGCAAGAAACGATGTATAAGTTTTGAGCGATAAGGCGTCAACGCCGGGGGTTGAAGAGAGGAAGATTTGTCCTCGTCAAAGGCTGCAAAATCCTATTATCGTTCAAACGGACTAAATGATACGCGCATTCCTACGCGATTTTTACGCGTAACGTAAACACGAGAAACAAAAATTTATATCTGCATGTCTAGCCGGTGAAATTATCCAATCAATTCTTTCCCTTTAATACGATATAAGAATATATTTGAATTTGAAATTATTTTTTATGCAATTAACGAAGATTGCGTATATTTGTTAAGGTACGACTAGCGCGGCACAATTTAATCTATTTATTGATTTATCAAAACACGAGCCGTCAATGTATTTAAAATTCATTCGTTCGTCCATTCCATCGTTCATTCATTCCATGTGTATAATGTTTAAAATGATGTATATTGTTAAAATTATAAATAATTGTCTCTCATTGAGGCACTATACTCTTGAATATCTTCTTGGTTTTCGATTGTTTCTTCTTTTCAAATCGTCTCTCTTTAATTTTTATGCGGTTTTTGATGCTTTTGCTGTTTGAGTTTTAAAAGTCTTTATAGCAAAATTTACTTTTACCACACCTTCGTCAATTCTTCGTATTTGATACTCAATTTCGGAGGAGCGAACCTCAGCACCTCCTTCTTCCTAGAGAGACGTTGACCAAGAGCCTCTTCTTCTGACTATGTTTGAAATCAGTGACGAAAGAAACTGGTTACCATAAGTTACTAATAAATCCGTTCTTCTTCTTGAGCTGTGATGTAAAATCTGACGATTTCCAAAAGTTCCTTTTTCATGTTTGGACTGTTTGAGCATCAAAAGCACATATCACGTGATCGATTCGTAGACATTATATTAAACGGTCACCACATAGGTGCATTTTACAGCAGAACCAGTTGATTTTCGTGGGATAAAATATAATGCAAACTAATTTTGACTTAAGTTTCCAACTCGAAGAAAGAAAAAAACATAGTCAGTACTCGTTTAACCTGAAACCTCATTCGCAACAACGTGAAATCCTTTTCTCACCAAGGTGTATAATAAGAAAACAAAAAACGGCCGGAATATCAAAACCAGTAAAATCGTCGAGGAAGAGTATAAAAATCGACAATTTTGCATAGAATTTTTAGAATCAAGAATAGGATATCAGATTTCAAGTTAAACGCGAGTTTCGCTTTAAATAAAACTTTGTCAGTATTTTTCCCGGTTTGAGCGAGTGAGAATCCGTAAGAAACTGTATATAAAAAAAGAAAAAACCTTTACAGTTTCTTTTACTGCGGATCCGTGTATTTTGGCGTTTTGATATTGAGTACACACAACGATTATCTAATAGTCGTCTGCTACAATCTAACGCGCAGGCGCTAAAATCCGAGAGCAGTTGTTCGCCAGAGTGACCAACCGTCACAAGCATAACCTCAAAAATATCGAAACTTTTCGCTGTCAGTTGTGCTCAACACTTTTTCAGGTCAACACGCATCGCGGCGAGCCGTCGTTTGAATTGCCGACGGTTGGCCACCCTCGCAAACAACTGCTCTCGAATTTTAGCGCATGCGCGTTACATTGTAGCAGACGACGGAGCATTCGGCCGTTAGATAATCACTCGTTTCATAATGTATAGAGCGTACGTACCGTTTCCGGTATAGCAAAGGTGAATGTAATTAACGCCAACGCGCGGTAGGAGTTCTTTTCTCTCCCTCTTTCTCGAGTTTCTCAAACCCCATTTCACCTTGCCGCTCTCGTCTTTTGTTTTCACCGTGAAATAAAAAGGTAATGGCCGAGGGGGGGGGGGGGGGGGGCAGGTTGGCGTCGGCTTGCGCGAAGCGTCCTCCTCTTTTCTTTTAAACGTGGTTGGTAATACCGCGGCCTACTTTATCAAGGTGCTTTTAACGCGCTCCGTACCCCATCACCCCATCGCAACTCTGTCAACGTTTTATGTTATTTTTACATCACCTCTCTTCCCATCCCTCCCCCCCCCCCCCCCCCCCCCCGCCTTCGAGGGGTAGCTTATACTCCGTACCTGCTGTCAGCGAAGGGTTGAAAACAATGACTGGGTCACCACCCCGGGGGCGGAATACGCGGGTTCCCGAAACTCTTCGTAACCCATATTATATGAATGGTGCGTAATGCATGATGTATATATTTGCAATAGGGTGGTACTGATTTTGGAATCTTTCGAAATTTCGCCGGGACACCTGCCAAATTTTCTATAAAGCAATAAATGGAAATCTATAAAACCCTCTATCAAAGGTCTATGAATTTTGTCATTCAATATTATACACACACGTTTTTACTCGACTTTCAGTATACGTTTTAATAATATTTGCCCGTGTCCCCAACTATTTGCAAAGAATCTACAAGCGTAAGAAATCAATCACCGTTGATGTTGCTAATTGATAAAATTATCATCATCCTTTTACGTCGATTGTACACTGAGATATCAAACTACAAAAAACTCATACTTTCATTTGGCAGAATTGGACACAGAATGTTCTGCATGTTGACTATGCTGATATTGTCATTGAATATTATAGAATCAATGCTCACTGATTTCTCGGTGCCCCCCTTTTTTTTTTTTTTTTTTTTGAATAGCGAACTTCACAGCCCTTTGCGCGAGGGTTTAGGGTTGAGATAGAAATCTTTTCTTTACGGGTGGAGATTTTCGTATATTAATTTGGAACCATTTTACCATTTGCAACTTTTTTATTTGCAAATTAAGGAAGAAAAAAAAATCTTGCGAAAAATTTGAAAAAATTTTCAAATATCCCAGGTGACATATAAAAATGTTTCAGCAACCATCCATAGTAAAATGACTTGCGCTTGTGAGTTTTTTGACGTTTTTTTCTTTTCGGAAAAAGCTTGAAAACAGTAAGAAGGAAAAATCGGTTCCCTCCGGGGTCCAAGCTTGAAAATTTTGATATCTGACACAGGATTTTTCGGAATTTTTTCAAATTTTTAATTTTGTTCGGTCGATAAAATCGTTTCTAACAATTATAGAAAATTCAAATTCAGTCGAAAAAAAAACAGAAAAACAAAAACAGAGTACCTTTGAAAGTGAGATCAATCATAGAAAAAAATGGGCGCCAAATCTAAGAGGTCAAGGATAAAACCCAGGTCCAATTAGCGTGGAATACCCCATATAATAAAAAATAATTATTCCTTTATATATACATATGCTGTATGTATCACCCACACGGTGATTAGAACATAGACGTTTGAATAATCACACTCTTTCCGTTATTCACGAGTATTACAAATACGGTAAAACTGGAATCTTGTAAAGTTCGGTCGTGTTTCACGATTAGTTCATTTACAGCTTTTATAATAATATATTCCGGTAGCTGAAAATTTTCAACCTCCACCTCGTTTAATCCTGCATTATATTAGGAATAAACTCCTCGTCTTCAAATAAATCAAATTATCATTCCCCCCTTCTTTTTATTTCTCACCCTTGTTTACTTCTTCCATTCGCGAAACAAAATAAGGCAATAATTTCGTCGTTATCATCCGTTTTTCTTTTCCATTCCTTTTCTCTCCTCGGTGCTTCTTTATTTCCTTTTTTTAACGGTTTCCTTTCTATACTTTTCCTTCTCCTCGCGCGACCAAGTTCGAGGTTTATACCCTATACAGCTTGAAAACTTTGTCAAGCTTTCATACAACACAAAGCGGTCAATATTTTTTCCTCTACTTTGCAATCACTTTTATCACCGATCTTCATCCCGGCAACTATTCTCCGGAATCTGACAACGAGAGAAGTAACGTCAAATTTGTTATCAACTAGGCGAAATCTCACTTACCTTTCTCTTCAAAAAATTAGCGCAAAAAAATTCTTCGCAACCTCAATATTTTTCACATTATATTAATTTGAAATATGCAATCCGAACTAATTTTACAACTTATTTCGACGACATTAATTGAATTCCCGTAGTCGTCTCCACCCTTCGTGATCACCTCCCGGTTATCGCGTTTACATACTTTCCGTCCAAGCACAGAGACTCGATATTCGACGAGAGATTCGATCGATAAAAAAAAAAAAAAAAAAAGCTTTTGCACAAAATACATGAGAAACTTGCCGCCATGACGGGATAGAATATAAAGAACGAGGAGAGTGAAATAATAAGGCGAAAGAAAGGCGAGGAAAAAAAGGGAAGGTCGAAGGAGAAAGAGGAATTAAAGAGAAGGGAGGGGAGAATTTCTGCGAGTCGTTTCTTCGCTCAGAATTCCGTGACGTCTTCCGGTTGCGCCTTTTTTTGTCAGGACCTTCGCATTTTCCACATAGGTACAACATTACGTGTATGTGTACATAAGTGTTTCTATACCTTTCTCTCTCTCTCTCTCTCTCCGTCTCTCTCCCCCCAGGTTTCCTCCCTTCCCGATTCTCGAAATACGTCGAGGAATAAGGGAAGATGGCAATTCCTCGAAGTGGTCTCGCGACAATATGTATAACCTTCTATATCGTCGTTGATGGCCCGTTCGTTCGTTCTTTCGGCTCGTCCGGTCTTCTCAGCGAGTAGCCAAAAGAGCAAAAGAGGACGGATCTGCAGGCGGGAGCTGAAGGACTCTCGATCCTTCGATCCTTCGCCCGCCCTTCCCCGTAACGACACAGAAAATCCACTAGAGCAGAGAGTAAGCGATATCCCAAACCGCGTGCGTCGTTGTTTCCGAAACAATCTTACGAACGATCCTCTCTTCCAAAGTAGATCGGTAAACAGAAATATATATATATATATATATATATATATATATATATATATATATATATCATACAACGCGAGGACGGACGTACAGGGATTTACGAAGTCGATGGATGGGGTAGAAAAATTGCGATGGACTAAAAATTCTAAGGGACTAAATACCGAAATTCAAAGTACCGACGGTTAAAAACGTAGAAAGATCGTAGATGGGAAAGGTTTTCTTGTAGATAAGTAAAAATTGAGAACGCTAAAATATATAGATAAATTTATACCGACATTCTTTCATGAGAATACGAGCAAGATTGCGAAGCGCAAAATATTGAATTGCAAAAATACCGAAGAGTCGAAAAGTCGGACTCTTCAAATTTCAGACTCGTGACTTTTTCGAAAATTTACGAAGCCGAATTTATCGATAACGACTGACCAAAGACTCGAAAGGTGAAAAGTTTCTAGTTGTGGTTTGTGGTCTAAAGTTATTGAATATATTTTCGTTTTTCATAGTGTATTTTAGTGGTGTCCATTTTATTACTATTATTATGGTAACTGTAACGGAGGAAATTTTTCGCAGCTGAGATAATTGGCTTTGTTGTTTATTTGATTTGAGAGTATGGAAAAAAGTTAGGAATCCAATGTCATCGATGCGATATTGAGAATTTTAAATTAGGGAAGAACTCTTGCGAAAAGTACAAGTGATCCAAATAGACAAACAAAGTCTTGAAAAATCGGTTTTGTGCGTAATTCATTTTCAAGGATTTTTAAAAACGAACAAAAATCGCATCACGTTGGAAAACTTTCAGATTTACATTACTTGAAAGTAATGATTGGAAAATATCATGATGTACATAACAGCTTGAATAACCGCTCTTCGTGTATCAACCACCGTATAAATAATCGTTTACTATGCAACCGCTGTATTAGTGCCTGTCCGGTAAGTAACCGCTCGTTAAATAGCCGCTTCTTATATGACCATTCTATAACAAACCGATATTTGAATAACCGTTTTTCAAGTGTCAACCGCCGTATAAATAATCGTTTACTAAGTAACCGCTGTATAAGTGCCTGTCCGGTAAGTAACCGCTCTTTAAATAGCCGCTCTTTATATGACCATTCTCTAACAAACCGATTTTTGAGTAACCTCTTTTCAAGTATCAACCGTCGTATAAATAATCGTCTTCCATACGTAACCGTTGCTTTAGTGCGTGCTCACTAAGTAACCACTTTGAGGGATCGTGACTCGGTCGGTCATTCTTATACTGCAATTTTCCTAAGAGGACAAGAAGTGCCTGGTAACATATGCAAGGTTCGCAATATTTTTTGCCACCTTTTTTTTCCTCACCACCTATTATTCTTCTTTCTTCCTCTCCTCCTCCTCCTCCTCCTCCCTCCTTCTCTTTCCGACGTTACGCGGTTTTTTCCCTTCTTTTCTTCTCTCCCCCCCCCCCCCCCCTGCGCCGCCCTTGCTGTTTTTTTTTTTTTTTTCAACTTTTCCCTCTTTTAGTCTTCTTTTCCCTAGTTATCTCGCATTTATCTCATGCCTACCCACCGTTCGTCACCCGCAGCGACGAGGAGTCTTCGCCCCCCTCCCCCCCCACCTTTGATCGACGACCCGATCCTTGAACACATACCAACAGTCAACCTTTCCTCAGCGAAACTTTTCGCGGTTTATTGTTATTGTTATTGCATCACCTACCAACCAACCTACCCTACCTACCTGTGTTATATGCCCTCTTCTCATAAACCGTAAATCGCAATTTCCGCTCGCGATATACGATGTGAAAATATAAATAAACAAAGAAATCTATCCGCCGTGACGAGGGATACGAGATATATATTGCAACCATATCTGTAGACGATTCCTATTTTATTTGTCCTCGGTAAAGTAAATTAATTTTTTGCAATAGAGTTGTTAGAAAATTCTAGTTAAACTAGTATCGTTGCAATAACGGTTTAAATATTTTTAGAATCACAAGGAAATGAGATAGTAGTAACTAAATTTAGTATCATCATGATTGTCGATGTTTCATTCTTTAATGATTACAGTATTAAATTTTTTTTCAAAGTTTAATATGTTTTTTCATACGAATCAGGCAATCAGAGAGAATAATAAACACATGTTAGATTTTATAATCACAGCTAAGAAACTAATTTTCATTTTATACGCAGATAAATATTTTTCTGTTATTATAAGGAATCGAAATAGTTATGAATAGTATGCGCGGTAAAATGATGTAAAAATTTTTATCGATCGAATCGTTTGATCGACGATGAGCCCCGTGAAAATACGAAGAATTTTCCAAGGTTTATGGGATTATTTACAATATTTATCGATGAAAAAAGCTTCCTACGATTAAGGAAAATGCTTTAAAACATTGAATTTTCAGTGTAAACACTTCATTGTATTGTCAAAAATAACTGAAAAATATTTATTTGTTAATAATACGAAATTTACCCTTGTGTTATCATATTTTTGTTCCCACACATTTTAGACCTGACTGTACGTTCCATGCGCCCTTTAAATTCTTTATCTTACCTCCGACACATGAAAAGAAAAAAAAAATATACGTTACTTACAATTAGAAAATTGTGAATTATACTTACTCGAGGAAGGAAGAAAAAAACGAATGTATAGAAAGCTGTAAACACGATGAAGGGATGGGGGAAAGTGTAATGAAATTCATGACTCGTACAAGAAGTTCTACAAGGCGTTCCGCGATGCTCGGATAATTTGTATAATTGTTATTGTTGCGCGGTAAGATTTTAAACTTATTCGATTAGCGGTGAATGGCTCGAATAAACTACGAGCTCTGAAGGGCTGGTAAATCGAGTTGAAAACACGGGGGCATCAATCGTACTTTGAACAAAACGCGTCCCCCGAATTCTACGCAAAAGTAAGTTCAACGTGGTGATAAAAAAATCGGATCAATTCGATCGAACGAGTCGGTATCAAATGTCATCGTGTATAAAAACAATATCGTCTAACGATGTCGAGATGAGTTTCCATTCAAGCGTTATAATTTGACAGTTTCTAAATCCAAAATGGCGGATCCAACATGGCGATATATCCAAACTATGACTGCGGATTCGAGATCAACGACCTCGAAATTTACCGAGCAAAATAAATCAGGCCTAAATATTGAGTGGAAAAATGTGTGACTGAATGGATTAAATCGAGTTGAGGAACAGAGACGCTGTGATCTTCATTAACTACCTCGAGGATATCCAATTCACCTTCCTCCAGTTTTTCTGACTCTCGTTTCGCTCTTACGGTTCTCTTTATCGAAAGTCTTGGACGTGCCATTCCCGTCTCTTGCTTATTACCTTGTTGTAACTTACACGTAACAGCTTTTCCCTCGTTCTCAGGGCTTGGAAAAAAATACGAGTAACGGTTACCAGCCTTGATGGTCATTATATCCAGCTCCTTGACCCTCGACTCTTTAAAACCATGCATTTTCTGCACCTCTGTTATACCTGCAATTTAAAAATTCAAAGATTCTTGATCGGCTGGATTTTTTTCCGTAACTTTCGTAAGTCTTTGGATCCCCTCGGTAGTGACTTAAGTTACAACTCCAGTGACCCTGATTTGTGAAGTGATGTTTGGCCACGCGAAAAAGACCGATTAACTAGGTATACGAAATTTCTCTTATTTGGAAATCTGATATAAATTGTGGTAAAAAACAAAAAAAAAAAAAAAAACAAAACTCGGATCCCCGCTAAAGTCAACTCTTCGATTGTTGGTACTCGATTTCGAATTTTTCGCGATGATTTATATATAATAACTTCAGTTACGTCGATTCGATTCTTCATTATCTCAAAGAATATTTCAGTCATTTAGGTGCCTTTCATTTATATTTTCATATTCAATAGTCAACTTTACGACATTCGTAAATAATTGGCCCGCTTTGAGGCTATTTACTCGTTAAAATCGCAGACAACTTTTCGTTACAATCGCATGAAATCAGTTTCAAACCGCTGAGATTCGCTTGATACTCATTGAAATTAGTTTAAAGTCACTTTTGATCGTTTTGGAACCGTTTAAATCACTTTGAAGGTGACCGAGTTGTTCATTGCTTGAAATCAGTTTCTCCTCATCACCGTAATGTCGCAAAAACGTTGCGAGAAGACGACTGGAAACACCGCTTAGTCATCATTCATCCAACGATCATTTTGCGACTTTTTTCCCATGTCTCAATCATCCGTATCGACTTGAAATCACACTCTGCACTCAAAAATTTCACCTAACAAACATTGTTTGTATTGCGGTGTTGATTTGTACATTAAAATATTCGTAAACAGTTAATAAAATAACTAAATGGATTATTTCACCAATTCCATGTTTCCATGACGGTGAACGAAAATGAAACGATTAACGCACCACAAACACGCAACGAATAAGACCCAATTTATCCGGATTTTACAAGAAGAATCCCTCCAAAAAACCGGGATCTTTTGGGGAACCTGAGTTTTTGCCCAGCCTCATAATCATACCGAAGAATTTTATAAAAGTAGAATTATTATGACTGCGAAAAAATTATTTTTTCAACGATGTACGGAATTATTATTATTTTATTTTAATAACGTCTTTAATTATATTAATAAATTATTTATTTATTACCTAATAAATAATTTAATTTTGTTTAAATAGCTTTCATCAAAGTATATTATTGATAACAATGAGTATCAAAAAGTAAATCACCGTTAGTCGATGAATGGAAAATCGACGATTTAGCCTCAGTGGTAAACAGCATGAAGCCTCGATCATTATCCGACAGCTTACAGTGGACCTCGGCAATCCAGGATTAACCAAACACTGGAACGTTAACCAATAACAGGGTACGCTTACCGAGCAGTCCAGCCCACGGCGTAATCCGTCGCGTATACAGAACGGCTATCGGCGTTAACACGATCACAACTATGTCGTATCAAGTACGAAAAGACGGAGTACAGACTCCGTTCAGATGACGATGGGCCTCGAGAGCAACGGACACCTCGATCCCCCTCGTGCGGAGCATGGATACGGTTACAAAAATACCACCGATCACCTGCGGTCTCTTCTATCCGCTCCTCGTGGTGGCTTTTTATATACATCGAAACCACGCCACAAGTTGTGAAACTCGATAAAGCACTCCGGGTTTCTTGTAAAGTAACATTAGCGTCCTCTTTTCTTTCGTCATCTTACGGTGTCGGTGTCTCTATTTCGATGCTCGGAAATTGTTACTCTTAGACCTCGTTGGGGCGAAGGGTTGAACCGTTTCACATGCTGGTGTATATTCTAGAATTTATGTAATGTAGTGCCAATGTAAACTGATGCGCGAACGATGATGAACTGGTCTTGGAGGAATTGGTGCACTGTGAAAAATGGTAGTGTTTAAATTGACCAAACCATTTTCGTAGTCCATTCGGAAGTTAAACATCGGATGGTGTTGGATGAACATCGGTATTAGTGTTAGATTGACAACAAATTATAGTCTGAAAAAGTTGACATTCGTTACGTTTCACAATGTAGTTACACTATCGATTCAAGTACCAAACCATTTTCGTAGTCCATTCGGAAATTAAACATCGGATGGTGTTGGATGGACATCGGTGTTAGTGTTGGATCAACACCAGATTATAGTCTGAAAAAGTTGACATTCATTACGTTTCACAATGTAGTTACACTATCGATTCAAGTATCAAACCATTTTCGTGGTCCATTCGGAAATTAAGCATCAGATGGTGTTGGATGGACATCAGCGTCAGTGTTAGACTGACACCAGTTTCAAGTCTAAAAACGTTGACAAGCATTATGTCTCACAATGTAGATACACCATCGATTCAAGTACCAAACCATTTTTGTACTCCATTCGGAAATTAAACATCGGATGGTGTTGGATGGACATCGGTGTCAGTGTTGGATCAACACCAGATTATAGTCTGAAAAATTTGACATTCATTACGTTTGACAATTTGAATCCAAGTAGCATTGCAGCCTTTATGAAACCCTCGAAAAAATACCATAAACGAAACTGACTTTCTAAGTAATATGCAGAGCCAATAAAATATGCACAGATTAGTTTGAGCTGCATCTGGAAACCGGGGGAAAAACTTACGGTACGTTATGCAGTTTTATTACTTAACGTCGTGAGAGAAGCTTGGAGGTTTAAAGCAGTAGAAATTTCCGCGCTACTACTTACCTGTACTATCATGCACCACCTGGATATTCCCTCTGCAGTCGCAGAGCACTCAGTAATTAGGAATCCTTTTAGCCATGTGCTTATGGGTAGAGTAATGAGTGAAGAGATCTACGACGATTGCAAAAACGGAACTCAAGTATGTTTAACTCGTTCTTAAGGCCGTTGCTCGTTCCTCGTCGTCTTTGATGTACCAGCATCAGCCGTTTGTGAGATTTTCAAACCTGACACATTTATGACTTGATACTTGCGATAACCACATCATTGCGATATATTCTCATAGTTCATTAATTATCTTCGAAACTATTCACAAGTCGTATGTCTCACGATTATTGGATCACCTTGGAACTACCTCGATCTAGCTTGAAGTTTATTTCGGAGAGGAATTCTTTCATCATAAACCTACTCAACGTTCAAAGTTCTTGTTCGGTAAAAATGACATTCATAAAATAGATCGAAATCACAATTATGGGACGGCGAGAATCAAGTCGGGTCCGTTTAATTGTGAGTTAAGCTTATATTTCCTTCGTCGTTGGTAAAATACTGCCTTTTGTTCAAAGAACATGATACTCTTTTACTCCATCCGTAATAATGAAGACACACAGATATTTGCGGGTAAAAGAGAATCTTTCGTTATCGGTTAACTGATCCCTTCCGTCATTGATACCTTATACTTTTCTGAGGTGTCACGAAGACCTTGAAGGCTCTTTTACTCTCCCCTCTGCAAAAGTACTCATCAGCAACTTGGACAGCGTTCATTATTATTGTCGAAAAGAAAAAATCTCGACAAGATTTCTTGAACTTTTTCAAAGTTAATGAAAGACATTACGGTGTGTAGTGAAATGTTTTACTTACTAAACAAGCTGAGAGGTTTTGTAGTTCCGAACAATAACTGCAAGGAAACGAGGATGTATACTGGCGCCGAA
Source organism: Neodiprion fabricii (assembly GCF_021155785.1). Lineage (NCBI taxonomy): Eukaryota > Metazoa > Arthropoda > Insecta > Hymenoptera > Diprionidae > Neodiprion > Neodiprion fabricii. The sequence goes on from NC_060245.1 coordinate 17,946,686, forward strand.
CTAACCTTCTTGAAAAATTCTGATCCATTTATCAAAATTCATAACTTAAAGCAAATAATAAGACCAGTATCCTTCAGTTGGGTACAATTCGTTGGTTCATCTTGCGGACCTTTCCACATCAGTAACGGGTATAGAAAAGTTTAATTGAAAATCAATTGAAAAGGGTGACCCTTGAGGTCTTCCAGGGACCATGGGGCGCGTGTTTTTTCATCTCTCGACGAATTCTTGACGAGGAGTCACGTCCATTCACATCCGCTTCGTCAACGGGAAGGGTGGTGGGATCTCGCACCCTTCCGAATCCACGGTGCAGCGGATAGATTATGGATGACGCGGACAATATACCATGAGGAGAACATTCGTCCTGAGTCACCTGGCCGTTGCAGGGTGCCTCGCAACCGCGAGTTGAATAACAATATGAGTCATGTTTCGCACATCGATTTGGCCCCCTGTTTCACTGGGATTTTATGGTGGACGAGTCACGCCCGGAAGGGGGAAAGGCAAAAATTAAACCCCATGGCGTGCGTTTGACTTAATGGTGATGTCATGTACGGCGGAGCATTGCTCGAACTTGTGAGAATTCGATTTACAATCGTGACGTTGTGTGCATAAATGGAAACAGGGTTTTACGATGACTATGTGAAGAGTGGTGGGGGATTTGTGTTTTTCCTTTTTCTTGATCCGGTTTCACAGTCGTCGGAATAATCATTAGGGTTGGCGAATGGAAGATCGTTTATTTCGGGTGAGGTTGAAATTCCGAATTTGAAAAGTTTCGAGAGCGTCAAACTCGGAATTTTTTTGTGGCAAAACTTAAAGTAAGGAGATCTAACTTTGACCAAACATCGAAGTTTCGCATGGTGTGAAACTCGATGCTCAAAGTTCCGAAATGGCAAACTGCCGAAAGGTTGGAACTTTGAAGAGTTAAAATTCCGAAAGTGCGGAAATGAGAAAATTTGACAATCTGACACATCGAAGTTTCAAATGATCGAAGATTTTCGGTTCTTTGAATTTCTGGTTTGGTAAAATTTCACCATTTTCATCCGTCGTTCTTTTGGATTTTCCATATTTTTACGTTTGGAATCCTGGTCATTCTGATTTTCGGTTTTTCTACATTATTTTTTTACTTCAACTTTTGCCAGAAAATAATTGGGAATCAGACACTTTCGAAAATTTTCAAATTCGGAATTTCAACCCCACCATGCTTACTTAAATCGCGAGAAGTTTTTTGGGATCTACACATGAAATGAATCTCAATGTTTTTTGCATAGCTACAGAATAGAGAAAATAAAAAATGTTTCCATCGATAAACGTCAATACAAACAATATACGGAAGAAATTTATAATCAGTGTAAAATATATTCTGCAATAATTATCTAAGATTTCCATTGTACTTATAGTATAAACCTTGTATGAATAATTTGAACTGAAAATCAAGAGAGATTAACGCGAACAAATAAATTACTCGTTGAAAATAAAAGTTGGACGAGAATTGATCCCGTTTTAGAAATTCTCGAGGCTTGAATATCGTAAGAATGGGGTATTTTTTTTTTTTTCTCACTTTTGTACGTTCTAATCGTGAAGAAATACGTTATAGCTGCTTTTAGGGTATCAGTATATAAGAATTTAAGAAAACGGACGACTTCCGTTGCGTATAATAAAAAACCCGTGTATCGGAACCTGAAGAAACCCCATGAAAATTCCTGTTACGCTTTAGCCTTATACAATGCATGGCTATTACATAGAGAGTAGGTTAAAGTAGCTAAGTAAGCGAACTCATGCATGTATAAAAGAATTTCTGTTTCTTTTTTTTACGATAGTCTTTTTTATGTCGATATCAGTACAATTATATGTTTAATTTTGAAAAGCCAATCGGAACGTTTCAAGATTATGAGAGTTTTTTTTTTGTTTTTACTGTCAGTTCTAATTCTTGTTGTTGAAAATTGCACGAAAAAATTTTCCACAATCTTTAGTTAGTGTCGAAGTCAAAATTATTTTTGTAATTTTATTTTTTTTTTCACACTCATTGTCAGATAAATTATCCGGGTAACGAACTCGTGTAAAACCCTAATTAGAAACGAATTGACGAATTGTACTCGAAACAAGTCGATTAGTTAGTCCAAGTCCTACCGCAAGCACTCGAAATTCATTAAAATTTTACCGAAAACCAGAAAAATTTGCATAAATTTTGCCTCAAAGAAGTACTGAATTTTCTGACAAGTTTTACGGAAATTCGTGATAGTTTTTCAAAAACTTTTGTGTAACGAACGGGAATCGGGAGAAAAAAGAAATTTTATAAGATTCTACATCAGACAGTGTGTGCTGAAAAAAATTTCATTTGTTATAGTAACTAGAATAATTCAGTAAAACTTCAGAGAAATAAAAATTTCTCTAAGTGTAGAATTCGATTATACGTACTGCAGTGATGTTTGACCGTTGAGTAAATTAAATGAAATCGTTACTCGGATATCAAAGCTGGTTTTTTTTTACATTCTTCTTAAAAGGTTTTCAAAAATTCAACAGAGTCAGGCTGGACGTCTGCTGCTCCCAGCTGACACCAAACTTTCACTCTACGCCCCGTCGCATTTCTAAAACGAACTACTTCCGGTTAATCACGCCCAATGAAACCCCGATGGGAATTCCTGTCACGCTATGATCAAAAATTTTTTAAACCAGCACGCGTTGCTTTGTTCTTGGAACACGCATCCGTTGGAAACAATTTTTCTGTGAATGTTTAATTCTCTTCTTCCAAATTTTAACTGTATTAAAATTATAACAATATAACGATATAATTGCACGACTATCCAATATTTACATACTTGGGGTTACATTTACGAAGTTAAGACGGGGGGGGAGGGGGTAGGAGTTTTTTTTTTAAAGAAAATTGAAACACTTGGGGCAATTTGAGTTTGAGGGATTTATTATTTGTGGTTCCAAGAAGATTTTAGAAATTTTTCATTGATATTAATAACAAAATGGCGGCATGCCGCATACAAGTAACGAACGACCACGTTTTCAATCCGGTGGCGCAGATTTCTCGGACAGTTCTGGAAATTGTTAGACTTGAAATTTTGACACAATCTTTAAAACTTGTTCATCGACACAAGCTCGCGGTTAGATTTTTGAATTTCGATCCCAAAATTTTTTTATAAAAACTTTTTTAACAATTTTTTGGTCGAAAAATGAAACGTTTTGTTCATAATCGTATGTATTCGAAATTTTTTATTTTTCCAAGCATTTCGGCTACGAGGTCGAACCCGGAAAGGTGTTGAACGAGCCATCGCAAAAACATTCGATTTCAGAGTCGTTAGTAACTTATAATATATGTGTGATACCATCATTTTGTTATTAATTTCAATGAAAAAAAATTCTAAAATGTTGTTGAAACTATAAGTAATAAAGCCTTTATACTCAAATTGCTGACCCACCCCCCCCCCCCCCCCCTGATCAGGTACATCAGATTTTTTGATTCTTTTTATTCCCTTCACTGATTCAACTTCGTAATGTAGAATTGGAAGCGTAAAATATATCAACTCGAACTACGTGAATACTTTCTTTGTAATGATGTAAAATAAAAAAAATGTGGACGGTTCAAAAAATACAAGGTTCTCAAATATCGGATTATCAAAGACGCGAAAATCTGTTTCATTCAATTTCGAAATGTAAGAAATCGAATCATATGAGGTTCAAAATGTAGAAAAGCAAAAGTGTATTTAAATCCGTAGCATAAAATTATTTTGCAATTCTCCGTTTTGAAATTTGGTGAAACGTAAAGACATTTGAATCTTGATAAATTCGATCCTTTCACTTTCCGATCTTTTTTACAACACATCCTAACGTAACGACCCGATTTCAATTTCAAAAAAAAATTTTCCTCTTGCGCAAATACCGAAATCAGTGCTAATGAAATTTTCTTCATATTATTTTAACCGTGCGTTATATATGTGAACAAAAAAAAATAAAAAAAATAAAAAAATGCGAACCATATTTAAATGCGGCGTTGTCAAAACTGAAAAAAAATTTCAAATTCCACCCGACCTTTGACGCTGGGCTCCGAAGTTTCAAAACGTTGATTAAACATTCATATCAACGTTAATTATACGTACATATAATCCTTGACCCCGCGATTATTATTCACGGAAAAAAATCGTCGGGCAATAATAAAACCCGCGACATTCCGACGGATATCGTCGCCTTTCGAATCATGGCGTACGGAATTCAAAGATCCAATCGGACCAGCACAGCAGCTTGTTAATTGTGCCAACAGGCGATTCATCCGAAGTGGGTTTTGGTTGAATCGAGACCGGGAAGCTGTAACCAACGGGCAGGGGTTGTTGAATCCGGTTTGGGGTTGCCGTCGAAATTCCATCCGCAAGGTAAGGAAGGCAACGGTGGCGGAGGGTGGAGGGGGCGGATGGGGGGGGGGCGGTGGCCCATCAGGTCTGTTCGCGCATATTTCAAACGGACCATTAACTCGCCCGTGAATTAATCCATCCATCCGCGATCCATTCATATTGTCGCATCAAATTAATGGACCAAAGGGCGAGAAACCACCCCCGTCCCACGTGAAAATCTCGTCCACACATTCATACCTACGTATGGAATACCTACTTGCAGATCGCGCAACGCGTGCGGAATCGCGAGACGTGCGGCCGTTCCGCGACGCTTTTCACTCCCGTCCCTCGTGACGGGTTGAAGGGTGACGAAACGGAGGGGTGGGGGGTGGGATGGGGGAGGGTAAGGGAGGTAATTGTGTAAGGGAAATGGGCTAAGTCGTCGGATAGCATTCACGCTGTTTAACCTGTCAAATCAAGACCGTGGAACGTTAACGCTGATGCAGCTTCTTACTTCCGGTAGCAAGTGCTTTGATTCACCCTTCACCCCCCACCCCCAACCCCCCTTGACGTTTATGTTTCGAGTTCCCGTTTTTTTTTTTTTTTTTTTTTTGTTTTCAGGGGATACGATGGAAGTTGTTGCAATTTACGAATTATTCGTCATATCGATTTTGGGGGTAGGCTGGTGAGGAAAAAAAATTTTTCAACATTCTGGATAGGGTTTCTGGCCAAGAGTTTTCGGGAAACCTGGTCTCTTACTTGAGACGGGAAAGAATTGTCGATAAATCGAGAAATCGTGCCTTGATTATTACGTAAATTTGATTTAAAGATTGTTTTTACGAAGATGCTTCGCGTGCCTGGTGTTTGTTTGGTTAAAAAAAAATGTGTGATTTATATTTTTACTTACGTCAGGAAGGAAGCTGATATATATTGTAAAAAAAATAAAAAATAAAATAAAAATAAAATAAAACCATACTTGAAATCGGAAAACTCAGGCCTAAATTGCGTCAGTCGTGCATTATTACGGTGCGATAGAATTTATGCTACCTTTAGTTAAATTATCATCATGAAACTGGTACAGTGTAATTTTCTTTATTACAGTTGACGAAAAGTTGGAAAATAATTTCGATATTATCCTAAACAAAAAAGGAAAAAGAAAACTTTAAGAGAAAACATGTTTGGAATATATATTCAAAGTACATTTTTAACACACTGAGAGAAATTTTTATTTCCGGTTACCGCTCAGTCCTTGACTATTTTCATTTTTTACCAGAATCGAAAAATACAGTTCTAGGTAGAAAATGAAAATTAGTTTTCTAGCTGTTACTAGAAATTCTAGTATCCGTTACTAGATTTTCTTACAACTGTTGGCAAAATTTAATGCTCGTGCAGTTATAAATTGACGTTAAGGCCTTGTTTAGCTAAAAAAAGTAGAGTAAACCTCGGAAACTGATTTTGCGTTGCAATAACAAGAAAAGGATCGACGATAGCGGAAAATGTTTACGCGTACCTCGTTTTTCGTAATTCAAACAATATTCGAATAGTTTTTTTTTTTTAACGATGCCTGTTTTACTGAATTTTTCCAGTTACTGTAACAAATGAAATTTTTCTCAGCTCAGTATTTAGTCTCAAGTTTGATTAAACTTGATTAAATTTGATAGAAAGGCGATTAGCGGGATAATGATCTTTTTCACATTTCGGATCGATCGATTATACTTGCTCGGTGAATCCGAGTAATTGTTTAACGCTTGGCGGTTTGAAAATTGTTTTTTTCATCAGGCAGAATCCCCCGAAATAACCGGTGTGAAGTACAGTAATCGTTACCAAATCGAGGCGAGAATTCTACGTTCGCCTTCCTCGAACCCCGATTTAACTAGTTTCGATCCTTCGGCAGATGAACTTTGAGAGTTCCAGGCTTCTTGCCTCTCGATCCGTCTTCCCAAACCTGAGAAGCAATCAAACCGATAGACTGCTGCCAAACACTGCAGTGCCTACTTCTCGAAAAGTTCCCAAAGTTACTTTCATTCTTTATCTCTCTCTCTCTCTCTCTCTTTTTTCGTCCCTCAGTATCGAGGATAGATACGGCTTCGACTTCTCGAATAATTCCTCACCGTCTTGTCCGTACGTAATTTATTTAAGTTCGTAAAAAATTTAGAGAGAGAGAAAACGAATTTCGAACGATATTCTAAACCACGTGTTGCGTAACGAAAATTTCGGGCAACGGTCGAATTACGACTTATTTCGATAGAATTCTGGAAATATGGAAAAAGAAGAGTGTAAAAACAAAAAAAAAAATAAATCCTACAACACACGAATCGTCAATGAAGAATTTTTTGTCGGTAAAAACTAACGAATTGTCAATTTTTTACTTTTTTTTTTTTTTTTTTTTTCAAAATCGATCAACGCACCGCACGCAGGAAAATTAGTATTATTCTTGACAGAAGAAAAGGAAAAAAGAAAACAACGTCACAGGTATTTGTTTAACCATCGTAAATTTAACGATGGATTTTTTTCGACGCGATCCAGAAATGCATTTTTTTTTTCTTGTCTCTTTCTCGAGACAAGACAAGCCGCAATCGAATAAAGGTTACGAGTATAGTGGTGCGCGATTAATCGGTTAATCGGCTGGTTCGATTAATCGTTATTTTTTTTTTTTTAGATCGATCGATAAATCGAAACTGCCGCGTGACAATTATGCAGGTTTATGCAGGTCAATCGGTAATACATATCAATCGGTAATACATATCAATCGAAACCTTCGATTAATCGATCGATTAGAAAACCGATCAATCGATTAATCCCATAAACGATTGATCGAAGCTGCCGCTTAATCGATTAATCGCACACCGCTAGTTGTATTTGAGTGAAAGAAAAAACAAAAAAAAAGCAAAAAAAATCGAGCCAACAGTTGTTACACGTTCAAAGTTGGACGAATGGAATTGCACGAAACAAAAATCACAATAACTAGGAGAGAAAAAACGTGGACGGAATTATAAAATTCGCCGAGATTTGGCACGGAATGTCCCATGATATATGCGTATGGGTGTGATTATACATATATATAGATACCATAAATATGCACGGATGAGTTTACGCACCTAACCTAACCTCACTGATGATTCGACAAAATATCCCGTTCATACCGGACGCCGACTCAATTTACATATTATATCATATTATATTGTATCATATATATACATATATATGTATGTGCAGACGGGATGAGAGACGGAATACGGGGTGTCTCATTTTTAAGTAATCAATTGTATTCGAGATGCTGGAATTTTTCTTCCATCTTGTCGCGCTGACCGATGAGTGAAATTAACATTATCGAATTAACGAATTCATTTGCATGATACAATTATCAGTCGAATGATGAATAATTCATTGTACGAAGAGTTGCGGTGAAATTCTCAAAATAAGTCACATCAAAGTCGAATCGGTATCAGAGAGTTTCACGTGTTTAAGGATTTTATGAAATTTTTTAAAAATTTCCTCACAATTTATTTCTTCGTATATATATATGTATTTTTTTTTTTCACCGAGTTACTTGCTTTGCAAATTTATAATTGCGAACGAGTTTTCAATAAAATTCGCTACATCTTGTACTGTGATTTGAAAACTATACATCAATACCGATCGATGAAAAATTTGTCAAAATAATTCTTTCATTTCCCCGGGATAAAAATTTTTCAAAACGATCGGTGTCATTTTGTAGGAATAAAAAGTGAAACAACTTGACAAAATTTTGTTCAATATGCGCGACGAAATTTCCGAATATGCTGTCTCGTTTTTTTTTTTTTCCATTATGTTACATTTTTTTTCTTCTTCTCCAATTCTATTCCACTTTTCACCGAGACACCCGGTAGAGCGCGTTTGAAATTATTACCGCGCCTATCTCAAAAACGCCTCGAGTTGTAACATTATAGATGAGGTAAACAAAAAAAAAAGTGTACGGGTACCGTTTTACGAAAAGGATGGTTGTATAATTCGGTTGCAAATGAGGCAAATTTTTGTGATCTTTTTCACAACTCGAATCTCGCGCTTCGTTTTTTGTGTTATTTTTATAACGACTCGTGTTGAATGAAAAATTTCAATATTCTGAACCCGAAGAAGAGATATGTACGTATAAATAATGGTAAAAAAAAAAAAAAAAAAAAAAAAAAAAAGACAAGAAATTCGCAACATGTGTGAAAAGCATTTAGAATACGCGCATTCGCTTCGGGAATCCCGATTCCAACGTCTTTTTTCGCGTCTTGGCGCGAAATGGCTTTAAAACGGATATCAGCGTGTCGGTAAAAAAAAAAAAAAAAATCTCGTGGAATTATTTATTACATCCGCGCGCTCACGTGTTTTGCGTCTTATTTTTAAATCTTCCTTACGCAAAATTCGACCGTGATATGAAATTCTGCAAAAAAAATTAACGTCAAGACAATAAAATTAAAAAATAAAATATGGTTCGACCAACGTACGTATAATTAATTAATTGCTGAGATATCTTCACGAATTCTCTGTTCTCGTTATAAATTTATATTAATGGAAAATTTCTTTATCGCGCAAAATTACAATACAATCGAGTACTTGGTATATTGTTATTAAAAGATTCGGCCGTTATTCTACCAGAAAACAAAAAAAAAAAAACAAAAAAAAAAAAAACATCCGAACGATTTCTTTCGCAACCGTGAAACGCAGGAGATAAAAAAAAAAAAAAAATTGGGAATAGCCGTGAAAAAAAAATGAGACAGTGAGGTGGAAAAAAATTGCGTTTATTGGATAGAGATTTTACTGCTTCTACTCACCGCTGTATAATTATACATACATATATATATATGTGTGTGTGTGTATTCCATCTACGTATAAACGCGTCCAGCGGCGAAGAGCACATTTTAATTAACGGAGTATTTACCTCGGGCTCAAATAGATTCGAGAGTTCCGGTATGCAGCCGTTGAAATTGATTCGGGAACAAATTTCCAACCGCAATCACTTATAATTTCCTCTTTTTTTTTTCTACTTCTTTTTTCCCTTTTTACATTTTACTTTTCAGCACCCGCTGAAAATAACCTCGAATAGAATTTAAAATTGACCGGGTTGAGCTCAAGTCTTTCACGATGTTACGAGAATCAATTCAATACTTTTTTATCACAGTGCCAATTTCCACGCAAAAAGAGAAGGAAAAAGAAATATGGCAATGAATCGATCAACTGCAAACCTTGGAATATAAGTTTTGTTATTCGAATTCCGAATTGTAAAACAAAATCGTGTGAATTGAAATTGGATGAAAATAAGTTTTCATTACGTCAAGTATTTCAACTGCAAATCTTGGAATGCAAGTTTTATTATACGAATTTCGAATTTCAAAACAAGATCGTGTGAACTCAATTTGGATAAGAGGAAGTTTTCGTCACCGAAGAATAAGTTTGTTTCATTGATAATTTAATCCCCTTCCGGATTCGAATTCGTATAAAATGACGTCGGTGAAATTTATTAAAATTGAAAACATGAAACCAAAAAAAAAAAAAAAAAAAATCGAACAAAAAAAAGAACAAGGTGAGGAATTAATCGACTAATCTAACAGCTGTAAAAAGATTCGAGGCTTGGGTTAATATTTGAGTGAAAAGGTTGGAGAGAAAATGACCTTTTCTCCGACTTTATTGTAAATCCGAAGTACCTATGAGGGTCGGGATAATCCCTGCTGGCATTAGGATAAGTACAGGCTGTTACTGGCGTCGGTGCTGCCTATTGAACACTCTCCAATGGTAATAACTCACGATTGGATTATTGGGGGGGTGGTGGTTGAGATGTAGCGGGCGCTTTGTTATTTATCACGCAGGATTTCGAGGCGATATCGTCCTTTATTTTTTCGGTATGGCGAAAAAAAAAAAAAAACAATAATGATAATAATCAATGAATAAATAAATAATTTCGTCATACAAATATATATATATATGTATATTAGGGTGATTAAAAAAAATCATTATTTTTTTCGAAAAAAAAGTGGTAGTGAAAAAACGATTCAAAATTATGAAAAAATAATGCCTGCGCGCGGAAAATTTTTTTACTCAAGTATTTGTTTAAGGTTTTTTTTTCGGAAAATTTAGATAAGATCGTAATTGCCGGTGTAAATATATATTTTATGATGAAACCGCAAGATACCTTTTTCGTAGTTTTTTTTTTTTTTTTTTTTGTAGCCGATGCGTTTTTGAAAAATATCTCACGAAACAGTGAATTGAAAATGAAAACAGGTAAGAACTGAGCGGTAACCGGAAATGAAAACTTCTCTCAGTGTGCGTGTGCGGAATAACGGAACGCAATCTTAAAATTTGTAAAAAAAAAAAAAGAAAAAAAAAACAGATTTACCTGGAATGAAAACGAGAACATGCGAAAACATCCGAATCGTTTCCAAGCTGATTGATAAACAAAGAAACGATACATCGGCGTGAAAATTACTCATCCTGATGAATTATCGGGCATATTTCAAAAATATATGCCGGGGTGAGTCTGTTTGTCGGAATTGGAAAACAAAAAAAAAAAAAAAAAAAATTCGAACTGCCAGATTTATGAATGTAAAAACGAACGTTGCGACTTGATCGAACTTTGGCCGACTGATGGTGAGAGAGTTTCCAACTTTTCCGGTTGACCTGTGAATAAAAAAATGAGAAATTGATAAATTTTCGCGATAGCAGTGTAAGAAAATTGAAACGAAACCGTGAATCTCGAGATTAGCCAGACTGCAGTCGTTGTTGATTATATCTTCACCATAAAAAAAAAAAAAAAAAACCAAAGTTGAAAAAAAAAAATAAGAATAATTTAGAGAAATGAAAGAAAGCTATACGAAGAAAAAAAATAAAAAAAAAACAAAAGAAAAAGGAGAAAGTATGCTGTACAAATTTGTATCGAAAAGAGAGGAAAAAAGAAAAAAAAAAAAAGAGATAAATAAAACCATTTCCCCTAGGTGAAAAATTATCCCATGAATAAATAATTCAAACGAGATCGAATCTATACTTGTATTCATTTGTCATCTGTCTTGTGCTTTTGCCTACACATAGCTTTATGTATTCACCCCTGAATACATATATATGGGGCATTCCACGTCAAATCAACGGGTCGTCGGTCCGACACTCTGAGTTTCAGATGTCCGATAGATTTTTTTTGTTTTTTTTTTGTTTCTTTTGGTGAAAAATGATTCCTCTAGTTTTTCGAAATTCTTACCTACCATTTTGTAAGAGTGCGGCGACTTCGGAAAGTGAGGAAATATCGTTGACACGAAGATGGACATTTTTAAAATCGATGAAACTTTTTCTTGTAAAATCACGGACTCGAAGACGCATCTTTTCGTCATCGTTCAAAAATGGTATGAGATTGCTAAATAATTTTGGTAGTAAAAAAAAAAAAAAAAAAAAAAAAACCAATTCACAAAAAGAAACTTCGTCCGGGTAAAATTCGATTTTCTTTTTAGTTCGAGTATGAAACGGAAAAAACGATGGATCAATTCCAAGAAAAACTTAATCGACAGGAACTTTGAATAAAATGGATCTCTTATTCAGGGAAGTTAGGAAAAACTGTGATTAAGAAAAACAAAAGAAAAAAAACTCTTCACCATTATCATCCCATTTGGGAACCGTGACACAAAAATGTGTTCTCAAGTCCCTGATTTTGCAAAAAAAAAATTTCCACCTCATGAGCTCGCCACACTTTTACAAAAATGGTGTAAAAATTTCAAAAAACTAGAGGCATCATTGTTGATCGAAAAAAATTTTTTTAAATCCGTTGCTCATCAGAATCCCAGAGGGTTTCTCAAGGCTGATGACGCGTTGGTTTAACGTGGAATGTCCCATATACACGTAGTTAAAGTTAATTGAAAGCTCGCTGTTTACGCGTTTCCTACAGAAAGGCATATATATATAAATATATATATATATACATTTACATACAATATATAAAGTACATATATAGGTTTTACATTTGAGGTGTAATTTGCATGAATTTATATTCTCAGACTTGACAGAGTGACTGTATGTATATATATGTAGCGTATAAATATTGATTAATCACCGTATCGTGCCTTCGCAGGGTATGCAATTTCAATTTTGTAGCGGAAAGGTAAAAAGAGGAGGGAGGAGGGGATGGAAATTAATGAATAAATAAATAACTAAGCGATCCTTGGTCGTTGAATTGCAACACAGATGCGAGCGAATGTTTTTTCGTTTGTTTGTTTGTTTCTTTTTTTTTTGTTTTTTCTTTCTTCATACAAAAAATCTAACAAGCTTGCGGGAAGTGAAAAAATCTATCATTGCTTCGAAATGAATAATTCGCCTGTAAGCGGTGTCAAGTTATTTAAATTTTGAAAGAAAATTTTCTTCACGCCAACATTTCACACCACCTTTATTCGCGCTTGGTAACGCCGTGGTTAGGGTTTGTCGTTTTGTATGAAATTCATGTAATATACATAAACGAAGAAAATTGTTAAACTCTAATATTGCCTCTCATACGTGTTATAATACTATTTGAAATGTGATACACGCGCTGTACAGGCCTTGTATGAAAAATTGTCGGAGGTAATTCGAAATTCCAGCTCACCCCTGTCATATATTACAAACCTTCCCGCTCTTTGTTACGCTTATCTTTATTTTTATTCCCGATCTCGGTTTCCGCTCTCGCAAATATTCACCGCGGCTTCGGTGTTTCAGGGTTTTAGAGACGTTTGCGTGGTTTGAAAATCGGTCAAGACGGTGAAAAACGAACATGTACACGACGCGAATGCAACGCGGGTCGGGAAATGAAATGTTTCTTATCTTTTTATTTCTTATTTATTTATTTATTTTTTTTTTTCGTTTTTTCTCCGAGTTTTTATTCGTACGAATAAAATTTTGATTCTATACATCGAATATTAACCGAAAAATCTTCATTTATCATTACTTGCAAAGTTCACTTTTTGTCTTTTTTCTTATATAGTCGAAAATAAATTTTTGTCAAGGCTAAACTTTTATTCAAAAGTTTAAACCCGAAACTGGAGTTTGTTTAATTGTTGCTAACAATACATGTTGGAGAAAATAGGTAATTTCTCTTACAGATCTGAAACATCGTTCTCGTTTTTGCAAAAGCAAACTTTATCTAATGAAACTGTTTTTTCTTTTACTTAGTTCCGTGAAAGAAATCAAAATTTGACATCTAGAATCCAGACTCAAAACTCGTGTTAACCGGATAAATCATTTCATTTTTTATTTTTTTTTTTTTGCATTTAGAATTCAAAATAAATCGTATCGAGAAATTTTTTTATTTGTTCTTATTATATACAGTTTTTACATACTTTCATTTTTTATTATTGAAAACTATAGGATTACAATTAATAGTTACTTTTACCACGTTATTTTCTCTTTTTTTGCAGCGTCCGCGATATTCGAACCGTACTTTTGACGATATTCATTTGACGAAAAAAAAATTTTGATAATACAAAAGATAAAATTCTTAGACTATAATATATATATATATCGGTTTTGAAATATTTAATTAAGTAAATCATGGCTTCTACTGTAGAATTGCAAGTATTCCGAGATTTGTTCGAATTTTTCAAATGCTTTGTCCGGATATTTACGATTCGGAGTTGGAAAGTTTTTTTATCGTTCTTTTCTCCCCCGGCATTTTCTTTCTTTTCTTTTCTTCTCTATATTTTTTCCGATCTGTTTTCATTCCGATTCTTCTTCTCTTTGCAGCTCATTTTATACACCGAGAACTGTTTTTTTTTTTTTTTTTTTTCTTTTCCCTCTTCTTCAACTATCCGAGCTCTCGAACGGTTTTAGCGCATCGCTATTTTCGATCCACTTATACGTCCGTCCAATTTTCTCCTTGATCTATCGAGATGATCGCATTGCAGCTCTCCTCACTCGAAACGAAACCTCACTGCATGATATCGTTTCGCGAAATATACCAGAAGGCGATTATTTATTTCTCGTTTTACAGCTCCGAGAAACTCGGTGAAAAATACAAGTTCTTAGAGTTTTTTCCGAAAATTTTCAAACCCTTCGGACAATGTTTTTGGTGAGAAAAAAAGTTGAAAGCGATGAAAAAAAAAGGAAAGAAAAAAAATTCGGCCCCTTCGAATCCTTGGAATAGAAAATGCAGTTTCGGAGAATTTTTGTGAGAATTTAAAAAAAAAATCGTCCTCTACGAAATCACTTTCAATGTTTATAAATAATCGAACAGCTGAATAAGAAATTTGAAAAAATTCAGGGTACGTGTTTCAGGGTTGGGACAGTTGCGGAAAAAATTCTAAACAAAATCAGAAATGGTGAGGGTCAGACATTGGTTGGGTTCGAATGTATATATGGGGCATTCTACGTCAAATTATCAGCCCATGTACCTCACCCCCTTCGATTCTGATCATCTTTTTAGCATGACGTTCTTACCGACCCAAAAGAGTCTCCGAAATTTTGACAGACTTTCCTTAGTCACTGGTGATAAACTTATAAAAAATCGCAAAACGAATAACAAAAACGCCGTTTTTAAAAATCTTAAAAAATATACACTGGTTCCATGATCCAAATGTGATTCTTGAGCAATACACGATAATGGGATCTCAGTATTTACTGTTTTTATTAAATAGATTACAGAGTCATATTATTTTCACGATTCCGTGATCGGGTAATAACAAAAAAAAAAAAAAAAAACCAATTTTGACATGGAAAAATTAAAACCTTGCGAAAAAAATTTAGATCCCACTATCGCTGGGTGCTTAAAAATCACAAGCTCGAATCATAGAACCTGTGCGAATTTTTTCACATTTTTAATAATGGCGTTCTGGTAATTGTTTTTCGATGTTTTTTTTTCTTTTATTTTCCTTAAATTTTCACCGACCGCTGAAAAAATCTGAGAAAAATTCACAGACTATTTTAGAACGGCATAAGCATCGTAAAAAAAAATTATTAACATCGAGGAGGTTGAGGTACGTGAGCTGCTAATTTGACGTGGAATGCCCCATATATATATATATATAGGGAATTCCATGTGAACATGACAATGTGTGTAAATGTAATATACGTTTGCGTATACCTAATATTCCGACCGTCCGATAAGACGTGACTAAGGCTAACCATACGCCCACCAGATGTTCGAAACGCAGGAATACTCGAACGGAGTGCAGGGAGCGTAGAAAAGCAACCGCGTACGTACGTATTTATACCGTGTGTCCATGAGGAAAGTGCGCATCTTACGCGCATGCGCCAAGTCGTTCGAATTTTGTTGGCTGACGGTTACCGCCTGATTGAGCAACCGAGGCAATACCAATCGCAACTGTCAGAAAATGTCCCTAGGAGCCCACCGTTACCCGTGAGCAACCGCTGTCGGTGTTGTTGCGAAAAACATTTCGTCGATTCGGAGCTGATCTATGAATAAAATAAATCAGACACTCGTTAATCGTGTCGATCAATGAAATCAATTTTGTTACTGTAATTCCCGAATCGTTGTTACAAAATACTTTAGCAAAACTTTAAACTGCTTTCCTTGCGAAGTCGGAAGAGGTTATGTTCGCGAGGGAAGCGATTAACGCATGTCTGATTTATTTTACTTCGTATCAGCTCCGAATCGACGAAATGTTTTTCGTAACAACACCGACAGCAGTTGCCTAGAGGTAACAGTCAGCTCCTAGGGACATTTTCTGACAATTTCGATTGGTACTGCGTCGGCTGCTCAATCAGGCGGTAACTGTCAGCCAATGAAATTCGAACGGCTCGACGCACGCGCACTTTCCTCACGGGCACACGGTATATTCTCCGAGCCTCCGGGGGAAAAGGATCAGACGAAATCATCCCTCGACTCGCATCCTGCAAACGGTGAACCAATCGGTTCGCTAATTAGGCCTTGGTATATATAGTATACGTATATACGTCTTCTGGATTTCTAACAATCTTCGGGGATCTGGAATGGGGAAAAACGATGATAAAAAAGTAGATAAAGAGGAGGAAAGAGAGAGGAACGATGTTCCTGCAGACTTCGTCTTCATCCAGTTTTTTTTTTTTTTTTTTCTTTTCCCCTAATTTACGTTCAGCGTCTATAGAAGGCGGGGCGTAAATATTAATAAATCCAAAAATAGAACGACCAATAATTCCGATTCGAGAGTGGAGCGATTATTTTTTTTTTTTTCAAACGGAAATTTCCAACGCGTGCAGCAACGGTCCGTGAAATTAACTAAGAATGGTGATATCAGAATATTGTCATGATAATTATAAAAAATTATGTACGGAATCAGGATTGTGGGTGAAAAATTTTTTACAAATCATCGACGTTTGGTTATTTTTAAATATCGGACGCTTTGATGGGGATAATTTTTTCGACACTCCAATTGCTTGCGTATGATTTTTTTATTTTTTTTTTTTCTTTACTTTTCTCTTGTTAGTTTACAACGTTTACAAGGGTCTGGTGAATGAAGCGGATGGTCGGATCACCGAATTTTTAACGATACGAAAATCTGATTTGTAGAATTTCAGAATTTCAAAATTCGCAATGTATCGATAGGTTAAAATATAGAGAGGTATAAATATACTAACGCGGAATGGTGACAAATTGTTGATTTTAACGATTTTATATTTTCGCTTTTTTTTTATCTATCAACGCTTTTCTATATTTTGATTTTTTTTTTTTCTTTTTTTTTTGTACGCCGAATTTCCTTCAACTTATACGTTTTCAAATTCTATGAATCAAACTAGAATTGTAAATTATGTATTCTAACGTTTCTTATGTATTTTCATATTTACTGAAATTTTGAATTTTTCATATTTCACCTTTTTTTTTATGCATTTCAAAATTCTACGAACTAAACTAAGAATCGGAAATTGATCATTTTAAAGACAGTCACGAATTCTCCCGATCTTTATTCTCATCTACCTACATTTTGAATTTTTCATATTTCACCAATTTTGTGCATTTCAAAATTCTACGGATCGAAAATAGAATTGGAAATTATTCATTTTGATGATTCGTACATATTTTCGCGTCCTATATTTTCTTTCCTCGACATTTTCACCCTTTCGTATTTCGGCTCTTCACATTTCAAGACACAAGAAAACCAGATTTACGTCCCTTCAAAAAGTTGTAATTGCGATCCTTTTATTGTGTGGTCATTCCGTTTTTTAAGCTAACGAGTTTCTAAACCTACCGTCGAATTTCTAATTCAATAATATGCGTTCTCTCTCTCTCTCTCTCTCTCTCTCTCTCTTCCTCTCTCTTCCTGTTATCTTTCGTTCTTATTCGTAAATGTCACTCGCAGGGTTGCTCACGGGCTGCACGGTAGTCACGCGGCTCGTAATTACGCCAAGAATTATGTGTCGTACAATATGTAATACAAGTATCTGTACGCTCAGAGGGTAATGAAAGGGCGTCGAGAAAAGGGAGGTTGAAAAAAAAAACAAAAAATGCAAAAAGAAAAATAATTAAATGAAAAACAGAAGCTGAGACGAGGAAAAAATCTGAAACCCAACGCGCTAAAAACGAACAAGATTTATATAGCGCATTCCATGCCAACTCTACCTCGATCTGATCCTTGACCTCTCAGATTTGATTCGCGAGATTTCGTTTGCCTGTTTTTACTCTTGAAGGCACTCGGGGTTGTTTTTTTTTTTTTCTTGAAGTTTTTCGAATCGATTTCAATCATCTGTAATTTTCAAAAACGAACGTACTGATCGACACAATTTAAAAATGTAAAATAATTCTGTAAATTCCTGTGTCTCGTGTCAATTTCTTTCTTGTTTTTTTCAACTCTTTTCAAGGAAAACTTTTTTTTTTTCACCGGAAAGAAGTCCACTACGGGATGTTACTTAAACATTTTTACACGTAAGAAAGGACTTTTATGAATTATTTCAAATTTTTCCGAGGAGATTTTTATTTATTTATTTTTTTTTTTCAACGAACAAGGTTGAACAAAGATTGAAAAGCTTTGAAAAAAAATTTCCAACAATTTAACGTCAGTATCAGTTTTTCGAACTGTGCCTAACAATGTTTTTTATCTCAATAATTGTAGATGATTCAAATCGTTTCGAAAAGTTTGTAAAAAAATACGGAGAGTCGAAACAATCGTATAAAAAATCGTGAATCGAATCGGAGAGGTCAAGGGTGAAATCCAGGCTTAGTTGGCATGGAATATCCCGTATAATAATAATAATAAACCCTGGACAACTCGACGAGTAACGTGGTTTACAATTTAAAAAAGAAAGACGCTTTAACATGCAAATATGCGTAATTATGTACACGAAGCTTATTGTCCTGCAATATTAAAATACATACGTGCGTGCTCCGCATGTACGGCGATTCTGTGGAAACGAAAATATATAACGAGAATTCGCACCGTGTTGTGATTATATACCTTGTATTACTTATTTCGTGCAAAAAAAAAAAAAAAAAAAAACTGTCAGCAGATTCTGATTTTTCAAATTTTAAGCAGCATAGATCGAGACTTTGATATTCGATATTTTTTTGCGCCGAGTGAACGCGTTTGTAATGAATTTTTGAAATCGTCGTACGTTATCTGAAATAAATGAAATTGTGATGTACAAGAATTGTTGGAAGTCATTTGATATTGTCGTTACTGTGAATATTGTTTAAATGATTTAGTTAATCACTTGAAAACTAATTAAATTATTGCGATCCTGAAATGAAGAGAAAATCGCGGCGATCGATCGCGTGAAATCATAAAAATCTCAAAATCTAAACCGGCTTGTGAGAGGATTTGATATCATTTAGAACATCGAAATTTGAAAACAGTTGAAATCGTTGAAGAAAGTTCGACAATTTGTTAGAAATCCGTGATCGTCTTTTTTTGTCGAAAAATGAATGAAAATGAAAACAAAAACAAAAAAAGAAAAACACGAGCCAATTATTTGTTATTTTTTCTGCTTCACGCACGTGCGAAAATTGAATTATTCTTTTTTTGATTTTTTTTTTTTTTTTTTCCGTTTCAAAAGTAAATTACCAGATCTGTTTCGAAACAAAGATATTTTATTTCGGTAGACGAAACCGTTAGATGATCGGCCAATTGGCGTGAGCGAAAAACGTTTCGTTTCATTCGATTAAAATTCAACCCAACTTTCGGTTTTCAATTTATTTATTTATTTCTTTTTTATTTCCTTATCAATTACATCCATCAAATTTTCCAACACAGATTCGACGCAGAAGCGGATATCCTTTTTTTTTTCCTCGAGACGATATCTCTTCGCCGTGAAACGTTAATTGATCCAGAAATCGCTCGAACGTTCAACGGGGTTTCACGGATTCGGCGAATAACAGAATTTTTTCGATCGAAATTCAATTTCCAAATAGAAAAAAAAAAAAAAAGAAAAGAAAAGAAAAAAAGAAACATCCCCCTCCAATCACACCCATTCCTAATTGCGGAACCGAGGAAAAGGGGGCATCCCCTTTTCTATTTCGGGTCTCCGAGCCGCAGAAGAGGGGGAGGGGGGGAAGGAAGACGTCTGGCGGTAGCCAAAAAGATGGAGCCGAAGAAGCGAAAACTAAGATAGGAGAAATAACAGGAGGGGGGCAGACCGAAAGGGAGTTGCAACGTCTACGTGCTGCATTCCAGGAATCTCTAGACGACGACGACGACGACGACTGCGTCTGTTACTGAAATAAAGTCGGCTCGTTTAAACCGTCGAATGTTCTCGTAAGGGTGGCCGTCGTTGAGCAGACCGAGTCTCTTTTCACATCGGAAAGATGTCTGTCGTTTGGATAATTACTGTGGGTATGGACGGGCAGAAGATGTGTCCGTAACGGCGGGATTCAGAAGCTCTCGTGCCTCATCCCTTCTCTGAATATATGTATTATTTTCTCTACGTCTATCCGACGTATGTATGTTTGCCCACAACTCCGATACTACTGAACCAATTTCGATTTTGCTTTTTTACTCTCGACTGCCACAACGTTTAGCCAGATTTTAGGCTATATTTGGGTTTTTTTCTTCATCACGCTTAATGTAAGCGAGGCTAGGTTAGGTTTTGTCAGGTTTAGTTAGGTTAGGTCGGGTTAGCTTGGGTTAAGTTTGGTTAGGTTAGGTCTGTTTAACTTATGTTCGCATGTTACTCCGAAACTACTGAAACAATTTCGATTTTGCTTTTTTACTCTTGACTGCCACAACGTTTAGCCAGATTTTAGGCTATATTTGGGTTTTTTTTTTCATCACACGTTAATGTAAGCGAGGCTAGGTTAGGTTTTGTCAGGTTTAGTTAGGTTAGGTCGGGTTAGCTTGGGTTAAGTTTGGTTAGGTTAGGTCTGTTCAACTTATGTTCGCATGTTACTCCGAAACTACAGAACCAATTTCGATTCTGCTTTTTTTTCTTGATAGCTATAATGTCTGGCCAGATTTTAAGGTTTATTTCGTTACAACCAGATCAATGGTTATGGCAATAAAATAATATTTGAAGCCGAGTTGACACGAATTATTGTATACCAGGTCAGGTAACGTTGGGTTAAGTTACGTTAGGTCAGATATTATCGATCTTCATTGAAACATTATTGAGTGTTGGCAAGATTGTTTTATCAGAATAGAATTTTCATCTTATCACATTAAATTTGAATGCGAAAGGAGCCACGCTGGGCTGATAGTTTAAAAACAAGACTTCCTGATTTCGACGCCGATACGTGAAATCAGAATTAACCGGGACGAATCCAAATTTCGAAAAGAGTGAAGAAACCGTAAAAGAATCAACATATGCTCTAATTCTACGCGATTTGGCGAAATTTATAAAGATGAAGCTGTACCGCGATTTTAAACATAAATTCTGATAATAAGCAACAAACAACACCCTTTTTTATTCTTCGTCTGTGGAAGAAGAACGAAGTTCACAAATTCAAGAAGGAAATTATTTTACTCTCCTGTTTGCGGGAATTGCAATCAAATAATTCTTTAAGGGTAAATCATTGTTTGAAACGAAAATTTCATACTGTTTTCTTTCAGTATCTTCAAAAATTATTTCGCGAAATAATTTGCCTTCTGAAAATACAGTTCGTAAATTTTGCTATTGTCAACGCATATTTCGACGCTATTTTAAATGTTCCTTATCTTCAGCCTCGAGGTTATGGACTGACAATAACTTCTGTCAGGGTTGAATGTATTTGAATAAATTATCGATCCGGGTCGTTATAATTGTTCCCACATTTTGTAGATCTCTGAACTGGATTATTATAATGCATATCTTCTCAATCTAGATTGCCCACGTCAGAGGTGTGATTATTGTCAAGCTTATCGCGATCGTGGAAGGAACAATTTTGATCAAGATTATAACGAAACTTTTTTATACAACGAATCACGAACATTTCTCCTTTCCTTTCGATAATACCTTTTTAAATCCTTCTCCGATCGGTATCACAATAAACGGTATATATTACATACATTGCAAAATTAAATTCATAAATATTAGAATTTAAATTTCTTAAACCGCTTTCCCTTTCATTTCGTTGACGATTTCGACGTGTTCGTAATTTTGGAACCAAAAAAAATTTTTGTATAAAAACAGATGCGTGATAAAGTGAAATACTTATTGAAATTGATATCTTGACGTTGAAAAATTCAATTCATTTGTTGTTCGTTTTATCGAAAAGTATGTATAAATACGGTTTAATTAACAAATTTTTTTTTAACACAACAAATGAATACGAGACATTCTCATTGACGATAATACTTCTCCATCCGTTCCAAATAACTAATAAACTTTAATTCCCCTAAGATTCGGAAATAAAAAAAAAAAAAAAAATACGTACGATGTTTCAGAGATTTACAGAAATATTTGAAAAAAAAAAATCAGCGATGAAATGTAAAAGCTTGGCACGTGTTTCAGACTTTGTGCGATCGAAATATGAGCATATGACGTTATTTTTTTTTTTTTTTTTACGACGGTACGGATTTTTGACATTAATAATATCCTGCAACGGCGTATTATACTTATGTACAATGGCTCGGTACCGTCCCGCGTCCTCATTTCTCATCTTCCATTTTCCACTTTCCATTTTCCATTTCCCATTTCCCGTTTCCCATTTTCCCATTTTTCCATTTTCCTCGCTCTCCCGCAATTTCGTTGTTTTCGCCATCGTTGCAGCACACACACAGCTGGCTATTATTCTCGTAGAATTCCGACCGACTTCGCTGTAAGCCGAGCACAAGGCGAGTTATTTTTCCTCGCAATGCGGGAACCTGCATCAGTTTTCAAATCCCCGCGTCTATGGAAAATTGAATGAAACCTGCCGCAGAAGCCAGCAGTCTTAAATTTCAATTCTCATTATACGTTATTTCGAGGAAAGACGGAAAAACGCGCTAATAATTTTTTAGGATTTATACAAATTTTCGGTGCCTTTTGGATAATTTTATTTATATACTGTGGATGAAAAATATTATTGGATAAAGGTGAATTTAAAATGTAATTCGGGATATCGATCAGGAGTAGAAATGAAAAGGGGAGAGAAGAGAGATAGAGACGTTGATAATGAAACGGGCGTATTTAATTAGAGATTAAGAAAAACCTAAATGCAATTTTCTTCCCAGGTTAATGAAAGTAAAGTAATTACACATTATTGAATAATTTGTTTTACTTATATTTTAAGGAGGTTGGTTCTATAAAGATCGATACTTTCCATTTATTTTATCACAATATAGTCGCGATAAATTACGTATTTTTTTTTTTTCTTAACATTCACAATCGCAAGGTACAAATATCTCATTAAAAATCCGAAAATAAGAAATAATGAATTTGGAAATAAAAGCTTGGATATCGATACTTGATTTCAAATCACTTAAAGACAGTTGAGAATCTGTGAGATTTGTGTAAGATCTAATGTTCAACGACACGATAGAAAAAATGAGTTTCGATGATTTATAAAAAAAAAAAAAAAAAAAAAAAAAAAAACAACAGAAGGATTATCGTAAAGTGAAATCGAATGAATCTACCAGATTTTTAACAATTCCCAAGCGATTTGAGATCGATCATCGATATCTAAGCTTTTATTTATAATTTCAGGATTTATTGTTTTCGTACTTTTGAAGAAATTTTCACCGCTTACAAACACAATAATTTTACAAATACTCGACGTACGTAGTATTTCATACGAAAATTAGTACAAGGCATCGATTCGTCTTGAAAAATTGATGAAACAGAGAAATGTGATAAAAAGCGACAACGAATTTTATAAAAAAAAAAAAAAAACAGTAATTTGTTGCAACTAGCTCGGACGTTTTTTTTCCCCTCTTACTTTTCTTCTTCTCCTTGTTCACCGTGAGTCAGAATTAGGCCCAGGTTAAAGTGTACGTCGACCGCCTTTTCACTCAGCATGTATATTTTCCATCCGGGTATTCGTTAATAATTGAAACCGTTTCATGTACCGCGATCACGTAAGATTTAATATATTTATGAACAGGCTGGTGAGCAACAGCATTCAGGCGGGCCTGCAAACATATATAATACCTTATATGGTTCGTACATGCATATTTTGGCAGCTACGTGCTCTACTTCCGGTCGATTTAAAATCATTCGCAGCGCTCCCGAGGTTCCT
This sequence comes from Neodiprion fabricii, assembly GCF_021155785.1. Taxonomy (NCBI): domain Eukaryota; kingdom Metazoa; phylum Arthropoda; class Insecta; order Hymenoptera; family Diprionidae; genus Neodiprion; species Neodiprion fabricii. Next base: position 17,970,536 of record NC_060245.1, read on the forward strand.
TCCTCTTTTCCTCCCGAAATTATATTCCATCATCGCGAAGATGCTCGACGTTTGGAAATTTTTCAAATTTTCTAACACGATCGGAAGAAGGAGCCAGAAAGACATCAAAAAAAAAAAAAGAAACAAAAACTACATTAACTGAAATGCTTCCGGATTCATTACACGAGTGTCGGCGGGGTTAAAATTTCGAATTTTGAATGGTCCGAAAGCGCCAAATTCGGGATTTTTTTGTGGAAAAACTTGAAGTAAAGAAATCAAAATTTGACGAGTCGTCGGAGTTTTGCAATATAATTATACGTAAATTGCGTAAAACTGAAAAAGTTGTATTCAAAATTTGTTTCATTCGTAAAAATGAAGAAAAACAGTCCTGTAAACGTGATTTCATTTAAAGACCATACCTAACTGTCAGATTTAAAAAATTGTTCTGTATTTACAGCTTTCTGCTTATTGATATAAATACAAATTCCACGAAGCTGCAGTTTCAATATCTGTCACAAAATTATTTCGCACGGAAAAACCTACGTATAATGCATTGTGTATGTATTTATATGAGACGTTCCATCCCAAATCAAAACTTACGTCTGACCATTACCATAAACGATTTTTTTACTTTTCAGTATGATGCAGACTGTAGGGTGTACGAAAAAAACATCTTTCACCCAGTTGTAGATTTTTTAAACCACGGGTTCGATTTTTCTACCCCCAAAAACACGAAAACCCAATTTAACGAATGAATAGCTCCAATCAATTGGGTTCGAATTTTTCTCACGAATTCTTTGTGAAAAACTAAAATTTCTAGACCAAGATGAAAGTGGGTGAGCTTTAGGTTTAGAAGCTGCAGGCGAAACAGCTAATCGAAAAGTGAAAAAAAAGAACTAACAAAACATAAATATGTATTTTTTTAAATTCACATTTAATTCGGTATTTTCCAATTTTTGATCACTTATTTCGCCTGTAGCTTCTGAACTAAAAGTTTTCCCACTTCCATCTTGGTCTAAAAATTTTCATATTCTAACAAAGAAATGACGAAAAAAAAAAAAATCTAAGCTATTCGAATGCAGCTATTCATTCGAAAATCAGGTTTTCGCGTTTCTGAGATCAGTAAAAATCAAACCCGTGATAACAAAAATCTAAAACTCGGTAAAAGACGTTTTTTTTCATATACTCTACACCATATTTAACATTGAAAAAAAACCGCCAATATTAAGGGTCAAATCGTAGGTCGATTTGAAGTGGAATACCACGTATAATTACAAGTCGACACGTGTTGTCAGCTGCATTTGTAAAAAATCATACTCCCTCGAAATTCTATGCGATTTCTTTTCTCGTCGTTGCACGTATGTAAATAATAAACGTAACACATTGTCATAACAATTCGGAAACGACAACGGAGTAACGAAAAAGCCTTTTTTTTACACTCGTCTTATCAATTGCATCTGACGTATTTTCTCGTATTTTCCTTTTTCTTTCTAATACACTCTTTTTGTCACCGCTATCGTGCTTTTCCCTGCATTATTTCCTCTCTATCTCTCTCTCTCTCTCTCTCTCTCTCTCTCTCTCTCTCTCTCTCTCTATATCTATCTATAATTATATATATATATATATATATGTATGACGTATGTATATAAATATATTTCTATCGCTATTCTCTCTTTCGCATTCTTTCGGAGATGGAGAGGCAAATTTTTTTTCCATCCCCCCCGCCTCTCGAATCTCGCACGGTTCTTCCTAGCTGACAAATGACGATTTTATACACCGCGTGTATAACCATACCGAAAAGCTTTTTGTAACTGCCTCAAATCGTCGGGTGGAAAGGAGGATTTGACAATAAGGTGGCTATGTATCCAACGTATATGCACAGATTGTATATATATATATATATAAAATATATCTGTATATGTCAATAGTATACGTGCATGTATACGTAAATAAAGTATATATATATATATATATATATATATACATATATGTGTATGTATTTGACGCGAAACGCGTCAGAAGTTCTTGACAGCGGTCGTTTGTGGAGGAGCGATAGGGGTGGGGGGTTAGCAGGAACACAATATAACCACCGCGAAATCTACCCCCATATATATATATATATATATATACGTACATATATGTATATATCGGAGTCGTTTCTCACGCCGGTTTCGAACCGCGAACGTGACAGTCGGTCTCGCTTTGAAACTGTCCCAGCGACTAATTATTGCGTGTCATGTACAGCGAGGCGTTGCCAGCGAGATTGCTAAGGTATACAGACATAACGCGTATGTTACCATATATATATATATATATATATATATATGGTAACATACGCGTTATGTATTATATATATATATATATATATATATATATATATATATATATATATATATATATATATATATATATATATATAAGCATATATTCAAGCATACCGGGACAATCTCTTGAAAGTTGAAAATCAACCGCGCATGCGCCAAATAATTAAATCTCATTGGTCGGCGAAATCTTCCCGCAGCGAGATTTTTCTCTGCGATGCAGGCCGGCCAACGTACGCAAGATGTGTACGTTTGAATTTTCAAAGAGCACAAGCATTAAATTCCGACCATTTTTTTGAAGAATCAACTTTCCGACCCAGTGACAAAAGCTTCCCAAACCTTTCCGAGTCATTACCTCAATTATTTGAGATTCTAACCTCGAAAATTCGTATCAACTACATCGCCGCCAGAAAACAGAGTTTTATAGCTGAAACTCAGGATGGGCCGGGCTGCGCGAATAGCGCATAAAACTCGCGCATGCGCGGTTAATTTTCAAGTTTCAAGATTATCCCAGTAATACGCATACATGTATCAAAATATTATATATGTGTCGTAGTTGTACAACGCGAAACAAACTCAATTTCAACGAACATAACGTAGCCCAAGACCGTCGAATCTAACCTTAGAATACGTGTCAATCTAACAAGTCATTATCCCCACGGTATTCTAAGGTTAGATTCGACGGTCACGGGTTATGTTACGTTTATTGAGATTGAGTTTGTTTCGCGCTCGGCCAACTTTGGCGCTACAGGTTTCTCTGTGTTGCCAACATAACTGTCTAGTGTAAAAAACTAGCCGTCTGAGATTCAAGCAGCCTGGACAGTTTGACGCAGCTATTGTAAATTTGTACGAGTTGGTGTCTACAACGAAATCACGGGCAGGACACTACGTGTCATCTATCGGTAATTTTCAAAGAAGCGTGATGCAACCCTCCACCGATATTCGCCACGAGTGGGATGATCCAATTATGGTGGGGAATAAACAACCAATAAAAGGAAGAAACATGGAGACTAGAGTACAGGAGTCTGATCTCTATTGGGAAGCATACGAAATAAACCGTCCTCGAAAATTTGTTGCTTAGTAGTAGTTTTAGATTTCATCAAAAGCAGCGCTGTCGTCTTAAAGTTCCAAAGTGAAGTTGGTAAGAATTGACTACATATATATGTATATAAACATCGATCGTGACCGAAATGAAATATCCTTGGGTCTAGTCTGCCCACCACTCGTTGGATCTTTGCGATATCGGCGCCGTTCAGCGTCAGCCAGCGCAAACCTTATTGTACGGATTTTTGATGCAGGATCAAATGTAAGAAGATCGGACTCCTTTACTCTAGTCTCCATGGGAAGAAGGATCACCTGATTTCAGCGGCGAAATCGGTGAGCCGAACTCCGACCTCTGTCTATTTTACGCTCGACCCGCCAGGAAGACATCTTCGATACTACCTTGCTTTCGTTTTGTTTTCCTTGGGTTACCTTTCCTTCTTCCTTTACCGCTATCACTATCGTTTGTTCTATCGCTTCCGTTTTCTCACAGCTCCACTACCGTTTGTATTATCGTTTAGCTTCTTTCTTACCTTTCGATCACTTTCCTTCTTACCCTTTTCTTTTCTACCGATAAGTTTAAGTTTAACTAAATTCAGTGTTTGCGTGCCCGAGTCCCAAGCTAAGGCTTCTGCCTTTTGCTATTGTTTCGTTACGAAATTTATCTTTTCTTCGTTGCATCGTGTGACGCCAGTTTTTGTGTGAATCATGCTCCACGGCTTTGAGTTGCGTTAAGCTGTCGTGTGACTGTATGGTTTCGGTAATTAATTAATTCCCTATTTTTGAGCGACCTCGTCACTACCGAATTTGTCAATTTCTCTGATTATCTGTAAATTGCTTACTTCAACGTTACCCAGTGACGTGTAGTTCTAAGTAAATTCTTGCATTATATCGCTTATCCTAAGCTCAGTTCTCGCTTTTAAACTCTCAAGTCTTTACAGAGATGTTACACGGATGATGATTTTCTTTTCATCCACTCGAGTATCCAACATGTTAAGTAAAAAATCATGTATGCTTATTCCAGTCTCTTCACAGAATTTCGGAAAGGAACCGTAAGTACTGTCTTGTGAGGGTATGTAAATCAACTATATGCAATTTTAATTCCTGGGTTAAATCGTCGATTATTTCCAGTCTTGTCTGGGTGTTGTGTAGTACCTTGAACAAAAAACAAGCAATGTAATCGTTGGGTATGAAAAAAATAAGAACAAAAAACAAACTTGCGAAATAAGAAAACTCGCATTTTTTATTACTGCAGTTAAACATGCGACGAATTTTCAGGGCGCGTAATACGTATATGTTAATTTTCATATTCTTCAAACGTGCCAAAATTTTTTCAAGACTCGAGAATTAACGTCAATTTAACGCACGCGAGTTCCCCCTGTTAAATAGTGACAAATCAAATATACTCGTTAATTGCGACACATTTATTAATTTTTTAATTAAAATTAATTCACCATTTCAGATGCTTTACTTTAAAGAATTAATACTCAAGTTTTCACTTATTTATAAATAAAGCCAATTAAGTTCTGTTCCATCGATCGTTTTCACCGCTTGAGGGAAACGTTAATTTTTCGTAGGTAATAAGTTAATCAGGACATCGATTCAATGGTTTCACGGTTTTTCAAGGCGATCAATTTCATCCTGTCTTACATAATACCGTACCCTCATTGAAAAATTGAAATTTATGCAATTATTGGCAAAGCAATGACAATTTTTATCACGCGATCATCGTCATCGAAAGTCGGTAAACTTGTCTTGACCAAGCTGAAACAGCTAAAAATAAATAAACAAACAGTGAATCTCGCGATAGAAGCCATGAAGTAAGAAAGTTCATTCCTGTGATTCTAATTGATTAACTTATGGAGAATATTTGTCTGGTTTGGTTAAAACGAACCTGCGTCATATTCGGGAATTTGATCAATTACTTAAAGCTGATCACTTTGATGAGACCCACATAAAATATGTCGGAGCGTTGCGAAGAGAGAGTCCGTATAGTTATCGACTAGCCTCTGTATGTCTGGATGGGGGTCAAAACTTTGAATGATCAATATCTGGAATGGGCGATGTATCGAAATTTCAAACATGCGAACGTAAAATAGCGGAAGATGAATTGTTCGAGATCTTGGTTTTTGAAAGTGTCACTGGTTAGAATGAATTAGTAGGACTACTAATCAGTGACACTTTAAAAAAAAAAGAAAGATTTAGAACAACTCATCTTTCCTTTTTTTATTTTCGCATGTTTGACGTTTCGATGTATCGGCCATGCCAAATATTGATCCTTCCAAGTCTTGACCCCCACCCGAGACGTCTGACCTTCTCAGTGGACGTATTTCGTTGAATTTGGAGGAACTCAATTACAAAGTGACCCAATTGAAACCAGCCTGACTGAGACACGGCCGAATCGAAACGTGCATAACCGATATGAAACCAGTCGGTAATTCTAACCGGCTGATACAGAGCCATTCGAATCCGGATCATGTACTTGTTTTAATCTCATGCCCTGCTAACGATGGAAAATCGATCGTCCGTTCAAACGTATATGCAATCTGTGTTTGCTCGGTGAGATTTCAAAGGTTCTGCAATTAGACATTGGGTCTCCTCCCGGCATTAACGTAATCCTCAACTACAGCCTCGAAAGTTACAAAAGAGAAGGAACGCCGTACTATACCTTGTTTGACGGTTGATAAACGTGATGCGATTCAGAGACTCGTTACGAAGTCTCTGGGTTAGGTGTGTGAAGAATGTGGATTAAATCGTCCCGTTTGTTTTCCATGTAACATTTGTCATTGTACTACAGAGCCTTCTTCACTTATCACTCTCCAACAGTACCCTAACTATGAAGTACACCGGCTGAAAGCTCTTGACAGTTCATTACGAATCACGTGATGTCGGTAAAGGTGATGTATTCTTTTGAAAGGACGTCAACTCACTTGGAGTTGCATTGAAATCATTCTCATTCAGTTGGAGTCCCAAAGTCAGGTAGGTATCCGCTCAGTGGTAGAACGACTAATTCTCCCATTTTCACTAACAGTGTCCTTCTCCTTGTTGGTGGCAACAAAAAAGATGGAGCATAATGATATTCGTGATAATAATAATAATAGCGACACGTTTTTGACCGTGGGTACATTGATGCGAGGGAAAAAGGAAGGGTCACTTGACCCGTGGCCCGGGTTTCTCGTTTTTCCCCGAAATACTGCACCTCGGAAAAACCATTCCGGTGAAATCCCAAGACCCTGACCTAAAAATGACTCCTTTTTTCTCTCCTCTCCTTATACCGGAGAAGAAAGCGCGTTATTCAAATCCTTGGGATCTCGACTTTGACTGGCTCAACCCGAGTGGCTGGGGAAAAAGAAACAAGCTCTGAAAAATCGGATTCAGATCCGCCATGAAGATGACTACACCAGGGAGTAGGTGGACTATGGAACTCGTTCGGGAAACTCGGAGCTAGGCAATCCACCATCTGCCCAGTGACTACTAACCTGGTTATTATTAGTTTGCATTGTTGGTCAATGCCTGGAGTTTCCTTTAGCTTGGGCAAATCGCCTTTCAATGTTCATCTGCAGAAATACCAATGTTTGCATTTAACATCAGGTATATTTCTCAGAAGCTTCGCTAATCATAACTCCAACTCAAATATCTTACGCCGTCTATTCTGCGCGGCAAACATTCGATTATATGATCAATCAGTTCGCATAGTCATGGTCTCACGAACAGTGAGGATGTAACTTGAGGTTACGTGATTCCATCTACATTAAGATGAGGTCGTCATTGTTCAGATTTCAAGAGCTGCATGAATGATCTCAGAGGATTTCAGAAAACTTCAAAACGTGTAGAGAGATTTCGGAGACTTCAATTGACTTTAAGAACTTGGAATGACTTTGGAGGATTTTAAAAACAACTGTCAATATTCAATAAAAGTATCAGTTACAGTTGATTTAAGTGACTGTCAAACGTTTCAGGCTTACACGAAATTATGCGGACATCCGTAAATCCGATTTCAATCGATTTTCAAGCTTGTACATCGAGTAGTACAGTTCTTCACTGTTGCCAAATAATTTCCCAAACTACGTATAATTGATACGAAAATTGGTATTCCGGTGTAAACAATTGCAACGCGACAGAGTCTCCGTTTCCCATTTATCAAAGTCAAGTTATACCAGTCGATAAATCATGGTAAAAAGCAGGGTTCCGGGTGTCGATTCGTATCTTTGCGTCAAAAACCGACTAGAAAAAGCTTGGCAAAAGTCAGGCGACGAGTCCGATTGACAATTTCAATTCAAAATTAACGGGCCGTTCGATTTACCGCGAGGATGAAGATGCGGTGAGATAAAAATCCGCCCGTCTGCCACCGCGCTTCGAAGCCGGTCATTGATATCCCGCGACTAGCCTTATCAGCCTTGTATCTTTCATGCGGCTGGAGAGTGGCCCACACGTCCTTCTGCACCAGGGGGCGTGCCATCCGTGTCGAGATAACGGCGACGCCCGCCCCCCTGTGGATACTTCAAGTCGTGCCACGGACAGCTCATTAAGGCTGTCTGCGATAATATCAATTACCAGCCGAGTTCGAGGCTTCGCGGAGCTGGAGAATCAGGAGGACGAGGAAGAGGATGAGGATGCGGAGCAGGAGGAGAAGGAGGGCGACAGAAATAGGAAACGATTTAGCGAAGAACCGGATGGTGGGCCACGACTTCTCAGTCCAAGGCAGCAGGGCTCCTACTTTTAGACCACGTTTGTCGTCGCTAGGACGATGGCCAGAAATAGCGGAGCAGACGAAATAAAAGGAGTCCTTCCACCACCTCCTCCCTACCCTTAAGGGGGAAAACACCGGGGTTCTTAACTTGGGACCAGGAATGAATCCTTCCTCGGCAACTGCGCCGGATGTCCGATACTTTGCACCGCTGCTGCACCGTCGACGGAAGTAGAGAGCTCTCTGCAACTCATTCGAGCTCCTTAAAACCCTACGGCGAAAAGCTATATGCTCGTTGTGACTCGCGAATTACGACCGACCATTTACGCCCAAATATGGCCGGACGAAATATCGTGCAACTAATACTCCTGGCTCTTCAATATCCATGGGAGAAGGTTTGCAAAGACATGTTCGACGGTTCGTTATTCACTGATGAGCGGTTCCAGCGGATGAGGTTTTGACCACACCTTGATGGGTTACGTGTACCTGGGACGACTAAAACTAGGGTCAGGTTTAAGACTTTTTTTCGTATATAAAACAGAATTTTATTTAATATTATAATACAGAACAACCATTATGTATCTTTTAAAGTATGACATTTTATCTACATTGTGTGAAAATTTTGTTTAAAAGTTGTAAATGGTTAACAAGTTAGAGTCGTTTTCCTGGGACGTGTTTTTGTTGATAGCGTTTACAGTACCAGACGTCACCTGAAATCAGTTAAGAGCTTCCTGTATGGTCATTCGGAATTCAGTTTTTATCGATCTTTGGCAATGATCAATCAATGATATGATCCATTTGTTTATAGATGATGAGAATACGAGGAGTTCATGGATTGATACTTATTTTCACCATAAAGATTTGAGACTAGTCGATATGATAACCAGCAATCATGACGATCTTCATATTCCTGAAGCCTAGAATCCAAGGTCGAGAAAACAAAAATCGAAAACTACGTAATTTTTATGCGACCGTAAAACACTGCGCGTTTTAGGGTACTTCCTTTTTCTTCGAGGCAAGAAAAAAAGCGTCGGTCGGTATCTGAGAGAGTGAAGAGGCTGGAATTGTCAGGAAATTTTATATCCCTCAGTCCCCCGGAGAGACTCTGAACATAAATCCGTGGACAACTGTGCTACCGGAAGACCAAACTCTGTCCTTAGAAACTCCTGTATGAAATTATTACTACACAGTGAGAAAATTCATCATGTTTCACGTACACACGTGATCGCGTATCGGATCCCACATCGTCATCTTTTGTTCCTTTTTTTCTTGTTTCTCTTCTCTTTCACTATGTCGTATCTCACGTATACGTGAAGCGAATACAAGCGTCGAGAAACGTAAGGAGATACTTTTCAACTATAAACGGTACACCACAGAAGTGAACCTTCTTCCTAAACTCGAACCCTTCAAGAGTTCGCCGGTTGTGTAAGTGTGACAGTTTCGGATGGTCGACTACAAAAGCAGTCGCTTCGGTCAGTCCACCGTGTCACAATTACTGTTTGATCAGTGGTTCTGTCCACCATTGTGTCGATCTGGATGTTTGAATACCGTGACGTTGTTATTACCTGTTCAACGAATCACAGTTCAGTCCAAGGTGCAATAAGTGAAGTGCATCTCGTTGAGAGCCGCTGGTCCGGGAGATGCAGTCAATGACTTCTGTTGAAGGAGATGAAAAGAGAGAGACGGACGAGAGGGCTAGACGATGGCCAAGGGATTTTAGAAAAACGCAGAGAGAGCAGAACACACTTTAGGAGAGAGAGTCTCCTCCCCCGCTTCTTCGCCACGGCTGCATAAGCACTTTTCCTCTCTCATTCCGTTCCATTCCATTCCATTCTATTCTATTCTATTCTATTCTATTCTACTCTACTCCATTCTATTCTGTTCTATTCTATTCCCCGCTCATCCTTCACCCCGCCTCCGCTTATTCTCATTCTTCTTATTCTATATTTACCTTTGGTACATAGTTACACTGTACCGCGCCCTGAGCGCCAACCAAGACGCGTGTATTTCAGTCCCAACGGTAGACTTCTTCGTCTTCTTCCAAGTTGTCGCGACTTAGTTGGGGTTCAATTTAAGCCTTGGCCAGCCAGACTACTCCTCATGGTGTTATATGTCTCCCAAGTCGGTGTGCGCTCTCTCTCTGAATTGAGAATCTCTGATCGATTCTTGATTCGTTCGTCGAATTAACTCTCCGTCTTTTTCGTCCACCCTTATATATTTTTTTCATCTTCAACTGGCTTTCGGTCTTCTGTTACGAAGACGCGCGTTGTAACGCCAAATGTTTCCATTCCAATACACCGGATTATGCCGAGGAAATCTATTAACCCAAAGACCCTACACAGGTTTGAACTTGACGAAGTATCACGCCTCATGTATCGCACGAGACGACGTCTGCGGTACAAATTACACCCCCGAATGATGCAGACGCTGTTTTATAACGCTTCGTGTGATGGATGTGGAGCACGCTTTTTATCACGGATGGTAACTTGCGAGTCGCGAGGCGGGTGCACGACCCCCATATGAATGATCGCAACTTCCGGAAGATGAGGTATGGGGAGGAAGAACGAAGGGTAACACGCGACTTGGGGCACGGGGCTAAGTTGGAGAATTTATCTTTTGAATGGTCCAGAAGAGTAGTTAGCAAGAGGCTCCGTGCGCGCGGCTCGGTGTGCGCTCAACTTCAGAACAGCCAGAACAAAAAGCTGTTTGTCTCAAGTATCCCTCGAGAAACAGAACGGGAATTTCATCCCTTCTCTCTCTACTTGCCTCTACTTCCCTCTTTTATATCCCACCCCGCCGTTTTATGCCGTACATGAATATTTAAACTGATTGTTTCCCAGTTGTATTCATTCGCTCCGCAGGTGAACCTTCTACCCTTCTACCCTTCGACTCGAGAGTCAACCGTGCACGCAAACTTGATTATACTTAACTTGATTGAATTCTTGCGGTCCACCTTCCAACGCACGCCTTACACCCTTCGGAAGCTAACCGGAATTAAGTGTGCCAAAGAGAGGAGAAATCAAGCTCGCGGAACTCTTGGCGGTAAGGCATTTTGACGAGGAATTGTGAAATCAATTCAAGTCAGAAGCAAACTCACCGTCAAATCATGTGAATTAAATTCTTTACGACGGGACATTCGCTCGTGGAAATTACACGATTGATTCCAATCCGGTAACATTTTATTGGTGTTCTATTTTGTCACATGGGCGATTTTCAATGTCACCCATAACTGGAAATCATTTGGCGTTTATCAAAAAAATATGAAAGTAAAACGATTTTCATAATTAACAACGATTGCCACGCTATTTCATCAACGCTGTTATCTGATTTCCCAAATAACTCGCAATGGTTTCCAATGATTTCAGCTACCTCAATTGAATCCTACTTATTTCAAAGAACATTTCAGTCGTCCAAGTTCATTTGATTTACACTTTCGTTTGGAACTGTTAAATTTATGACACACTTGAGTGAATGGCTCTTGATTCTTCAAGTCAAGTGTGCCTTCAGTTCTAATATGACGAACAGTTCAGCTCGATCACGACATTTTACTAATGAGACAAAAAAAAGGAGCGCTTGAAAAGTATAATAAATGGGAGTGACGTACTGCAGAGGTGCATTCCCGTTCTTTGAAGTTGAGAAAATCATATAAGTGACTGTAATATACAATTGTATGACTGTAAAATTGATTGAATTTTGGGAATTTATAACTTGACGATTAATCAGTTATACATTGGGATATGTTTTATGCAAAAGTATATAGATCGAAATTCATTTCAACATTTTTTCACGATAATCTCAAATACGGCTGAACCGAATGACTTCCAATTTGGAAACAGTATTCTTGGATAGTATATCTATCTCCTAAAAGACTAAACAAACAAAAAAAAAAAAGAAAAAAGTGGCGTATTCAGCGTAAACGGAACGTTTTAGCCTGTAATTTTTGAAGCTTAGGGCGATTGGCCATCCTTCGCATCTACTCGCGGGCACTTTGCATATTACTCGGAGTCCGAAGCGGTCTTTTCGAATGAGAAAAAAAAAAAATCAATGAAGAAGGGGGTTTCCCTCGGGCATTTTGTCCCCGGGACGTGCAGCATTGTCCGTTCCCTCTGTCTCTATTTTTGGAAGCGGACGGCGTTTCAGGGTCCCAAGGAGTTCACTGCACTCGTAGAAACTGTAAGCGTAACTCGGGACGACGATACGTTTCGGGTGTTTCACAGACGTTTCATCTGCATCCGTCATCGCCGGAAGGGAGTATATATATGTGGAATAGTTTGCTTAGGGGTTAGCCGGAAACTGCACGGATTGGGTCGGCCTACTCGGCGATAAACCTTCGGCAGCATGCAGCGACGTGGCCGATTTATTTTACCCAAGAAAAAACGGCTCGTGTCCGTTGCAGTAATTGGCTCGGTTGATCGCATCGACGCTACGGTTCGTCCGATATTAATCAGTCTGAATTTCAATTCGAAACGTGAATAACTACTTGCTCTAACACTTGATTTCGTTCCGATGAATCAATTGTTGAGAAAATCCTGATGGAAAAAAAATCAATCATCCGACTTTTAAAGACTTCAGTTTGTTGTCAGTTAGACTTTGGATTCACGTTCCGTAATATTCACCAATTTTGTAATATAATTAAAGCATCGATTTCTATTAATGTGACATATAATATTATTCATAGGCATTACTGATCAAATCTGTAACAACAATTGCATGAATATTGGTTGTAAAATCTGTCAGTACCAGACGGCAGGCATGCGGATTAATATTCACATTGTTTTGAATTGGACGTAACATTTTAAACCAGCTGTAAATTGACGTTGTAATTACGCGAGCTCTTATGCGACGTACCGGTAGTTCAATTAACTTTGCTACGGTATTTGATTGATCCCACAACGAATGTGCTTGATGATGTTCGATGCAGAATTGTGATTTCAAAACGAATAGCGTATGCACAGAAATTACGACGCCATGGTTTAAGTAATGGAATGTGGTCGATTCCCACGAATTCTGCAAGAGTAATAAAAAAGTTGCTCAAATTCCTGAGCGCTCTGATCAAACGAACCTTCTTCATTTTCAGATTCATTGTGCAATTTCCTGTTTTACGGACGAATGGATCCGAATCAACAGTTAGGAATAGAGGAAAGTCCGTTTACTCTACTATCATGACGTAACATTTCACTAATATTTCCCTTCCAGACAATTCATGGACATCTGATCACCGGACAGAATGACCCCAGAAACATTAGAATCGTCGAAGAAACACCAGAGTCTGATCATTTCTAAGGCTTTAGTTATAATCCCATTTCTCAAATCGTTCATATTCTAACTTGTGCCATTCGAATTCGCTAGAATTCATTCGTATCGCACAGCCAGAGTATAGGATAAGTGACATTACCGGATATTTTTGTCAACGGTTTTCTTTTTCTGCTCTTGTCCCAACTTTTTATTCAGCGTATAATTCGCCCTGGAACCGTCTTACAGGCTTTGATATCGCGCTTCGCAGCCGTCTTTTCTCTTTTCTCTCTACGTCTATAAAACGCAACATCTCTCCGTCTGTCTATCCGCATGTTCGTCTCATGACTCTAAAACTACTGAACTCATCTTGATTCTTTTTCTTTTCTATTGATAGCTACAACGTCTGGTCAGGTTCGAGGCTATACTTCGTTACGACCAAATCAATAGTTTTGGAGATATAACGATATTTGTAAGCCAAGTTGGAACGTGGTCACACATTAACGTAAATGAGGTTAGGTTACGTTAAGTTACGTTACGTTAGGTTAGTTTAGGTTAAGTCAGGTCAAATAGAGATATAACGTTAGAGAAATAAAGATATTCGTAAGCCAAGCCGGAAGGGGTTCACACACTTATGCAAACGCTGACCAAGGTCTTATACAAGTAGAGGAAACTTGTGTTCAGGAGTTGACAAAATTTCCGCGTGCCCTACAAAAAATTCTGCGAGGGCATGTGGCTATGTCTAATAGTTTTGCCGCAAGAAGCATTCGAAAATATTGGCGGGTCGAGCCGAAACGGGCTAGTAATTGAATGTATATACAAAGTGAATTTTTAACAACTGCATGGTCCGTCATCTTTTAAAATTGAATGCACATGCGCGACAATGAGAGAGCGGCTGTTTGCCAGGATAACCAACTAACTCTAACCTCAAAAATTTTCACAGTTTTGAATTGAGGACAACTGCCACTGAATACTGTCAACATTTTTGACGTTACATACATCGCGGTGACCTGTGGTCGAAATTTACAACATTTGGTCACCCTGGCAAAAAAGAAACAGAGTCAGTTTGCTCGATCGGTAATGGTAGGAGTATCACATAACCTTAAAATGGATCAGATCACGAATCGCACAGTCGTTATAGGAATTCACTCTGTGTATAATATAATCATACCGCAAAGGATGAAGTCAGCAAGTTTCGGAAGGCAAACTAAGGCAATGATGAACGCGGATTTTGAAAATCGAGTCTCGCGCTCTGACTTTATATATTACACCGAAACCCGCGGCGCGTCGGCTTGAGGTGGGGCAGATAATTGCTCTCGTGATGTCACGGCATTTATCAAATCCATGAACTCGCCGCGGTTCCTCCCCCCCCACCGATCCACGCGGCAGCAGCCATGCGGCTTTGATAAGGACAGCGATCCCCGCGGCAACCTCCACCATACCCAATTTCTTAACCACTAACTTTTCCATCGCCTTTCACCCCCCCCTCCCCCATTCCCCGCCACTTTTCTATATATTCATTAGCTATCTGCGCGGATCACAGTCTCGCGGGGCTCTAGGGGTAAAGAAGGGAGGAGGAAATGGTTCGCAAACTGTTAAAATTAACATAACTTTACTTCTTTTTATCATTTTTCGGATGATTAATATCCTGCATGGATCGTTGTCCTTTCATATACCAAGCTGATTATTATCATCTCTCTCACCGCAGACATTCAACCGCCATTTATAATCTTAAATGACGGGCTGGCAGCAGTTATGCAGATTATGAATTATACTCCGTCGGTCAAAGAATATCGCGGTAAGTTTTGAATAATTCTAACGCAACGAAGTCCAATTGATTTTAATCGAAATTCGGGATTTTTTTTTTACATCTTTATAATATTTTTATACGTTAGATTGGCGATTGTTTCTTCGTAGTAATTTAAGCGTTCCGAATTGTTCGCAATTGAAAATCGATTTCGTTTAGAATTGAAGGGGAAATCAATTGAAAAATAAAGTACGAATACAAACAGAGCGCGGTATGGTTCGATGTACGAAAAATTTGAAGAACCATCCACATCGTGGAAACCAAATGGATGATTCCAATTGATTGGGACTGATTTTGTGCATATTCTATTGATTTCTACTTGATTATCTCATTTTCATTAATTCCCAGTGTACCGAGTGATTTCCAATCCGATTTCCCAGCATTTTAGACTATTTCCAGTAATTTCCGGAGTGGACAGAATCACATTAAATCACAACACATCACTGGGAATCGTTAGAAATTATCTAGAATGCCGGGAAATCATTGAACATTAATTGAAATCTCTGGATCTGACAACGCACATGTCCCAGGTCAGACTCTTCGATTTAATCTGGAAAAAATGGATGATTTCTTGATGTACTAGCTGTGTTTGAATGAAACCAACGTTTAAATGTTTCTATCGATGAATAAAACATTGCAAAAAATCACCCCGATGGGTGTTGGAATTGTCGCTTTGCTCAGCGTCATCTGGTGGACAAAAATCAAACTAATGCAACCAGACCGACGGCTGACCGTTGATCGTGTATTTTCGCATGTGGACGATAAAAAAAGTATATATTATTGATTACGTTCAATCAGTTTATGTGACGTGAGTAATTTGAATGCCTGAGAATCACAATCTCCCGCCATTAAAATTGAAAATTTAATTTATGCGGTGGTACAATGGCGGCGAAAATCAACCTCTGACGTCATGAGGACATTTTCGGGAAAGTGAAGTGGGCGATGGTCCACTGCGATCCTTTGGGAGAAACCGGTGAATTGCGGCGCCGACGTCGCGACGGAGTGACGTCGGGTTTATTCGGACCACGTATCGAGCCCACAAACCTGATACGTAATACGAAATCCCTTGCGTTTACTTGTGATGTTTCGGGACACCTGATCGTCGACACCCGTTATCCATTATAATAGTCCAATATTCCCTAGGACATATCGGGGCCGGAGAAAAATGCCAATAACATAAAACCAACATCCGGTTCACGCAGAGTTCGACTTTTGATGGCAGTTAACCTAGAATATCAAATGTGATAGAATCTCACAAATTACCTCCACATTTACTTTTTTACAAAACTATAGTTCTGCAGCTCCTGATCGGTTTTAACTACAGTTCCTTCGATTTAGCCCCACAGCCCTTTGAAGCATACATTTCTCCTTGCAGTGAAATTCCTTGAAATTTGATACACCCGAACAATCTCTTGGAACTTGAAAATCAACCGCGCATGCGCGAGTTTTATCGGCTGATCGCGCAGGCTGGACATCCCGAGTCTTCAGCTGTCAAACACTGTTTTCTGGCGGCGATGTAGTTTATACGAATTTTCGAGGTTAGAATCTCAAATAATTGAGGTAGTGACTCGGAAAGGTTTGGGAAGCATTTGTTATTGGGTCGGAAAGTTGATTCTTCAAAAAAACGGTCGGAATTTAATGCTTACGCTCTTTGAAAATTCAAACGTACACATTTTGCGTAAGTTGGCACGCCTGCATCGCGGACAAAAATATCGCTGCGGGAAGATTTCACCGACAAATGAGATTTAATTATTTGGCGCATGCGCGGTTGATTCTCAAGTTTCAAGAGATTTTCCCGGTATAAGGTTTCTCTACCTGATCTTAGAAATTTAAAATATTCAAAACGGTAGATCTAATATGGCGGACTGAAAATGTGAATGTGATTGGAATGGCTTTAAAATGCACTCTCAGGAGTTTTGTGGGTCACCAAACGTGATCGGATCCGCCATTTTGAATTTAGAAATTTTAACCTCGGATTCGTTTTCAGCGACCCCGAAAACCCCCGAGTAATAAATCTTAAACAAATCGGATCAATTTTTATATTTTCAGTCCGCCATACCGGATCCGCTATGTCGAATTTAAAATTTTTGACGTTAGATTCGTTTTTAACGACCCCAAAATTCAAAGACTATCGAGTCCCACTTTTCTAGTCTCTATAACTTTCCCACAATAACATTGATTCTGTAAAAACAAGCATTTTCAACACTTTGTTTATTTATAGGGCTCACCATATTCGCGGAATCGTCATAATGCCTCTTAAAACGTCAAAATTTTCATCTCAGAAGTCCAGTTATGTAAAAAAGAGACAGTGATATCTCAAAAATTGAATACAACTCTTGAATAACAGATTCAAAAAATGTGTCTCACATACGAGACGCTGTGTCGTAAAGGGTTAAATTGTCTTTTAAAAAAATGAGATACCAACTTCTCAAAAGACACGTCAGCGTCTCGTCGTATTTAAAATATTTGACTACAGAGGAGTAACAATCCGATGAGTTCTACTGTCTAGACACGTTCTGTCGAAAGTTCTAAGATAAGTTCAGAAAATAAATTATAAGCACAAAACCCATGTAATACGATTGTAAATGTCATTTCGGTGTTTCCAAGGGATTGTTCGACATCGTAGGCTTAATTCTGTACGTGTGAACCTAACATTTGAGATGCGCGGTTCACATACATCGACTTTTGTCAGAATTGCACCTCCGAAACTTGACGAAGGCTGTGACGATTTTTCGGATAAAAATATCCGCCTGTATTTCAAAATAAAAAAAAAGAAATAAATAAGAAACAGGTAAATACACTTGAAAGAATGTAGATTGATTGCAAAATATTAAGGCTTTTGAAGGGCAAAAAAAGACATATTGTCTGTAATTTTTTTTCAATACAATGAAAGAATTATTTTATTCAAACTTCAAACATCCTCTGAATTTTCAAAATTTTTGAATGAAAATTTTATCAACTGTTGTTCTTTTATGTGCTTGATGTTCAAATAGAATACTTTATTTTGAAAAAAAAATAGAGAAAACATGTCTTTTTTTGTTCTTCAAAACTCATGTAACCCCTTGACTAAAAATTTGATCAATTATCGATTTTTAAAAAGTTCGAACGGCAATCTACATTTTATAATCACAAATAAAGTCATCGCATTCAATAGACAATTTTCTACAAAAATTTCGAGTCAACATGTCGAACTTTTTTTAATTCGAAACTCCGAACAAAAAACTTTTCGTTTGTACGCAGTGTCACGAACACGTGAATGTAGATGTTTGAAAATTCTGTAGAGAAGACGAATATCTGACAATGAATGGCGACTAATTAATCTAGAAGAGTATTTTGTTGAAGCGATGCGAAGTTTCCCGCGACGACAAATTTGTCGGAAAAAATATTGAAGTTTCGGTTTTATTTTTCTTATTAAAAAAAAAAAGATACATACGTATAGTAAAGATATAGCCAAGCAATAATTATTCTCTGCGTCGTATTAGATAAAAGGAACAAATTTAGAACCCTTTAATTCGTTGTCGGAATGTAAAATATGCTGCGGATGCAGCTCGATGCTATACTTAGGTTTCTACTTTTACAATTTCGTTTCCTAACGATTCGTGTATTTATAAATCGACGGTATAAGAATGAGCTGTTCACTTAATTTATGACTATGAATAAATTCTTGAGCTCTGCGAACGGCTGGAAATCGATGCTTGCAGGAAAGTGCTTGGAGGGATAATTAATTAGATAATATTATGTACAGAAATATAGTCAAATTTGGCAAGATTATTATAACTGGTTCTAGTATTACAAATAAGAGCGATGGAGTTCACGAAATTTCGTATAGATCATGGAAAGCTATTTTTTCTTTTTCACTTAATGTCAGAATATTTCTGCTAAATTAAGTCACTGCATTGTGCAGGATTTCAAAAATTTTATAGTTGTGCAAAAGATTTCAGAAGTATTAGAAAAATTTCTCTTGTAGCTTCGATTGTTTCCTTTGATTTCATAGTTTTCAAGGGTATTTTCTAACGATTTCCTGGAATACAGAAATTTTATAAATAAATCAAGAAATATTCTGCAGAAGCATATCAAAGGATATCAGTTTCGTGTTATCAACGATCTGTTATAATAAAATTGTTGAAAATTGTCGTACGTGATAAAACGGCAACAAATTTTAAATATGATTTCAACGAGCTCTCGAAGGAATTCAGAAAATATGGAAACTTTTCAAATCAAACACAATTCGCACGATATTTTCAAACAAGATTTAAAAGATATTCATCAGATTCAAAGAATAATCTATGCTCTAAAATTTCGGGAAATAACCTGTGATCACGATCCTCCTTTTTGCGCTTTATTCTTTATTTCACCACGCGTGTTTTTGCAGAATTCACCGTACAGGGATTTATGGGACGTACAGTCGAGTCGAAAATGTGTCGAATCAGAAACATAAAAATATCAAAAATTAAACGAGGCAAGCGAAACTGATCAAGTTGAATCTGATTCATAAAAAAAAAAGAATTAATAGAATAACTACATTTCTATGATTTAGTGAAAATGGAGGAGGATCGATTCTACAGAAACCAATTCTACAGGGAAAATGTTGTACAGAATATACTCTACAAACTCGTATCTACAAGATATTTCCCTGTAGAAAAGAATTCGAGATTAGTATCCGAAATAATCCTGCATAGATTCTTCTACAGTAGAATTGTTCCACAGGAGAATTATCCTACAGGAGAGTTATTCTACAGGGTGATTATTCTACAGGAGAATTATTCTACAGAATTGCTCCACCGGGGAATTATTCTGCAGAAAAATTATTCTACAGGAGAATTGCTCTAAAGGAGAATTATTCTACAGAAAAATTATTCTATAGGAGAGCTATTCTACAGGAGAATTATTCTACAGAAAAATTATTCTATAGGAGAGTTATTTTACAAGAGAGTTATTCTACAGGAAAATTATTCTACAGAAAATTTATTCTGCAAAATTAGAATCTTACGTGGAAAAATATTCCGTAGAACAATTCTTCTGTAGAATAATTGATGCAGAATTATTTCCGATGTGAATTTAAAACTACTTTCCGTAGAGAAACATTTCTACAGAATCGAGACCGTAGAACAAATTCTGTAGAACATTTTCTCTGTAGAGTTGATTTCTGTAGAATCGAACCGCATTCGATGAAATGTAATGCGTCGTTTGTTGAACTTGAGCGTTTTGACATTTTCTCTTACACTTTAGTGCCACTGTTTAAACCTAGTTTTTATTAAATTTGTGTTTCAACACCTTTTCAACCTGACTGTACACCCGATACATCCTAATAAGCTCATATCCGTTCACGTGCCACACCGAGTGCTGGGGTGCGATGCATTCCCGGGATAACTCTCAAATCACGGTTTAGGTATATTCGCGGCTTTTCTCCTTCGAAATCCGATCCCGTTTGTTTCATTAACCTTAAATACTTCCACGGTTTTGTCCGAAACTCACCATCCGTGCCAACAGCATTCCTTGTCGAATATTCCAGCGATTATCCGTCCGTGTTGCACTTAAAACCGGGAGCATTGAAATTTTTCTGTTTTCGCATAAACCCGAAAAGAAAAAAACAGGGCGTCCCACAAACCCTGGAGGTATCAGGAAATTTAAAAAGGAATCGTGGAAAACCGTGAATTGTCAGGGAATTTTTATTTCGCTAATGGAGAAAAATTTAAAATATTGGTTTTCTATCGTGGGAATTAGAAACGATTTTTTGACGTTACAAAGTTTACTACTCTTACGTCGGAGAAAAAAGATGGAATATAGAGTTGATACGCAGAACGATTTAGGTTTTAGTAGTTACTAGAACTGGAAAAATTTCAAGGAAAACTGGATCTTGAGTCATCAAAAATCTGGAAATATCGTGAAATTGTTTTCTAAAAAATTAATAGCCAGCCTGTAAAATGTTCCGTGATTTCATATACTTTTCGTTTTTCCAAAAATTTCAATCCTCGCGAAATCTCGTGTTTATTTTTTTAACACAATGAGCGTATAATTTACATTAACTTTTATCTTGAAGAGTACAGTCTCGGGTAAAGAGTTTCGACAAATTATACATAAAAGATCAAAATTTTTGAATGAGACGGTGTCAAAATTGCAACTCGACTCAATCAAGTTATATTGAATTATATAATTCTTACAAAACATGGAAAATATATTAATATTCTCGAATTTCAATTTTATTTTTTGTTCTTGTAAGTATTAAAAATCGGACGGTCCGTTATTTTCATCAAATTACAGAGTTCATACCGTTCGCAAGTGAATTTTTCACAAATCGCCAGAGACGATTGATTTCTTCCTTTCGGCAATTGAACACAAATTAATGTTTTTCGTAAAATAGTTACAGATTACAATTCGTAAACCAGCTTCAACAATGAAGGATAAAAAAAAAAAAAAGACGCAAGTATTTGATTTGCATATGAAATGAAATACCGTCGACAAAAAAATGCACAGTCATAAAAATTCCCGTATCAAGAGTGCAGATTCTTTCAACAATCAATATCGAATCAATCAACTTCGTTCTCACTTCCCGAATAATTTTCATCTCCGTCCGATCATTTTTTTCCTCGGACTGTACGAGCGAAAAATCCATAATGCGGCCTCCGATTAGGACTCGTTATTATTCCGCGATAGACAAGGAAGAAGAAAAGAAAAAAAAAAAGAAAAAGAAGAAAAAGAAGAAGAAAGAACTCCTTTTGTCAGTCTGGAAAGCGGGCGATTCGGGTTCTTCTTTCGAGCAGATTAGAATTCCCGAGACAAGTCCCGGGGAAAAATTTGGATTCCCAATGGTTAACCATTTTCTTACGTAATAATATATGTATATATATATATAGGTATTTACATCCATCCCCGGGTTTCAACGAGCCGAGATATACCCTGATTATACCTGGTTTTATTAAAAACTTTTCTCACGTCAGGATCGACGAGGCCCTCAATCTGGGGGATTCGAAAAGGTCGGGGTGAACGATATTAATTCTTTTTTCCCAAAGTACCTATAATACTAATTTATACCTTCGACACGTTCTCAACTTTTTTACCCCCAAAGATTTATCATATTTATTATATATATATATATATATATACATATATACGCAGGTATACTTGTAAGATTCTTGGCCGGATATTTTATAACAATAAAAACGTTCTAATGAATTTCAAGAAGAAGAAGAAGAAGTAAAAAAAAAATCATCATTTGTTATTTCATTCTATTTCGAGAAAACTTTGAGGGAACACTCTGTAGCATACTCCTTTTTATCGGCGTGAAAACTTTTTTTTACAACGCAAAACTCCGACGAGGCTTGCGACATCTATGGAATTTAAATTTTCGATTCTTTGCCGCGTCTACATGTTTTTTTTTTTTGTATTTTTTAGTTTATATTTTTTCATTTTTCTTACTGATCAATTGCGCCTGATGAAATGGAAGGGAAGTATGAGAAAGAGAAAGAAAGTAGGAACGGTTATTACGGATCGGATATTCATTATACGATAGATCGCCGCGTTGATACGTATTTCGGATTTATTTTTGTAAAGGGAAAAAGGGTGAAAGGACTCGAAACAAAAAAAAAAGCTTCGTTATTTTTCATAGCTTTGAGAGATTGAAAAAAAAAAATCGAAATTCAATATTTAAAATTAATCAATTAACATACGAACGAAGTAGAAAATAAAAACGTTACTCTTATTTATGATTATTAAGTATAACTTTAACCGAGAAACGATAATTGACGTTTCAAATTCCGGATCTTCAACACCATTATATATACAAAGTATCCTGCAAAGCATAGAATACACTGGCACAATAACTTATGTAAGGTATTGTGCATCATCGTCTTAATGTAGATGTATGCAATACGTATACATACATATATACATATATATATATATATATATATATATATGCGCGTGTCTATATATGTATAACATTGTACACAGTCTGTACAATACATGTACGTATAGTACATTGTATACAGAAACGAGCACGTTGCCAGACCAGGCGCCGCCGTTCCTGCGTTCGCTTTCATCGGCGATGATTAAGTAATGAGGAGAAGCAGGGGCTGCATGGTAGTAAGAGAGAGAGAGAGAGAGAGAGAGAGAGATAGATGGGGAGAGAGAAAGAGAGAGAGGGAGCGAAAAAAGCGCCCCTGCAGCCAGCCGCGGCGGCGCCAGAACTTTGGTCTAAGCTCCTTGGCTTCGTTTTTCTATCTTTGCCCTTGGCACACGAAAGATTCTACACTCGAGATCGAAAAGATTTCATAGCGAAAGCTTTGCTGTTGCTTGTGCCAATTATTTGTTCCTTAAACCCTGAGTGATTTTTATTTTTGTCAGGTATACTGCGATCCGTTTTACTTGTTGACTTTGGAAAAAAAAAAAAAAAAAAAAAAAAAAACAATACATTGCAATCGGTTTCAAAAGATTTCAAAGATTTCACAAGATTTTGTAACATTTCAAAGGATTAGAAAAGATTTCACGAGATTTTAGCAATCTCTTGATTTTTCAATCTTTCAGAGATGTGCAAGTCTTCGCAGGATTTCATGAGATTCCTTGTGATTTCCAAGATTTCTGATTTTCACAAGTTTTCACTAGATTTCACATAATTTTACAAGATTTCAAATGATTACACACTGTTTTCACGGGATTTCTTTTTATTCAAAGCTTCAGAGATGTTACAAGTTTTCACAAGATTTTACAGCGTTTGATAGGATTTCATGGACTTGGAGGGATTTCTTGTGATTTCAAAGTTATCGAAGAATTTCATTGAATTTCTTGTGATTCCAAAGATTTCACGAATATCGGAAGACTTCACAAGATTTCGTACGATTTCAAAGGATTTCGTGGGGTTTCGTTTAATTTCAAAAGATTGCATAATATTTCATAGGATTTCACGGGATTCGAGGGATTTCTTGTGATTTCAAAGTTTCCGAGATCTTACAATATTTCACAGGATTTCATGGGGTTTCTTGTGATATCACAACATTTCATAATATTTAATAGGATTTCACGGTAATTTTCGGGATATCTTGTGATACCCAAAAATTTCAAAGATTTCGACCAGATTTCATCCGCTTTCACAGGATTTCGCATGATTTGAAACAAGGTTTTGTAAGATTTCAAAGGATTTCAAAAATTCTTCACGCGGAGTTCGGGGATTACTTGCGTTTCGAAGGTTATTCAAACCGCTGTTGGAGCGATCCCGATATTTTACTAAAAAATAAAACCTTCCAACAGCCTAAACAGTCGTAATTTCTCTCATTGTGCATCGAGTTGTGACCGTATAACGTTCGATCACTCGTAATGAAATTGGCTAGTAATCGCACCGAGCCCGTTTCGAATTCGACACATCCACACGTGGAACACTGATCATCGTCACTCCTGCATCACAACAGCATAAACGCGAATACGAGTGACAAGGGTGTCTACATCGCCGCCTCGGAGGGTGCGTTTCTCGCGTTAATACGTGTTTTATGTAAAGGAAGCGATGCACGTGTGCAGTGGAGGACCGAGGGTGTGGAAACCCCCTACTTTCCACCCTCCACATCGCAGGGTGGTAGTTGATAGCGGACTCGCAACGCGCTGCCGTCTGTTCTGTCACTGAGAAGTTACACAAGCCGCACAGACCGTAAGAGTTCAGACGAGCGATCCAACGACTCCCCGACTCGAGCCATGCACCCTCCTCAAACCCCGTAAGATCAGAGCCAAAAAGCCGCGCCGTCCTGAAACGTTCATATTATTCTCACGAGAAATCCTCCCACAGCTAGACGAGCGATTCAATGTTTACACAATGCTAAGAAACGCGACGGTTTATTTTTATCTTAGCAATTTACGCCGCGTCTCATGTCCTCTCTCTCTCTCTCTCTTTCTCTCTTACTTTCTCTCCAGCCACGTCTTCCCTAATTTTCGAAATGCATTTATTTTACTTGGTTTTTTTTTTTTTTTTTTTTTTAATCTTTTGTTTTCCGTTACTTCATTTATTTTATTTTCTTTCTCTTCTTCTCCTTCTTCTATCTTACCTTTCACTCGCACATGTCGTATTGTTTTTCTTCTCGCGAAAAAAATTAATTTGCCAACGTACGAACGGTTCGACGCGCATGCGCGAAACTCGGATAACGAAAGAGCAGTTGTTTCGTCAGGGTGACCAACATTCGTGAATTCATATTACGCGTCGCCGCTATTGTACGCGTATAACCTCAAAAATCTTTGCAATACTTACGAAACAACTACTCTTTCGTTTCGAATTTTTAGCGCATGCGCACTAAACCGTTACTCAGTCGTTAGCGATTCACTTTGTACATGTACGTATAACACATATTCCTACGT